>NC_036862.1:20202422-20334992 GCF_002910315.2 Salvelinus sp. IW2-2015
ACAAACTTGGTTTACTCCTTTTTTGCTATTCTCTCTTTGATCCAAGTCTCTCTCTATTTTTCTCCCATTTCTCATCTCTCTATCCCCTTTCCCTCTTCTTTCCAGGTGAGGTCGGAGAAGCCTGTGTGTTCTCTCTCCTTGGCTATGACACGGAGCATGAGGGGAGGAGAGCTAGGCTGGTGTGTTGGGGTCGCCCCGCCAGTGAGGTCTCCGTCGGAGCGGCTCCATCGGAAACAGAACGAGGACTCTGGCTTCAAGATCAAACGAGGCAGACACTAAAGACTGACTGACTCAATAGATGGAATCATTTCATCTGGTAGAAAATATAGAAGTTGCTCCACTCTTACTAATAGCCAAGATACAAATTGCATTATTCCCCTTATTTTCTCAATGTGGCAAATCTGCTAGTCTGCAGTCTTGTTTTAATTTGATTTTGGGGCTGTGGTGGTCTTCAGCCTTCATTCTACTCTAGTGTGTCTTGAATTCCTGTAACATGGCTGAGTTCCACCACTAACGGGTCCTATGTTTTCTGACTGTTTCCCATCCAGTTAATCCACAAAGGCTCATTCAAGTTGCGCTGGAGACATAATAATCTTAGGATGAAAGGCCGCGGGGTCAGGCAGGTGGTGTCCATGGATGGAAGATCCCCAGATTGCTGAGGGTAGTGAGCGACCACTCCAAGCGTCTCTGTATCCGTCCGCGTCCACACCAAGGGGCGGATTCCAGCCACCTCCGGATGAGACGGTACATCGCATCCTGAAGGTTGAAGCGAGAAATGTTTTACAACATCCACACATCAGAAAACATCTCCACAACCTCCCTCACATCAATAAGAGCCATGTGTTTCCTTCCTGACAGTTGATCATGATTAGGATCCTTGACCCTAGTGAAATAATCCTCTTGTCAAACGAACTCGGTAATCTCAGTGTTTAGAAGTTTTCCTGTACTAACTTAGGGAAGCCGTGTTGCTTTGTTTAACCCAGACATTGAGGTTCAAGAAGAGTCTGACACCAGAGGGGCACTACAGTTCAGGTGGAGATCTCTGTTATGATTGGAGTTTCAGAGAGATTGAGAGAAGCCTTCACGGTCCACTGAAACCTGATGAGAACATGGTGCTAGCCGGCCGCTGAGGGACTTGGCAAACTAACACACATCACATAACTCAGGCAATATGACGTTGACACAAGTAGCAGGGACGAACACGAGAATATTAATCAGATAAGCGGTACGCTTCACTGTACCTCAAACGTGAAGTGAGGGAACTAAGAACAAGAGAGAGGTTTTTTGTCTGTGCCGTTAGTTGGCCGATTAATTGCTGTGTACGTCGTTTCCACTTACTTTCAACAAACACTTTTTACGTTGAAATCTGTGTTTTTTCTGTCCTCCCGCAGATGAGTATGCCAGTTATCTACAAGTAGAAGCGAGACCAAACAGGCATGGCGGATGGCAACCTTCCCCTCCGTTCCCCCAGGTGTTCTCCTACGCAGTTATGACGACACCTCCAGGGCAGAAAAACACCCCCCTTGGTTGGGCAGGCATACGCCCGTCTCCTGTGTCACGTACGAGGAATGGGTGTTCATCAGGACTTTAAACCTCCAGTCCACGAGGTTCGTCCAATATGCCCACCATTCTCAGTTTTAGTGCACTTACATTTGCGCAGAGTCCATAAGGGGAGTTGAACTATATAGGGAATAGGATATGCCATTATAAGCGACGGAAGGCCACATGCATCATTGTATGTCACTGTCTGGTCATTATATTTACATCTTTAAAAACTAAGTGTTTCTTTGTTTAAATTATGTCAATTAGGATTGTTCAATAGGATCTTAATTTTCATATTGAAACAGGGTGAGTGAATGAGCGTCTGTTCGCTAATTCCTCATATACTTATTAGCAAATCAATGCCACATTTCCCTTCGGACCAATGACTATCAACCAGCATATTTTAAGTCCATACTTTCCCAACACGGTTCATACTCTCTTATCCTCTCCTCTCCCTCCCCTCGTCATCCTCCCCTCTTCTCCTTCACCTCCCTCTCTTCCCTCCTTTCAGGCTATGTAACCCTTAGTAGCCCTGACTACGCAAAGACTGGCTCCCATCTGCATCAGCGATGCACATCAATGACACGCTTGACCCACGCTATCGATAGGTTGATCAGCGCGTTCAACCACCTGGCGAGTGTCACACTCAGTGAGAGAGGGGGACTTTATTAACTTTCTCTCCGATCTACCTGACTCGTTTTATTTCCTAAAACACTTCGACGGATTGACGGTAGTCAAATTGGACTCTGAAAGACCTGATGGTTTGACCTTTTAGATTGATGCTGTATATTTGTTGAGTTGTCTTTGAGTTTGCGTTGACGAGGATGTAGAGGCTTTTGATGATGAGTGGACTGTATATTGAGTTTGACCTATAGTGATATTGACTGCTATTGATGGCAGGTATTTGACTGTATGTTGTCGATGAAGATGACTGATTGAATCTATGCTTATATGTTGGAATAGTGGCGTATGATAATAGTATATGATGAGGGATACGTGAACTATAATGAGTGCCTGTATTTGATTGTGATTTGAGTTGCTTGTTATTTGATGTGATTTGTACGTTTGACTGTGTGAGTTGACATGATAGTTGACTTCAGGATGGACTGTATTGATGTTTGTGATGTATGTTGATAATTGTCCGTATTGATGTGATTGAGTTGACTTTGTATTGATTGTTTGATGAGTTTGAGTGAGTTTCGATGTGGATTGAGTTGACTTATTAATATGGTGATGAGTTAGCTGTTATTGATTGAGGCATTGGAGATTCGGACTGTATCTGAATATGATTGAGTTTGACTTGTATTGATGTGATGATTACTGTATTATGTATTCGAGTATGGCTGATTGATGTATTGATTTGCTGCTGAGTATTGAGTCTGATGATTTTGTGAGCTTGACTGTCAATTGATGTGATTGAGTTGACTGTATTTGATCTGTTGATTTGAAGTTGGACTTTTGATTGATTGAGTTGACTTTCATCTGATGTGATTGACCTGTAGTTGACTGGTATGATGATGGATTTGATGTTGGACTGTATTGATTGTGATTGCAGTTGACTGTATTTGCTGTTTGATGTGCTATTTTGAATAGTTGGACTGTATTTGACTGTTAGTGAGTTGACTTGTATGATTGTGATTGAGTTGGACTGTATATGAATGTGATTAGTTGACTGTCTGGCACTGTATTGAGTGACGTGAGTATTGAATTGACTGATATTGATCTGATAATTGACGTTGTGACTGTTAGTTGATGTATTTGATGAGATTGGTGACTTGTATTGGATGTGATTGAGTTTGGGACTGTATTTGATGTGATTGAGTTGCTGTATTGATTGATTGAGTTGACCTGTATTGATGTGATTTGAGTTTGACTGCTATTGATTGTTGATCTTATTGAGTTTGACTGTTTACTTGATGGTGATGAGTTGACTGTTTTTCTGATTGTGTATTATTGATGGTTGACTGTATTTGATGTTTGATTGAGGTTGACTGTCATTGTTGAATGATTGATTGATGTTTGACTGTACTTGGAGTGGATTATGACTACTAAGTGACATGATCAGTGTGGACTGTAATTTGGATTGTGAGATTTCCACCCAACTGTTACTAATGTGAAATTTCCAGTTGACTGTATGATGTGAAAGTTCCCACCACTACTAAGGTGAATGATCCAGGTTGACTGTATTGATGTGAGATGCCCACCACTACTAAGTGAATGATCCAGTTTGACTTATTGATTTGAGATGTGTGTCTCTCCCTCCAGGCTGGCTCTAGGTGCATGTGCAGCCGGGCTGGTGAACTCTACGGAGACGATGGCCTGGAACTCAGCAGCTCCATAGTCTCCATCAGTATAGAGAATGTATGTGCCAGCCTCGTGTGGTGGCGTACAGTGGGCGCTGAGCCCCTTCTCTTGCCAAGCTACGCTACACCGGAGCAGAGGACCCAGACCACCCCAACTCATCAAGATCACTGTCAACATGCCACACATAGACGGTGAAGACACACAGAGACTTCTAGTTTCTCTCTCTTTCTCTTTCTCTTCTTTGCTCTATTGTCTGACCAATCTTTCTCTCTCCTCTTCGTTCTTTTCTCACTCTCTATTCTTCCACTCTCTATCTCCCGCCCCTGCCTTTCTCTCTCCTAACCCCTTGTCTCCCCTCTCTCCTCTCCCAGCGCATGCTCCCCGTGGTCTCCACCCGTCCTCTGTCTAACTTTGAGCTGACTTGAGTCCTGATGTACTCGTGTGGGAACCACCGCTGTTCTAACCTGCTGGACTACACCGGAGTCAAGACCCGCCACGGCTTCATCACAGACGCCACAAAACCCTGAGGTGATCGGGAGACCTCTCCCTACCAGTACAGCGCCCCCCTGAGGGGATCCAGCATACTGCGCTTCTACAGGAACCTCAACCTAGAGGGCTGTTCTATGGGAGTTCACTAGTTACTATGACATGTCTGAAGCTACTGTCAGACTGTGGAGGGACCATCGGTACAGACGGGACAGTGAGAGAGCAGTGTGTGTGTGTGTTGTGTGTTGTGTGTGTGTGTGTGTGTGTGTTGTGTGTGTTGTGTGTGTGTGTGTGGGTGTGTGTGGTGGTGTGTGTGTGTGTGTGTGTGTGTGTGTGTGTGTGTGTGTGCGCGCGCCTGTGGGGGCACTATCAGAACAGACAGACAGGTGAGCTGCTCCACCCCACAATCCCACCAGACCACTGACCAATTGCAAATAAAGTATTGGAAGGGGTGTTCATGATGATTCTTGGAGAGATGTTCATGATGTTTCTTGGGAAGAGATGTTGATGAGATTCTTGGGAAGAGATGTCATGATGATCTTCTTGGGAAGAGAATGTTTCATGATTGATTTTTGAAAGATGTCATGATGAATTTGTTTTCTTGGGAAGAGATGTCATGATGACTTCTTGGAAGAGAATGTTTTGATGACTTCTTGGGAAAAGATGTCATGATGACTTTTGGAAGAGATGTCATGATGACTTCTTGGAAGAGATGTTATGATGACTTTCGTGGAAGGAGATGTTCAGGATTTACTTGGCTCAGTATTTGACATCCAGTTCTTTCCTGTCAGTTCTTGTAATTTTCCTATTCAACGCCTGAATCTTTACAGCCCACTCTCTGTTAGCTACCCCTCTCAGACGTTGTTCTTCTAAAGCCCATCTTAACCTCACCACTAATAACTAACCAAACACAGGGCTTTTTGATTCCACAACTCATCACGAGGCCTGCTATTTCTCTTGGCAAAATGGCTTCTCCAACATTCACAGCACCATATTTAAAACCTTCTGCCCTTTTCTGTGCTGTGCCCTTTAAACAGCTGCTGCTGTGTGAGGGAGGGACTGCTCTTACAGGTCTTAAACTCTCCCTTAAACTCCTCCCTACTTCTCTCTCCCTCCCTACTTCCCTCCCTCCCTCTCTATCTCTCTCCTCCCTCCCTCCTCTCTCTCTCTCCTCCCTCCCTCTCCTCCTCCTCCCTCCCTCCCTCCCTCCTCCCTCCCTCCCTCCCTCCCTGAGTGGAGATCTCAAACCCTGGTCACATGGTTCAGTGCTCCTGTCATGTAGATTTCCCTTGAAACCACCAGTCACTTCAGTGTAGTTAAACCCCAGTCAGTATATTAGTTCACTAGCACTTAATTAAGCGGGCTGCGGTCATAAAGAAATGCCTGCAGAGAGGAGAGATGCCTGCAGAGAGAGAGATGCCTGCAGAAGAGAAGATGCCTGCAGAGAGAGAGCTGCTGCAAGAGAGAGAGAGCAAAGGTCTTGGTATGGTTAAGGTCTCCTCACGCTAGCACACACACACACACACACACACACACACACACACACACACACACACACACACACACACACACACACACACACACACACACACACACACACACACACACACACACACACACACACACACACACACACACACACAGAGCGCTAAGGACATGTTGTGGTAAAGGTCTCCTCATGCTACAGATCCTCCCTGCTGTAGATCATCAAAAAAAAGACAAGACACCAACTCCATGGAATATCACTAAATTCTATGTAAAGTAAAATTCCATTTTGCAAGATAAATGAGACTGTAAATGGAAGAAGATGTGGATGAGTTATGGTACATAGGAAGTATAAGATAATGATATTTTATGGAGGCAGTCATCATCATTCTCTTCTAAAGTAAACTTCCTCCACACTTTATGACTTTCCTTCTGACAGGTTGTAATCCAGCGTTAGTCCATTTGTTTACGTTGAAACTGAAATAAGTTAATATTCTGACCAGACAGAGCTTTGTGGGAGAGGTCGGAGTTGATCAGCACTTGATAATCCTGAATGTCAGGGTCTGCCTTAGTACTGTGTACCAACACTGGTTGCACTTGGTCAATGTCCCTCCTATCTGCAGGTTTGACGTTCTGTTGCTAGTCGCTGGCAGCCATGTGACAACAGACTGAGGTGCTTTAAGTATCACTGGCCCAAATGGCACACTATTCCCTTTGTTTTGTAATGCATTTGACCAGGGCCCATAGGGAATAAGTTGCCATTTGATACATAGCCAGAGACTGAGGTGCATTAAGCTTCACTGTGTTGTTTTAAGTAAGATCCATAACTAAGAGAGAGAATGAGACCCCGCCAGGTACTACAGACATGTCTCTATTCACCCAGAAACCCTATACCCCTACTGCAGCGTCTGCCTGTGCACCTGTGTCACATCCATATGAGCTGTCCTACAGGTGAGTTGTACTGTAAGCTTCAATCAGTGTGGTCAGGAAGAACAAACAGAAACTCAATAGCTCTTGTCTAGAGGAACATTATTTGTGCCCCTGTGTTTTCTCTGACCTGAGAAGCCCTTAAGGGTCTGACCGACTGACTGGGAGGCTGGGGGGCTGAGTGGAGAGGTTGAGGAGTACAGAGAGACTGAGTCCGACCAAGCTTGGGGCCCCACACTGGCCTCTCACCGTGCTGGGACTGACTCTGTCTCTCTGTGTCTGTGTGTCATGGTGAGAGGCTTTGTCCCCAGCTTATCAGACCACAGGAATCCATTAGGTCTCAGCAGGCAGTGCCAGGGTCATACAGCAAATCATCTGCCTCAACTCTCTCTGGGTTCTACCAGTTCTCTGAGATCGATCTCTCTCTCCTCTTTCCTTCTCTCTCTCCTTTCTCACTCTCTCTCTATCGCTTTTCTCCTCTTCTTTCTCTCTCGCCCCCCCCCTCTCTCTCGCCCAGGGCATAGGCAGGTCCCATCATGAAGGGAGAGCTAGTGCAGACAGGTACCCCTCTCATAGGTCACCGGATGGAGCAGATACCATTCAAATCCCTCTACTTTCTCTCTCCTCCTTCCTTCTCTCTCTCCTTTCTCTCTCGCTCTCTCTCTCTATCTTTCTCCCTCCCTTTCTATCTCTTTCGCTCTCTCTTTTTCTCTTTCTCTCTGGTTCTTTTTCTTGCTGTTGTCTAGCTGTTGTTTAAGGGTTCCAAGTACAATAGAACAAATCAACCGCCTGGATTGTTATGTCTGGATAGCATGACTAACTTCAGAATGGGATGGCTTTATCCTCATTGTTGACAAATCAATAATTGAATAACACAACCAAACATTCACCAGTTGTAAATGGAATGGTTTGCTATTGTTGCTATATATCTGGATTCAACTCTGTTGAAAAGATACCATCTCTCTGAAATGTGGCCAGTGTAAATGTCAGAGTCAATGTAAACCCTCTTGAATCCATAAGAGCTCCAGTAGTACTAGTACAGCCCATACAGTACAGCACTGTGTATCTACACTGAGTGTACAAAACATTAGGAACACATTCCTAATATTGCGTTGCACCMCCTTTTGCCCTTAGAACAGCCTCAATTCGTCAGGGCACGGACTACAAGGTGTCGAAAGGGATGCTGGCACATGTTGAATCCAATGCTTCCCACAGTTTGTGTCAGTTCGCTGGATGTCCTTTGGGTGGTGGACCATTTTGAAACACACGGTAAAACTGTTGAGCTTGAAAAGCCCAGCAGCGTTGCAGTTCTTGACACAAACCGGTGCGCCTGGCACCTGCTACCATACCCGGTTCAAATGCACTTAATATTTTGTCTTACCCATTACCATCTGAATGCACACATACACAATCCATGTCTCACTTGTCTAAAGGCTTAAAAATCCTTCTTTAGCCTGTCTCCTCCCCTTCATCTACACTGATTGAAGAGGATTTAACAAGTGACATCAATAAGGGATCATAGCTTTCACCTGGATTTACCTGGTCAGTCTATGTCATGGAAAGAGCAGGTGTTTTTTATGTTTTGTACACTCAGTGTATATTTAAACCATTGCTAACCATCCCGGATCCGGGAGCATCCTCATCAAAAAAGCTGACTAGCATAGCCTAGCCTAACGCGACAGGGATATCATATAATATAATTTTCATGAAATCACAAGTCCAATACAGCAAATGAAAATAAACATCTTGTGAATCCAGCCATCATTTCCGATTTTTAAAATGTTTTACAGCGAAAAACACATATGTATTTCTTTAGCTAACCACAATAGCAAAAGACTCAACCACATATTTTCACAATTTTTTACCGCAATAGGTAGCTATCACAAAACCGACCAAATAGAGATATAATTAGTCACTAACCAAGAAACAACTTCATCAGATGACAGTCTCATAACATGTTATACAATAAATCTATGTTTTGTTCGAAAATTGCATATTTGAGTTATAAATCATAGTTTTACATTGCAGCTACCATCAAAAAATATCCCCAAAGCAGCCAGCCAATAATTACAGAGAGCAACGTGAAATACCTAAATACTCATCATAAACATTTATGAAAAATACATGTGTACAGCAAATGAAAGATAAACATCTTGTGAATCCAGCCAATATTTCTGATTTTTTAAAGTGTTTTACAGCAAAAACACAATATAGCATATATATTAGCTTACCACAATAGCCAAACACACAACCGCATTCATTCACCGCAAAGGTAGCGATCGCAAAAAAAACAGCAAAAGATATCAAATTAATCACTAACCTTGACCAACTTCATCAGATGACAGTCCTATACATCAGGTTATACAATACACTTATGTTTTGTTCGAAAATATGCATATTTTTGAGCTGCAAACCGTGGTTATATACATTGTGTATATGTAGCATCGATTCACCAGAATCTCCGGAGATATTTTGGACAGTCACCTAATCTAATCAAAGAACTCATCATAAACTTTACTAAAAAATACATGTTGGACAGCAAATGAAAGATACACTAGTTCTTAATGCAATCGCCGTGTTAGATTTTTAAAAATAACTTTACCATAACAAACAGCTTACGTTATAGCGAGACAGCGCCCGCAAAAAGGAAGGAAAATAGGACTAAACATTTTCCACAGAAATACGAATAACATCATAAATGGTTCTTTACTTTTGCTGAGCTCCATCAGAATCTTGTACAAGGAGTCCTTTGTCCAGAATAAATCGTTGTTTGGTTTTAGAATGTCCTCTTCTCCTGTCGAATTAGCAACCTTAGCTAGCCAAGTGGCGCGAAGATGTCCATCTCACCTAACGCAGAGAACGGAAAACTCCAAACTCCTGAATAAACGTTGAATAATCTGATAAAACTATATTTGAAAAAACATACTTTACGATGATATTATCACATGTATCAAATAAAATCAAAGCCGGAGATATTAGCCGTCTATACCGAACGCTTTTCAGAAGCCAATGCTGATGTCCTTCCCGCGCCTTGCTAGACAAAGGAAATTGTGGTCACGTCATTCCAAGAGCTCTTGTTCGACCTCAGATCAAGCTAGACACCCCATTCCACCTCCCACTGCCTGTTGACATCTTAGTGGAAGGCGTATGAAGTGCATGTATATCCATAGATTTCAAGCAATTGAATAGGAAGGCCCTGGAACAGAGCCTCGATTTCAGATTTTTCACTTCCTGTCAGGAAGTTTTCTGCAAAATGAGTTCTGTTTTACTCACAGATATAATTCAAACGGTTTTAGAAACTTGAGAGTGTTTTCTATCTAATAGTAATAATAATATGCATATTGTACGATCTAGAATAGAGTACGAGGCAGTTTAATTTGGGCACGGTTTTTACAAAGTGGAAACAGCGCCTCCATATTGACAAGAAGTTAAGTGGTATGATGCTGTCTGATAGTAAAACTCATTGATCACGCTATATGCACTTCAGCACTACGTAAGCCACCGTAATACCCTCTACATGTCACCTGCTATATTTATTACATACATAATCACATGAATCTATAGAATATAGATACAGACCAAGCCATAATCATATATCAAGTTATGAGTGGGTCTAACTACTGTTCCATGAGGTATTTGCAAGCTCCATACAGATAGGCAGCTTGTGAATGTTTAGTATAGGCCTATATATTAACTAGTACTAGGGACCTTTTGTAAACACCCTGCTTGTTGGATGTTTAAGTGTGTGGATGCTTAAATGCATTTAGCAAAGTTTGAAGTTAAGGAATGTACTTCTATCAGTCTCTATTTCTCTCTCTTTCTCTTTTTATTTCACTATCTCTCTCTCTCCCTCCCTCTCTCTCTCTCTCTATTTCTCTCTCTCTCTCTCTCTCTCTCTCTCTTTCTCTCTTTCTCTCTTTTCTTCTCTCTCTCTCTCTTTCTCTCTCTCTCTCTTTCTCTCTCTCTCTTCTTTCTCTCTTCTCTCTCTTCTCTCTCTCTCTTCTCTCTCTCTTCTCTCTCTCTCTCTCTCTCTCTCTCTCCTCTCTCTCTCTCTCTTCTCTCCCTCTCTCCTCTTCTTCTCTCTCGCTCTCTCTCTCTCTTCTCTCTCTCTCTCTCTCTCTCTCTCTCTCTCTCTTTCTCTCTCCTCTCTTGCTCTCTCTCTTTCTCCCTTTCTCTCTTTCTCTCTCTTGTTCTCTCTTTCTCTCTCTCTCTCTCTCTTTCTCCCCCTCTTTCCATTCAATTCAATTTAAGGGCTTTATTGGCATGGGAAACATATGTTTACATTGACAAAGCAAGTAAAATAGATAATAAACAAAAGTGAAATAAACAATAAAAAATGAACAGTAAACATTACACTCACAAAGTCCCCCCCCAAAAAAACATTTCAAATGTTATATTATGTCTATATACAGTGTTGTAATTATGTGCAAATAGTTAAAGTAAATAAAAAATAAATAAACATAAATATAGGTTCTATTTACAATGGTGTTTGTTCTTCACTGGTTGCCCTTTTCTTGTGGCAACAGATCAAAAATCTTGCTGCTGTGATAGCACACTGTGGTACTGTCTTTCACCCAATGGATATGGGAGTTGATCAAAATTGGATTTATTTTCGAATTCTTTGTGGGTCTGTGTAATCTGAGGGAAATATATTTGGCAGGAGGTTTGGAAGTGCAGCTCTGTTTTTTTGTTTATTCTTTCCAATGTGTCAAGTAATGATCTTTTCTTTTCTCGCGATTTGGTTTGGTCTAACTGTGTTGCTGTCCTGGGGCTTTGTGGGGCCTGTTTGTGTATGTGAACAGAGCCCCAGGACCAGCTTGCTTAGGGGGTTCTTCTCCAGGTTAATTTCTCTATAGGTGATTGCTTTGTTATGGAAGGTTTGGGAATCGCTTCCTTTTAGGTGGTTGTAGAATTTAAAGGCTCATTTCTGGATTTTGATAATTAGTGGGTATCGGCCTAATTCTGCTCTGTATTCATTATTTGGTGTTTTACGTTGTACACTGAGGATATTTTTGCAGAATTCTGCATGCAAAGTCTCAATTTGGTGTTTGTCCCATTTTGTGAATTCTTGGTTGGTGAGCGGACCCCAGACCTCACAATCATAAAGGGCAATGGGTTCTATAACTGATTCAAGTATCTTTAGCCAGATCTTAATTGGTATGTTGAATTTTATGTTCCTTTTGATGGCATACAAGGCCCTTCTTGCCTCTCAGATCGTTCACGGCTTTGTGGAAGTTAGCTGTGGCGCTGATGTTTAGGCCGAAGTATGTATAGTTTTTTGTGTGCTCTAGGGTAACGGTGTCTAGATGGAATTTGTATTTGTGGTCCTGGCAACTGGACCTTTTTTGGAACACCATTTTTTTTGTCTTACTGAGATTTACTGTCAGGGTCCAGGTCTGACAGAATCTATGCAGAATATGTAGGTGCTGCTATAGGCCCTCTCTCTCTCTCTCTCTCTCTCTCTCTCTCTCTCTCTCTCTCTCTGCTCTCTCTCTTTCTCTTTTTCTCTCGCTCTCTATCTCTATTTTTCTCTCTATTTCTCTCACTATTTTGTTTTCCTCTCTCTATTTATCTCTCTTTATTTCTCCTTTTTTTTCCTGTCCCTCTGTAGCTTGAACCTACTATTGCTAGTTTTCTGTGCTACTGTAAAGTTACTGTAAAGTTTAATGATGTTTAAATGCATGTTAAATACAGCTTGATTTGATGTATGTCTCTCTCTAGGTGTTGAATCTGGTCCAGTCCTATGTGACCCTCCGGGTGCCCCTCCACGTCTCCTATGTGTTCCACTCCCCGGTGGGGGCAGGGGGCTGGCAGCATTTTGACCTGCAGTCTGAGCTACGACTCACCTTCGTATACGACACTGCCATCTTGTGGCGGGACGGCATCGGCAGCCCTCCTGAGGCTGAGCTACAAGGCAAGTCTCACATCAAATTAAATATATTCAAAAGTCATTTCAGTCTTCACAGAATGAGGCAAAAACAAACAAACAAATACAACACTGTCTGGTGTGCTTCGAGCATAGATTATATGGTTATGTTATTGCTTCTACAGCAATGAATGAGGATGTGTTAGTTTGGTGTGACAGTGAGACCTACGGGGTGCATTCTGTAGGTGGCCTTTACTGCACCTGTCTCAGTGGGTGGGCTATACTAGTAGGGATGTGTTAGGTCAGTGTGACAGGGAGACTGACCGGCTGTATTCTGTAGGAGCCCTGTACCCCACCAGTATGCGTATCAACGWACAGGGTCGTCTGGTGGTCAACTTCAGAACAGAGGCTCGATTCAGAGGACTGTTTGTCATATCACACTCTGGTATGTTCACATTATCTACTCTTTTCATACAGTACATCCATGGGCTTAAACTAGTAACCCACCATATGTATCAAGTGTCTCAGAGTGGGAGTGCTGATCTAGTATCAGGTAATCTAGTATCAGGTAATCTAGTATCAGGTAATCTAGTATCAGGTAATCTTAAACATTGTGATGTAAAACTGATCCTAAGTCAGCACTCCTACTCTGACACGCTTAAATCTGTACATATTCCCCTTCAGTTCTCTATTAGCCTAGCCTTACCTGTGTCTGTACCCAGCGTCCTCTCTGTCGTCCATGGTGATGTGTGCGGACCACCCTGGGGTGACCTTTAACCTCAGCCTGGTGAGGAGCGAGCCCACCTACAACCAGCCCATGCAGCAGTGGACCTTCACATCAGACTTCGCTGTGAGGACAGCATCTTCTTTTCTTTTATCTTTAAAACTGTGTTATCAATATATTCTTATTTTTTCATCTGGTTTCTCTGTGTCTTTAGTGTAAAGACTTGGGAGTAGCATATGCCATTTACAGAATTTCTTTCTTAAGTCGTAGTGTGTTATCGGCACTAGTGTAAAATAACTCAAAGTAAAAAGATCATTTTTGTTCTAAATGACCTGATGAAATAAAGTTTCAACCTGAAGTAAATAACTGTGTCTTATGCCCCCTCTCTCTCCCAGGTGCGTGACTACTCAGGTACATACACAGTGAAGCTGCTGCCCTGTACCTCTCCCCCCAGTCTGGAGTACTCCCTGCCTCCTGTCTGTAACCCCAGAGAACCTGTCACCTTCGACCTGGACATACGCTTCCAGCAGGTCAGATCATCCTGGGATTAACATTACTACAATCTTAGAAAAAAAAAGTGGTATCTTCTAGAACCTTAAAGGGTTCTTTGGCTGTCCCCATACGAGAACCCTTTTTGGTTGCAGGTACAACCATTTTGGGTTCCATGTAGAACCCTCTGTAGATTTGTGTTCTACATGGAACTCAAAAGGGTTCTACCTGGAACCAAAAATGGTTCTACCTGAAACCAAAAAGTGTTCTCCTATGGGGACAGCCGAAGAACCCTTTTGGAACCCTTTTTTCWAAGAGTGTACATCAATATCATGTCTGTGAGATGACAATCTTTGAGTTCACACAGAGATGTACTGTAGTGGGAAACAGCTTAGGAGATGTAGGCTGATGGTAACACTGTGATTGGTCTGTTCTCTGATGGTAACTGAATGGTATGTGTTGTCCTATACTAAGATGATCAAACTTTGTACTGTGTGTGTCCTATCCCAGGTGAGTGACCCGGTTGCGGCTGAGTTCAGTCTGAACACTCAGATGTTGCTGCTGTCTAAAAGAACTCTGTGGCTGTCTGATGGATCCATGGGCTTCGGACAGGAGAGCGACACAGCCTTCTCACAAGGTACTGTAACGCTACAAACCAACACAGCCTTCTCACAAGGTACTGTAACGCTACAAACCAACACAGCCTTCTCACACACACCACCTTCTCATGGGTCCTGATCAGAAGTAGTGCACTACATAGGGAATAGGGTGCTATTTGGGATGGAGGTAGCCCCATTGACTATCTGTTTTATTGATTGATTCATTACTGTATTAACTCAAAGCTGATCTCCTCCCAGGGGATATGATCTATGGCAGAGTGATGGTGGATCCAGTCCAGAACCTGGGAGATTCCTTTATCTGTAACATAGAGAAGGTGTTCCTGTGCACCGGCGCGGATGGATACGTGCCCAAGTACAACCCCAACAACAATGAGTATGGCTGTCTGGCTGATGCTCCCTCGCTGCTCTACAGATTCAAGATCATCGTAAGTACAGTACTGTACAGTACAGGGCCCATAGTGCTCTGGTCAAAAGTAGTGCATTATGTGGGGATCATTTGGGATGCAGACAAGGATGTAGTACAGGGTAAATTCACATAAATACCCTATAGACCTTGACATGGTCCAATGTTGGTACAGTGTTTACTAGTGTTTCCCTCTTCTCCCCCTCCAGGATAAGGCCCAGCCAGAGACCCAGGCCAGGTCGTTTGGTAACGTGGGGTTCAGGGCTCTGCTGGCTGTAGACGACCCTCAGGCCCTGGCCCTGGTCAGACAGCCTGGATCTGACGGCTTCAGCATGGAATCTACAGCACTGTTCCAGGTAGATCTCCCTGACCATACGCAGCATAACACAACACACATCCTGCTTATTTACACTACACTATTTATTGATGACAATTCCTGTTATCTTTGAATCTTGACGTATTCTTTCTGCCAGTGGTTCTAAAGCAAGCGTGAAAAGAATAGTGGAGAAAACCATCCCTGTCTAATTCCTATTTCTAACACTCTCTTTCACTGCTTTAACTTGTAAATGAATGATATACACCCATTGATTCTTGACGAATATCACTTATAAATGCCTCATGAGAGTCATTACATTTCTCCAGGCCCATAACAGAGGCAGGGTGTCGCGTTGTTATTGTTTCAATGAAAGACTCTAGCTTTAATGATCAGCAGTAGGACCAGAAATTGTTCCTTTCATTGTCAAGTAAACTACCCAGCCCTTATGACTAACCCTGTTCCTCTGGTGTCCAGGTGTCAGCAGGGAGAGAGTGGTTCATCCACACCATCTACACTGTCCGCTCCAGAGAGAACGCCAACAGGGGCATCGGGAAGAGAAGTCTGGAGTACCACACACTCATCCAGCACAGCAGTATGGCTGCAGGAGGCCACTCCCTGACCCAACACAGCAGCATGGACAGAGAAACCCAGCGTCAAACTATGGCTGCAGGAGGACTGTCACTGTCCCAGTCCCAATCTCGCTCCAGGCGGTCAGCAAACGGGGTGCCAGACCTAACAGAGGACATCGGCCTGGACAACAACCGTGGCACCAACATTCTCCATATCTCCCTGGACCTCAGCCGCCAGCGCCGCACCAGCCCTGACCGGGAGGTCCTCACTCGGGGTGTGGTGCCCAGGGAGCTGAACCATCCTGTGGAGAGCGAGGACGGCCTGGTCTTGATCATAGGGATCCTGGTGGGCCTCCTACTCACCATCCTCATCATCATCGTCATAGTGCTAACCGTACGGTCCAGACAGGAAAAGAAGAAGATGGAGGTTCCCACGGCAACGTCATGCTCCACTGAGCCCATGATGACATCAGGGTTCACTAGCGGTGGCTTGGACAGCTCAGAGGTCTGATAGACAGACATACTTCGACATGACCACTGAGACAGACAGACTGACTGACAGATAGACATTCGCCACAGAAAAATAAACGCTGACAGATATATTTTTTATTTTTTATGTGCCTATTTTTTTTATTTTTACATTGGGACATAAAGAGAGGGAGGAGACAACTGAAACAACACAATCAACAATGAGAGTTTAGTTCCGTACAAAAACCTACTTGAAATATTGCAGCTCTTCTGCTCTGCTGTAGGGGAGACCATAGAGGTAAAACAATCTATCTATATGGGGAGACAGCCCCAACTAGGGAAGTACCTGTAACCTGTTCTGTTTAAGGCACTTGCCCACGTTTATTATTGCTTTTATGATGTCACACTTGATCCCAAAAATGTTTATGATTTGTCCAAAGGTGCTAAAGCAGCAGATGCCTCTGTCCTGTAAGATGGATGGTGGTCCAGTGAGTTGGTAAAAGACCATGTAGCAGGGCTATTCAGCTCCAGGCCTGTAGGGCAGCAACACTGCTGGTTGTCTTTTCTACCTTGTAGTTAATTGATTGACTGATTGACTGATTAATGTTACTGATTGGCTAGAGAGTCCCACAATGTAATCAGTTCCTGATTAGAAGGAAAGAATGAAAGCCAGAAGTGTTTCTACCTTCCAGGCCCAGAGTCGAATACCGGTATTCCTGGTATTCAGGATTCAGTATGAACGCAAAATTGTCATAGAACTGTCATAGTTGTTAATGTGTATGTTTGTTATCCCGTGTCAAGCCACTGTCAATAGTCTGCTAACACTGGGAATATGTCCTACTGTAATGTCCTACTATAATGTCCTACTGTAATGTCCTATTGTAGCTCTCTGTCAGACCTGAGTTCAAACACTGTTTGAAATCTTTCAAATATGTTTGCTTTAGCCTGCCTGGAGTGCACAGTGGGACTTTTATATTGGTTCCATTACAACAGGCAAGCTCAATTGATCACAGCGTTAGTATTTTACAGGATTTAAAATAGTATTTGAACCCAGGTCTGCTCTCTGTACTGAAGTATGGAGACTGATTCATGTTGAAGTTCAACAGGTGCCTAAGAATCCACTGGATGTTATACTGTAACATGCATCCCAAATGGTACCCTATTCCCTATTTTGCACTGTAAGTAGTGCACTATTTAGGGAATAGGGTGTAATTTGAGACAAGTGCTTAGATTTTTTCTATCACATGGCTATTCTATGTGATGTATAGGACCCCTACAGTAGGTGCTAAAGAAACACTTTCTATTTGTTTTGTTTTGTATGTATTAATGTTTATCATTTGTGCCTGCCTTTGATTTTATAATTGTTTAAACTTGTATAATACTATGTAAAGCAGGTTTGGGTGAAATTGTGGGGGAAAATGTGTCAAATCTACTGTAGGTAATTCAGACTTTTTCTATCCAGAGTTCCAAGTTTATCACACATTGTTTTTTGGATAATTGTTCTCTCAATAGTCTCATAATCATGGTTAGTGACTTTCTATGTGTCCGTCCCAAATGGCACACTATTCCCTATTTAGTGCACTACTTTTGTTCAGCGTCCATAAGGAATTAGGGTGCCATATAGGGAATAGGGTGCCATTTTGGACACATCCTATATCAGTGTGGTCCTGTATTTGAATATATACAGTACAGCACTGAATTGAATGATCTAATGAGAAAAGGTACTGTATATCCAGTAGGGAAGAGTGGGGTAAGTTGACCCATTTTTTTACATTCAGCATCACTCCGTCAAGGGAAATATAGTATTCTTTCTCAAAAAGATATCTATACTGAAAAAAATATAAACACAACATACAACAATTTCAACAATTTTAATGAGTTACAGTTCATATAAGGAAATCAATCAATTGAAATGAAATCATTAGGCCCTAATCTATGGATTTCCCAACACTGGGCAGGGGCGCAGCCGTGGGTGGACCTGGGAGGGCATAATTCCACCAACTTGGGAGCCAGGCCCACCCACTGGGGAGCCAGGCCCAGCCAATCAGAATGAGTTTTCCCCACAAAAGGGCTTTATTACAGACAAAAATACTCCTCATTTTCATCAGCTGTCCAGGTGGCTGGTCTCAGACAATCCCGCAGCTGAAGAAGCCAGATGTGGAGGTCCTAGGCTGGCGTGGTAACACATGGTCTGTTGTGAGGCTGGTTGGACATCCTGCCAAATTCTCTAAAATGACATTGGAGGCGCCTTATGGTAGAGAAATTAACATTCAATTCTCTGGCAACAGCTCTGGTAGACATTCCTGCAGTCAGCATGCCAATTGCACTCTCCATCAAAACTTGAGACATCTGTGGCATTGTGTTGTGTGAAAAAACTGCACGTTTTAGAGTGGCCTTTTATTGTCCCCAGCACAAGGTGCACCTGTGTAATAATCATGCTGTTTAATCAGCTTCTTGATATGCCACACCTGTCAGGTGGATGGATTATCTTGTCAAAGGAGAAATGCTCACTAACAGCGATGTAAACTATTTGTGCACAAAATGTGAGAGAAATAAGCTTTTTGTGCGTATGGAAAATTTCTGGGATCTTTTATTTCAGCTCATGAAACATGGGACCAACAATTTACATGTTGCGTTTATATTTTTGTTCAGTATACATTTTTTTCAGGATGTTGTGTATCCCTGGAAGTAATCAGAATTCATGTAAACATTACAGTTTTGAAAAACATAGCTTGTCCAAAACAAAGTGGTATCTTGGCACAACTTACCCCTACAAATTTCTGCACTGAAAGAAATATTACCACTACCTTTTTAAAACCATGCAAAATCTTTATTTCCCAAATCGCAGAGGAAATGCCTTGCATTAGGCCTGGGAAGAAAACATTTCAATTTGCTCAACTTGCCATTGTCTCAACCATTTACTCAACTTAACCTATGGAAAACATTTAGACTTTATTAGCCCACACAGCTACGTACAAGGATGCACTTTCACGCTAGGTTTAGGACCTCATATTAAAGCTTATAGACACCCCAACTGATGTATAGAAAAATCTTTAAATGATCTACTTTGGTTTAGTTACAACCATCATGAAACCTCTTAACTCTTAACACAATAAATTAATTTGACTTGGTGAAAATCTGTTTTTTGGAATTTACTTGCTTACCACTTTTTCCATGTGGTTTCTTCCTTCACAGACTCCATGAAATGATGATCTCTTCCCAAATATTTGGTCAAATTATTCATTTTGTGTATGGTTTCCTAGAGACAAGGGTGGCTCAACTTACCATACTCTCCCCTAGTGAGTTGATTTTAAAGACAGCTGGTCTGCAATGTACAGTTTATAGCAGCTCTGGATGGATCCACTAGGCACAAACAGCATAGATAGTCTGTTCTATGTACTGTACTTCTATGTTCTGTGTCTGTATCTGTTCAGCATGGTCAGGGATTTCTTTGGTCAGTGATTCTATAGGATGTTGACTAGCTTAGTGGTAAGAACTCATAGCTATGTCTATGTCTGCGTCCCAAAAGGCACCATGCCATTCTGGGCACACTCTATTTCTCTACAGGGCTACAAGGTGACTGATCTGTACTAAATGTTCTCCAAAGGTTTTACATTATATTTTGTATCGTATTATAAAAACATTCTTAATGATCCATGAAGATGGGTGTGTCCCAAATGGCACCCTATTCCCTTTATTGTTCACTACTTTTATAGTGCACTACTCTTGACCAGGGGGGCCCCCGTCAAAAGTATTGTGCGATATTGAGAATTGGGCACAATTTGGGACTGTAGAATATGTTTTATCACAATGCAGTTAAAGGGAAACCAACTATGACCTACCACAATCTAAGTCACGTATTTTAGAGATATCATTACAACATTACAGAAATATGTATTTATTTTATCACATATTCCATAGGGATTGCCAATAATGAAGATCTAATATTTGTTTCCCTCCACAGACAATGTTCTATTTAGCCACAAACCCCATAAAATATGTTACAGACATGGTTGCCACGTTTACACTGAAATGATGCATAAAGGAAATGTATAGACCTAGTATAGACCATCACCTTGTCAATGGATGTCCCAGTCATAATACAAAGATAACATACAATGACCTCCATACTGTATCGATAGATGCTGAATACATATACCCACTGCTTTATAAACTTCAGATGTGTATATTGTTTGCTGTTTTATTTTTTAAAACATAAATGCTATGCAACTTACAATATCATACCACTAAAGTAGTATTGAATACCAATATTTCTTTATATTTTAATATGCTTATTTTTTGCTGATTTTATATCTTGATTTTAAATCATGTTATTACCATCACCTTTATGATTTCAGGATTTTGTTGAATGCATTTAATGCCTGTGTGAGTGTATAACACACACACACACACACACACACACCAACACACACACACACACACACCCACACACACACACACACACACACACACACACACACACACACACACACACACACACACACATTCTATATACACAGAAACATGTACAGTACCAGTCAAAAGTTTGGACACAACTACTCATTCCTGGGTTTTTCTTTATTTTTACTATTTTCTACTTTGTAGAATAAGACATCAGACTATGAAATAACACATATGGAATCATGTAGTAACCAAAAAAGTGTTTAACAAATCTGGAAAATTTCAACAACTTTGAAAGTTTCTTCAAGTTCAGTCGCAAAAACCATCAAGCGTTATGATGAAACTGGCTCTCATGAGGACCGCCACAGGAATGGAAGACCCAGAGTTACCTCTGCTGCAGAGGATAAGTTCATTAGAGTTACCCCTCAAACATTGCAGCCCAAATAAATGCTTCACAGAGTTCAAGTAACAGACACATCTCAACATCAACTGTTCAGAGGAGACTGCATATCTCAGGCATAGTGAGAATATAATTTGTTTTTCTACAGGACAATGACCCAACACACCTCTAGGCTGTGTAAGGGCTATTTGACCAGGAAGGAGAGTGATGGAGTGCTGCATCAGAGGACCTGGCCTCCACAATCACCCGACCTCAACCCATTTAAGATGGTTTGGGATGAGTTGGACCTCAAAGTGAAGGAATAGCAACCAACAAGTGCTCAGCATGTGTGGGAACTCCTTCAAAACTGTTGGAAAAGCATACCAGGTGAAGCTGGTTGAGAGAATGCCAAGTGTGCAAAGCTGTCATCAAGGCAAAGGGTGGCTACTTTGAAGAATCTCAAATATAAAATATATTTTGATTTGTTTAACACTTTTTTGGTTAATACATGATTCCATATGTGTTATTTCATAATTTTGATGTCTTCACTATTATTCTACAATGTAGAAARTAGTAAAAATAAAGAAAAACTCTTGAATGAGTAGGTTTGTCCAAACTTTTGACTGGTACTGTATATATACACACATATGTATTGCAAATAAATATACCGTTTGGATGTTTTGGGAATTTTCAATGTTAAAGGCATATGTGCTGTAAGTATTTGTAACATAGACCTAAAGCACAAAGTGGTCTGCAAATAAAGTGTTTTCAAGAAAATCAGACTGCTGTCTTGTTTGAAAACCAGATGTTGTGTATGTATTTGGGCTTTTTGGGAAAGGCTACTTCCCAAATGGAACCTTATTCCCTACATAGTGCACTACTTTTGACCAGAGCCCCTGTATATCACACTACTTCAGACCAGGGCCCATAGGGCTCTGATCAAACATAGTTTACTATGTAGGGAATAGGAATCCATTTGGGACACAACCAAAATCTTGTTTCTGGGAAAACACGTGATTTATTTCATAACGTTCCTTCTCCAATGCCAAGACTAGAGTCAGAGAAGCTGAGAGGAGGAGAGTTAGGTGGGCTAGAGGAGCTGTTGATGCTGAGTGCATCCCAAATGGCACCCTATTCCCTAATGGCCCTGGTTAAAAGTAGTGCACTATGTAAGGAATAGGGTGCAATTTGAGATCCTGCACCCTGTTCTCTGTGAGCTGCAGCTGCACTCACAAACTGGAACATCACAGACATAGCTGCTTTACAGATAACTTCGACAGTATTTTTTTWAATATTTTGGGGTTGAGACAAGAAAAGAAGACTTTTGTTCCAGTGGMATGATACAGATCAGACGGTAAAGCAGAAAGATGAGGAATACACTGCTTCTGATCATGGCTGCACTGACTGCAGTTAGTGAGCAGAACCCAATGTGAGTTATGTTCTACCCATGCTAATTCTTTGTAGATATATTTTACTTGCATCATTGGTAATTTTCTGTCATGTTGCGTTCTCAAATATTACTACAGTGTGTGTGTGTGTTTGTGTGTGTGTGTGTGTGTGTGTGTGTGTGTGTGTGTGTGTGGTGTTGTGTGTGTGTGTGTGTGTGTGTGTGTGTGTGTGTGTGTGTTCAGTGTGCGGTTGGTGACTTTTAAGATGAGGGAGGACAATCTTTTTTTAATGAGCATGGCCTTATTTCTATTACATCATATTGGATGACTGTCATTCATATTCCATTCACCCAGTTCAATGTCATATCGATAGATTTAGGCAACTGCATGATACTCAAATTTTCCCTATACCCATCATGAGGTTGCTACAACCGAGTCTATGAATGAAATTTTACAACGTAGGTGCACACAGGTCGAGAGAAATTTGAGCAATCAAGGTGACAGACACGGATACATTCAATACTGCCTTGCACAATCTTGCCTGCATCTAGCTGATCTAGGGTGTAATCATTAGTCCAAGAGTTGCAAACAACAGTTTCTATTTGACAAATACAGGTATGTTTATCCCTGTTTCGTTCTATTTGCTTCCGTTTAAGAAACGTTTTTCAACAAAATCGGCAGAGTGAATACACCCCTGATCACACACAAACACAGTTCACTTTCATAGCAGCCACATAAATCCGCATGATCCCTTTGATCGTTGGATAATTCCTTCTCACATCTACACGCTCTCCTCTCACCATTTTCATTCCCTTGTGGACAACACAACACGTCAGCTGTCTGTGACCAGGCGATAAAACCTTTCTAAGCCAAACCTTCATATAATAGCCGCTAACCGCTATGCACAGCCTACATCGTTGTCACCATTTTAGCTAACGTCAAGTCAACATAGCTACTAGAAGTAGTGCATTAGTAAACCCGCTACAATCATGCWGTACAACGTACAGTGTAAACCAAAATTAACTTGACTTAACAAAACTGTTCAACTATTTTCTTTCTCTCTCTTTAAGTCAACTAGTCACCATATTGTTTTCTCTGCAGTGCTAGCTAGCTGTAGCTTATGTTTTCACTACTAGATTAATTCTCTGATCCTTTGACTGGGTGGACAACATGTCAGTTCATGCTGCAAGAGCTCAGATAGGTTGGAGGACGTCCTCTGGAAGTATTCATAATTACTGTGTAAGTATATGGAAAGGGGTGAGAACCAAGAGCCTCCTAGGTTTTGTATTGAAGTCAGTGTGTCACACCCTGATCTGTTTCACCTGTCTTTGTGATTGTCTCCACCCGCCTCCAGGTGTCGCCCATCTTCCTCATTATCCCCTGTGTATTTATACCTGTGTTCTCGGTTTGTCTGTTGCCAGTTCGTTTTGTTCGTAAAACCTGCCAGTGTTTGTTTCCCTGCTCCTGCCTGTTTCCCTGCTCCTGTCTGTTTCCCTGCTCCTGCCTGTTTCCCTGCTCCTGCCTGTTTCCCTGCTCCTGCCTGTTTCCCTGCTCCTGTTTTCTAGTCCTTCCCGGTTTTGACAGTTCTGTCTGCCCTGACCCTGAGACAGCCTGCCGTTTTGTACCTTACCCAACCGTTCTGAATTATTGACCCCTTCCTGCCCTGACCCTGAGACTGCCTGCAATTCTGGACCATGTACACTCTTCCTGGATTACTGACCCCTGCCAGCCTTGACCTGTCATTTGCCTGCCCTCGTGGTTGTAATAAACTCTTGTTATTTCTACACTGTCCGCATCAGGGTCTTACCTAAATGTGATACAGTGTATCCAGAGGAGGACAGAAGCTAGCTGCAGTGGTGTAAAGTACTTAAGTAAAAATACTTTAAGTACTACTTAAGTCGTTTTTGGGGGGTATCTGTACTTTACTTTACTATTTACATTTTTGACAACTTTTACTTTTACTTCACTACATTCCTAAAGAAAATAGTGTACTTTTTACTCCATACATTTTCCTTGACACCCAAAAGTACTTCTTACATTTTGAAGGCTTAGCAGGACAGGAGAATTGTCAAATTCAAGCACTTATCAAGAGAACACGTGGTCATCCCTACTGCCTCTTACCTGGCGGACTCACTAAACACAAATGCATAATGTGAGTGTTGGAGTGTGCCCGACTATCCGTACATTTTCAAAACAAGAAAATGGTGCCGTCTGCTTTGCTTAATACAAGGAATTTGAATTGATTTATACTTTTACTTTTGATACTTAACTATATTTAAAACCAAATACTTTTAGACTTTTACTCTAGTAGTTTTTTGCTGGGTGACTTTCACCTGAGTAACTTTCTATTAAGGTATCTATACTTTTACTCAAGTATGACAATTGGGTACTTTTTCCACCTCTGGCTAGCTGTCCTCTGGCTACACCATGGTGCTACCCTACATAGTGCTGTTGAGGCTACTGCTGACCTTCATTGCAAACAGTGTATTTTAAACAATTATTTGTTGACGTGAATATATTTAGTATAGTTTTATATAAAAAGGATAATTTTTTTAATGTTTCACTATTTTTATTTATATGAAATTCAGTGAGGAGGATTATCCTCCCCCCTGCTTATACCTGCACGTGTTTGTTTGTGTTCGTGTGTGTGTTTGTTTGTTTTCGTGTGTGTGTTTGTTTGTGTGTGTGTGTGTGTGTTTGTTTTGTGTTCGTGTGTGTGTGTGTTTTGTGTTCGTGTGTGTGTTTGTTTGTGTTCGTGTGTGTTGTTTGTTTGTGTTCGTGTGTGTGTTTGTTTGTGTTCGTGTGTGTGTTTGGTTGTGTTCGTGTGTGTGTGTGTTGTGTTCGTGTGTGTTTTCAGATGTCTCATCACTGCTCCAACATCGTCCACCTGGGAGTAGAGGAGACAGTGACAGTACAGCTCCAGGGAGCTATCAAGCCTACACAGATTACACTATACTTTCTGTACCAAACTGACAACAATAAAGTTCTGTCTGGAAAAAAGCATGTAACTCTCAATGAAGCCAATGGCTATTTGGAGGTGGTGAAAATGAGCGTAAGTATGCAGAAGGCTAATCCCCTTTCATACCCTGTGGAACTACTGGAATGTGCATTTTACTTTCTCTATTCTCATGTTTTATAGGTCGTTCCTAGCCTCTACGAAGAGGCAATCAAAAACATAGGAAAAACAAAGACAATTGTGCCATATATCCAACTGGCCGCAGAGAGCAAGGATTTCCTTTTAAAAAAAAGAACTATCCTTTTGTCAACAAAAAAGGGATATATCTTCATCCAGACAGACAAACCAATCTACAATCCAGGAGAGAATGGTAAAGTCTAAAATAAAAAAGGTTGACTATTATATATGATTTTAGTTTTAATCCCAATTTGTCCTTTTCTAGTCAATTTCAGGGTCTTCACGTTAGACAACTATCTGCTGCCTGTTGAAGAAAGCATCAATGTCAAGATATTTGTACGTTTGCAAGACATCTATCTGTATGTTAAAGTTGTATTATTGCGTTATATTAAATCTCTGTCCTCTAAATAACGTTCACTGTCTCTCTGCAGAACTCCAAAGGCCTGCTGGTGTACAACCAGGCTCTACACTCCAGTAAACTCCTTCAGAGCAACATAATGATCCCTGATGTTGAGACGTAAGTAGCATGTTGACATAACATCTATGGAAGACAGGACATGAGTAGTACTGACCACTACTCTGTCAACATGTTTCAGGGCTGGCCATTGGAAGATTGTTGCCGCTTTTACCAACCATCCCATGTCCAACTCTTCAGTGGAGTTTGAGGTCAGGGAATATGGTGAGTATCAAAAATTGGTTGCCTGACTCTATGATACGGCCCAACAACAACAACAAAGTGAAGCTCACCTCTATTTCTTTCAGTTCTTCCTACTTTTGAGGTGAAGATAGCAGCTTTGAAGCCATATTATTTAGTGACAGAAGAATCCTTTCAATTCAGCGTCTCTGTAAGGTGAGATTGTTGAAGCAGATTGTATTTATGGACTGTTTTGTGAATTGTTCATAGCATGTCAAGTAAATGTGTGTTGATTGCAGGTACACCTATGGCAAAGGTGTCAATGGCATAGCTTATGTTAGATTTGGACTAATAGACAGAGAAGGCAAGAGAATACATCTACCTGGCCTAGAAAACAAGACTTCTGTGAGTTCACTTTATCATCTTAAAGCATTACATAATTTTTTTTTAAATGAAAGTCACATTTTCTGATTGTAGAGTTATTGTTTTGTATCCAGGTCAGATCCATTTACTTTTATTTTTCTGATGAGCCATTTGTGAACTTTTTTCTGGTGTATTGTAGATTCAAGACGGTGTCGCCAGCATTACCCTGCCAACCGAAGACCTACGTGGGAAAGCAGAAAAGCAAAGCATCCAACACATGGAGGGATACAATCTGTACATAGCTGTTACAGTTTTAGAAACAGCAAGTAAGTCCTTCATACAGTTAGATAAAACATGCCCATACCAGTGGATTCAGGTATTTTCTCTTGGATATACAGTAACTGTTTGTGCTGTATGACAGTAACTGTCACTCTGTCTGTCTTTGTCTCTCTCTCTCTCAGGCGGAGATCTAGAAGAAGCTGAGAGCACTTCAGTAAAGATAGTGACGTCTCCATACATCATTGACATGTCTAAGACTAAGGAATACTTCACACCTGGAGGAAAGTTCACTATCCTGGTACTGTGTGGTCATTTCTGCACTCTAAGACAAACGTTAACACCACAGAGTAAAATATAATTATATTTATTCAGGACATCATATTGAGATGAACAAATCCCTTTTCCAAATGAGACGTACCGTAAAATAGTTATCAGTGTTATCAATTGTATTGGCCTTACCATTTAGAATATGACTGTATCTATAGACATAGTCAACTGGGTATATGCTGCATGTTTCATTCTCAGGCCACCACCACCCACCCAGATGGATCCCCAGCCCCTGCCCTCCGTATGAGGGCTTCAGTTTCAGTGACCTCTGTAGGAGGCACACAGGAGTCTAAGATGGAGGTATCCGGTAACTCTAAGGGTGAGGCTGTTCTCACCTTCCAAGTGCCCAAACTGGCCACGTCTATGGACATCAAGGTACAGGACAGACACAGAGAACTTTCAATCAACACTGTATTTCCCATGTAGTTTTGTAATATTGTAATATTGGTAATATTGACGTACTGTAACTTTGCACTGTCTGTTCTTGTCTCTCCAGATGTTTGCTGAGGGAGAGGATAAAGAGGTAGTAATGAGTGATGCCAAAATGACAGTGTCAGCAGCCCAGTCTGAGGGGAACAGCTACCTGAGTGTAGAGATAGAACATGTCACCCTGGAGCCTGGAGCAACCATGACAGTCACTCTCAGAGACATCACYCCACCAGGCACCCCACGACCAGCCTACATCTACTATATGGTAACATACTGGAGTATCAGTCCATTCTAATAATGGATGGTGACCATTTACCACTTCTGCAACATACTTTATCTGTGCATAGCTTCAAGTTTCCAGACACTACAGTAGACTGGGTTTGTCATTGTCTGTAACCAACATGAATATAARCACGTTGGGGGTTGAGAAATGAACCATTTCAATATCTGTAGTGAAGAGTAATGATGTGTCATTTCCTCTGTTTCCATTCTGTCAGGTCCTGAGTAAGGGCAGAGTGGTCCAGATGAACAGGGTCCAGAGGACTGAGCTGACCACCTTCAGTCTGCCCTACAGTCTTGACCTGGTCCCCTCCTTCAGACTGGTGGCCTACTACTTCACACAGGCCCTAGAGAAGACTACAATAGTGGCTGACTCTGTATGGGCTGATGTCAAAGATATCTGCAAAGGACAGGTTCTGTAGTTACCGCTTGTTTCTCTACTTCTACTCTTACTACACTTAGCCAGTTATGGTTTTATCCTGTTGTCAGTGCTGTGCATCAAGAAGGCACATTTTATGATTTTAACTTGACTAATAAAGATCAATCAAAGTGATCTAGTTCTGCATGGAGGCAGATTGTGACAATGTCTTTGTTGCTGTGTTTTCAGATCGAGATCCTTCCATTTAAAGAGCATAAACCAGCTGACTTGGTGACTGTGGTGGTCCGTACAGACCAGGGAGACAAGGTAGCTCTGGCTGCTGTAGATACAGCTGTTTACATCCTCAACAAGAACAACAAACTCACTCCTCAGAAGGTACAGAACMTCTGTCTGTCACACACTTACCAGGTTGAATGAATAGCTACATACAGTATGTGTGCCTGCTGGTGATATTTCAATCTCAATGTGACTTCCTGGTTAAATAAAGATGAACTAATAAAGTAACATTATTAGTCTGGATTTTGGCCCAGTCTCAGGTGTATGTTGACAGCTTCACAAGGCTATGACCTGGTATCAGTTAATAGAGCATTTCCTAAGTTAAGTCCTGGAGGCCCAAAGGGGTGTACCTTCTGTTTTTKSCCCAGCACAACACAGCTGATTCAAATAACCAAAGCTTGATGATGAGTTGATCATTTGAATCAGCTGTGTAGTCCTAAGAAAAAACCAAAATGTGCACCCCTTGGTGTCCTCAGGATCGAGTTTGGAAAACGCTGAGCTAATGTACTGTATCACAGAGGGCAGGTTTGTCTGTGAAAATACAATATACCTGAGAATGTATCTCCACGTGTATGTACTGTGTTTATATGTATCTTCTGTATGTACAGGACAGTATGTACTGTTATATGTATCTACTGTATGTACAGGACAGTATGTACTGTGTTTATATGTATCTTCTGTATGGACGGACAGTATGTATGTTGACATGTATCTACTGTATGTACAGGACAGTATGTACTGTTATATGTATCTTACTGTATGTACAGGACCAGTATGTACTGTTATATGTATCTACTGTATGTTCGGGACAGTATGTACTGTTATAGTATCTACTGTATGTACAGGACAGTATGTACTGTTATATGTATCTACTTATGTACAGGACAGTATGACTGTTATATGTATCTACTGTTGTACAGGACAGTAATGTACTGTTATATGTATCTACTGTATGTTACAGGACAGTATGTACTGTTATATGTATCTACTGTATGTACAGGACAGTATGTACTGTTATATGTATCTACTGTATGTACAGGCAGTATGTGTACTGTTACATGTACTACTGTATGTACAGGACAGTATGTACTGTATATGTATCTACTGTATGTACAGGACAGTATGTACTGTTATATGTATCTACTGTATGTACAGGACAGTATGTACTGTTATATGTATCTACTGTATGTACAGGACAGTATGTGTTTGTCTACCAGGGAGAATGGGATATGCAAAAGACAAATATCTGTTGTTCATGTAGTAAATGGACCAATAAATGAATCGTCTTCTTCTTCTTCTTTAGATGTTTGCCTACATGAATTCATATGACCTGGCGTGTTCTAGTGGAGGAGGCAGAAACGATCAGTCTGTGTTACAGGACGCTGGGCTCGCCTTTATAACCAACTGGGTGGATACAGAGGATCACGTGAGAAAGGGTACGATTTACATTTAGACATTTAACTCATTATAATGTTGAATGAATAGTACATGTCCGGATCCTGGTTGGTTAAAGCACATCACTGCTGCTGTTGTTGATGGAATTTAWTCCACACAATATTGTAAAATGATTTTTCTTTCGTCCTCTGATCAGATTACTCCTGTAACAACAGAAGAAGACAGAAGAGAGCCTTGAACCACCGACAGGCTTTCTCTGATATCAGTAGGTGTAGCAGTAACCTCAGCAAACCAAAATTGGTTCTGTGAAAGTTCCCAGAACTTTCTTTAGGTCGCAGCAAATGTTCTCATAACACAAAACTGTCCAGTCGTGCTGATGATTATAGAACGTTTCTATAAAACATTTGCCTGATGATACAAGATCATTCCTATAACACATGTCATATGTTCTTTAAAGGTTCCCAGAATGTTTCTTTAGGTTGGAACATTGTGGGGACATCACAAAAGATATGTTTCCAAAACACAAAAACTGTCCAGTTGTGCGGACGATTCTACAATGTTTCTTTTAGGGGGCAAAAAAACATTCACCTAACATACAAGAGCGTTCCCAGAMCACATTTTGTCTGTTCTTTAAAGGTTCCCAGAATGTTTCATTAAGTTGTGGGAACATTGTGGGGRTATGGCAACTGTGCAGTTGTGCTGACATTCAGATGTTTGTATCAGGGTGCACAAAACATTGTTTTGATGTTGTAAKAATGTTGACAGAACATATGAATTAAGTCTGGGATGTTGTCTGGGATGTTGCAAGACTATTCTTATGATATTCACAAAGGTTGCACAGAACATTCCCACAATGTTGCACAATGTTCCACAATTTCCAAATAGGTCAGTTTTTATGATGTTCATAGCACATTTGTTTTAGGTTTAACATATATTCAAATTGATGTTCACCCAATATACATTTAGCCTTTTCTAGAGTCCCAAGCAAAAAGTGGATCCTAGATCAGCAGTATTAGTCTCTGGATATCAATTAAAACATTATAATGGAACGTGTCTTGTCAGGACATACACTTCCAAGGGATATTTAACTTTATGTATTTTTATATCCTTAATGCTTAGATAAAACCCTATCTAGACCATACTGTTAATTGAATCTTAATTGCTTAAGAGTTCTGGAATGTCCCGCATTGGATGGATCATTACTCATTCTCATCCTCCATACCTGCTGAGCATGCATAGTCTCTTTATGGTGAGAGTGATGTTTATGCGAATTTAGTTTCCTATTATCGTCTGACATTAACCATTTAAATTTAACAAAAGCAAACCTCTTGTCGATTTTCTAAGAATTATTGTAAGTTTCTTCTATTTTGCATAAAATTAGACTGATTCAAAAACCAGTCTCAAAGTTAAGCCAATAGCGGGTTCTGCTAATTCTCTGAGGAGATCTTCTATACTCTCAAACAACACGACAACTCTGTATCGGTAGCTGTTCTTATATCCCATAGCACAGGCGGTCTAAGCTGCGGGCTTCCCTTTTGCGCCAAATCGAGTGGCTGCACACCCGTATGCAATGCAATTCTCTTGCGGTCCACTACCTTAGGCTGCCGCAGATCCTGGTCTCACGAGTCTCGCGGCGTGACGACTTCTAATCTCGTCTGACGCGGCTCTGCCCTAGAAACGGCTCACCTCTTCATTAGCTTCTTACGGATATCACCGTCAGATACACCGGCTTTTTTGCCTCGCCCCGGCGGCCCGGCATTGATTGCCTTCCGTCCCGAGAGCTTCTCTTCCTCTAACTTATCTGCATTGAGCAATTACTCTCGAACTTTAACCCCCCTGACGCCTTCCTTGTATCCGGGTCGTGTGCTGCCCCCCACTCTAAGCTATCCGTTGCGGAGTTCTAGTCCTCATAGCTCTCGTACTTTATAATTCACGGCACAGGTCGAGGCTGATCTATCGACCCTTGCATCTCTGCGTGATTGATTCGCTCTCTGGCCTTAACATCCTCCCGTTCTCCAACAGCCACGTGTCGCGCGTGTATCTGCGGACCGCTGGAGATTCACCACACTCGGTCCAGTAGCTGCGCCCCGCGTATACTGCGATCCGATCCCGTCTCTCTGAGCTCAGTGCACGCGGGCACTTTCTAAATGTCCTCCTCTTCTCCGACAAGGACAAAGCTGATTCCAAAGTCCATTCCAACACACTAACGCACATACATACACACTTTATTTGGATTATCCCCTGAAGTCTCACCACAGTTTATTACCACTTAGCTGACAGTTCCAGCACCCCCCCCCCCCCCCCCCAGATAAGGAAAACCGATTATACGCTGGTCAAGGTTTCAAACATAGGTTAATGATCCACTTAGTTTCCTTTAGGCACACACATACATTCCTCTCTTCCCATGTACATGCTACATAACCTCTAATCCTAATGGTTAAGTTTCTGTGTAGAATTATTTAATCATTTATCTTAAACCTTGATAAAATATCATAAGAGTATCAACTATTATTAGTTACATAAGATGGACAGCACTCCAAAGGATACGTTTCAATAATCCTTTCATGACAAATGTTCAGATATGTTTCAGCAAAATCATTCCTTAGCAAATTACATGTATATAATGTATTAGTTAGACACAGAGTTCTTGTCTGCAGTCAACAGGTACCCGGATAATATGGAGAAGAGGTGTTGTCAGGATGGGGCCAGGTTTAACAGCCTGGGTCTGTCCTGTGAGAGTCGTCATGCTAAAACCACCCACAAGTCTCCTTCCTGTCGCACTGCCTTCCTCAAGTGCTGCAGAGATGCCACCACGCTGAGGAACAACATTAAGAAGACCAGGAAGACATATAGCCTGGCTAGAAGTACACTATCTTATTACATTATTACATTAGTAGTTGGACAATGACATCTAAGAAGAATCTTACAATCTACAGATTATTGTGGTGCATTCAGTAATAGATAGATAAATAGATAAATCAATACTTTTGTATTTTTGCAGACTAGTTGTACTACAGTATATGCACATATTTTCCATTGATTAAGCTGAACATTTTTGAATGTTTTCTGAGTATATGCATATCTCCCTGTCCTCTTCCCTGTCCTCCTGTCTAGCGGATGGAGATATGGATGAGGAGGAGGCCATAGATGAGGTGTCTGTCCACCTGCGCTCTTACTTTCCTCAGACCTGGATGTGGGACATCGTTGATGTGGGGCCCTCTGGTCTCGTAAGGTAACCTGGTAATCTGCAACATCATGGACTTCAGGACTACGTCCCAAACGACACTCTATTCCCTATATAGTGCAGTACTTTTGACTGGTAGACTAGGGAATAAGGTGCCATTTGGGAAACAAGCCAGGACTGTCATGACTGGGGCCCAGAGTTTTCCCTGACCATTTGAACAGACTGGGTCAAACCTGGAAGCCAATATACTGTAGTGTAAGTAGTAGTTAAATCATGTTGTACGTTATTATTTTCAGACACAGTATTGCTGTCCCTGACTCCATCACTACCTGGGAGGTTCAAGCAGTGGGGATCTCTAAAACAAAAGGCAGGTCACCTCTTCCTTAACCTTAGACCATTACACTATCCTGGTCCCAAATCTGTTTGTGCTCTTGCCAACTCAGTTTGACATTCATTGTCAAGCCAACCATGACAACGAGTGACAAGAAGTTGTCATGATAGCACAAAGAGACTGGCGCTCAGGTTATCATTACGCCATTAGACTTTCAGAGGACAGTCATCAAGTGGTTAATGTTAGTGATGGWTTTCCCTTCAGGGTTTTGTATAGCTGAGCCCAAGCCTCTGGTGGTGTTCCAGGACTTCTTTGTCTCTCTCAGACTGCCCTATTCTGTGAAGAGAAACGAACAGCTGCAGGTGAAAGCTGTGGTGTACAACTACAGAACCGACAGTATGGAGGTAACTTGTTTTCTTAAAACAATATATGTCAAAACAATATATTCAGATCCAAAATGCYCCCAACAGCCATTTATTCAAATAAACAGCAGTTGCAGACATTATCATCTGTAGATTCCTTTGATAGACATTTTTACTATACTTACATCTACTGCCATGTCTACTGTATGTGTTTCTCTCTGTGAAGGTGACAGTAGAGCTGGCGTGGGTGGAGGGTCTGTGCAGTGCAGGGGGAGACAGAGGGTACAAGGAGGTGGTCACAGTACCTGGTAAGTCTGCTGTCCCTGTCTACTTCACCGTGGTTCCTCTGGTCATAGGAAACATCCCTATCCAGGTAGAGGCCTACACTAGGACCGCTCGCGACCAGATCAAGAAGGACCTCAAAGTCACGGTATGAACACAACACTGGCAAATGTTTCAACTTGTATCACTTTTCTCCCACTAATGCACAGTCATTCTACTGTGTGTCTCTATAATACATATGTACATTAGGCTACATGTGGCTCTCACTTCTTTATTGTGCTGAACACAACTGGCAACATGTGGATTTGAATCTCTTTTTACCATTTTTCAAAAGTTACAGTACAGGTGCAGGATCTTAATTTGATCAGCCTGTTGCAGGAAAATTTTCCTGCAATGCATGACATTTAAAACTTGTAGTGTATTTGAGGTTTAAAAAGGCTCTGGAGTTTGTAATTTCCACTTTAACATTTCAGACTTGATTTTGCCTTATGAWTTTTTTTTAGCAACCCCTACAAAAATGTACTAATTCTAATTTCCTGCTACTGCAGGATTATTTTCCTGCTGTAGCAAACTGCCTCAAATTCCGATCCTACATCTGTATATGTCTGTATAACCATTCTGAATGAGACGCTCACCTTTTGTTCTGTTATACAGGGGGAAGGGGAACTGGTCTCAATACAACATGAATACAACATTGATGGGAATGGTAATGTTGTTTATCAGAACATCTGACATTGGTAGTAAAAGGGACATTTATGCAAACAAGCCAAATCAGACATTGAGTTAAAACAGGTTCTCGACTTCCTTTCTATGTTGCACAGCTGCCAAGTCAATCGAACTTAAAATCCCACCTCCTCCTAGTGCTGTACCTGGACTGGAATCTGACGCCTACATCAGTGTCAAAGGTAAGTAGGGTCCACAGACTCGCTCTACCCACACCTTTAGACAGACTTTCTGTTCATGCGGGGTCTGTAGTACTGAATGTTTACATTTAAAAATATATATATTGTTCCAGGAGATATTATTTCAGACTAGGAGTCTTCCCTGACCAGTTTGCCCTGACCAATCTCCAGGCCTAGTTACTATAAGGRGGAAACCTCCTGGTCCCATGTATAAGCTCTGTGCCCATGTACCCCCCATGTAGGTGGTGTGATGGGAGAGTCCGTGGAGAACTGTCTGAACCTGGATGGAGTGGACCGGCTCATCTCCCTGCCCATGGGGTGTGCGGAGCAGACAATGGTCACCATGTCTCCAGCCATCCACGCCATGAGATACCTGGACACCACGGGACAGTGGATCGACCTGAAGGCTGAACGCAGAGACGAAGCTCAGGCCATGATACAGACTGGTGAGGGGACACCGGGACATCTTAAGTTAATCGCTTTGAGACACCTACCCTTGTGGGAATCAAACAGTTGAAATGAATTGATTATTTCTCTTTCCAAGGATACGGCAGAATCCTGACCTTCAAGAAGACAGACGGATCCTATGGAGCTTTCCTGTCAACACCAAGCAGTGTTTGGTTGACAGCCTTTATAGCCAAGGAGTTGTCCCAATGCAGGGATGTGATTTCAGTGGAGGACTCCTACATCCAACAGTCAATCTCCTACCTGGTGTCTAAACAGCTGGCCAGTGGAGCCTTCACTGACCCKAACCCACTCTATGACCGCACCATGCAGGTAAGAATACTTTATTCATCCGTGTGAAAATGTKTTTTTTTGCTGWACCCAACCACTCCAATATAGACACACATCCACAAAAACACATTACGTTGGAGGAGCTGGAGCAGTGGGCAGCCATAGTGCGCCGCATGGTGAGCAGTTCATGGGTTAAGTGCCTTGCTCAAGGGCACAGCGGCTGGAGACGTCGTCTTTCTAGGATTTGTCACCTAACAACCCTCTAGTCGTCTCGTCCAATTTTTTCAGCCCGTCAGGGATTCGAACTGGCAAGTTTCCGGTAGCAAGCCCGCCCCTCTAACCTCTATGTACGACCCAAATGTTCTCCATGACCGGACCATGCAGGTACACTACCATAACATACAATAGATTACTGTGTCTTTACCTGTCTGCTCTCTCTCCATTCCCATCAGGGTGGAGTGGGAGGGTTTGAGGGAGAGGTGTCCCTKACAGCGTTCGTTCTGATAGCCATGCACCACGCTGTGCCACTGTACCCTGAAGGACAAGGCTCAGAAGTGGTAATACATCATTCAAGTCATGGACTTAACCTTAACATCACTGACTTAACCTGACTAAAAGTTGTGGAATTATCCTAAATGGGCAAATAGGTTTTGCAACAGAATATACCAGAATGAAGCTCATGCATTTTTGACTCTTGTGGTAATGTTTAAGTAATGCATAYTGCTAATTATAATGCTAAATCTATCCACCATTCCCCTGTGTTAGAGGTATGCAATGGAGCAGGCTAAGMTCTACCTGGGGTCGAAGCTGGACTCCCTTGAGAGGCCCTTCGCTGTATCCATCACCTCCTATGCCCTCTCTCTAACGTCCCCTGGTGGAGATGCTGCTTCCACGGCTCAGACCAAACTCAGGGCTTTGGCACACTGTGACAACGGTCAGTACCTAGTAACTKTACTAGTCATCTGGATAAGAGGGACTATGGGTTATCTAATCGTCATATTACTTCAGTAGTCCTCTAGATCAGAAGGGCTATATTCATCTACCACAAGTGTGTTTACATAAATACTGTTTTAATTAATTCCTTTGGACATAAACCTGCTTTGATAAATAGCTCCTGTAAAGTATTACAGGTAGTGGCTGGAGAAAAAGTCTGCATGGGGTATTCTGCGTAGACATTTATTTCCTTGTCTGTATGAATATTGAGTGAAGTAGGCAGATATACACAATGACAATATTTAAACAGCAGAGGGCGACAGATTACTGATTGTCTCCCCTGCAAAAGTATGCCGCTGTTAAAGTGGGGGCTGAACTTCCTGATTTGGCCTCGTTTTCGGTCTTGGTCATTGGGAAATACAGCGGCCGTGTCTTGGGGTGGTGGTTTAATGTGGGTGTCTCTTGTTTGTGTTGAGCCATTGACATTTTAAGATATTGTTGCATGTACATTGTGTAATATGCTGATGGTCTCTAACTAACCCCATAGGGATATCGAATGTCAAACGAAATTGACCATGGGCATTACGATCGTGTCGCGAGAAGCTGCACTCCGAATTGATTGATTACTTGGGTTAGGCCAGCTGTGGGCATGTTTGACCCAACCCAAGGAAAACGGTTTCGGTACCCTGCTTTCCATGACATAACATTTTTTTCCTATCATCTCGCAAATGACCGTTTCAAATGACACTGACCAAATGATCCTATTTATACGTTGTAGTCAATGTTGACACTAGAATACATGTTTCTGACTCATATCGATGGCACATATGCGTTTTCAAAATGAGAAATGACTCGCTCTTTAAAGTTACTGTACACTCTTGGAAAAGGTTCGGCATGGAACCCAAAAGGGTTCTAGAGGCGAAAGAAACGCACACCTATTTAGGCGAGGTGCTGGCTAGCCGAGTAGAACACTTGAAAAATTAAAGGAGAGCCGCACACTAGGAGCTCAGATGCAATAGTTCAATAACCTAATATCCAACGTTTCGACAGACAAGCTGTCTTCATTACGGAATAATGACAAACACTGCGGGTCACTAGTTTTATATAGTGTCAAAGGACACACACAKGTGTCTGTTATCGTGGCCTGATATCGTTGGTTAATTCTCATATATTAAAATAACATACCAAAAACTAGAATGGAGAGCATACGATCATAGATACAATTTGGCTACATAAACCTACAAACATTTACAACAGAAAAATCACAATAATGGCTTCAGATCAAAGTCTACGTTGAGACYGAAGGGAGCAAGGGTCTTTAAATTAAARATCCAGRCAGCCTCTCGTTTTAACAATAAATTGTCGAGGTCACCCCCTCTCCTAGGGAGGGTTACATGTTCGATGCCAATATAACGTAAGGACGAAATCAAGTGGTTTGCTTCCAAAAAGTGGGCCGCAGCTGGGTAAGTCGAGTTTTTGCACCYAATGGTGCTACGATGCTCCGAGATTCGTACTTTTAATTCACGCTTTGTTTTACCCACATMATTTTTAACAGAAGGACAAGTTATAAGATAAATAACTGCTTTAGTGGAGCACGTGATAACACCTTTGATTGGGATATGTTTCCCTGTTTGGRGGTGTTTGAAGGATCTACATTTGTAAGTGCCATTGCATTGTGCACAGCCATTACACTTGAAGTTTCCATCAAGTAGGGGCGCAAATAGACGTKGTGCAGGGATATCTTGGGGTGGTAACTCAGAGTTTACCAATTGATCGCTGAGATTTCTGCCCCGAGAGAATACGACCAAAGGATGGTCCGAAAACACATTAACGTTACTGATACTGTCATCGGATCTTAGAATGTGCCAATGTTTGTGGACGATTCCCATAATTTGTTCAGAGCACTTTGAATAGCGGGTAGTTAGAACGCAAGAATGCYTATTTTTGTGAGTCTGACCTTGAAAAAGATCATGTCTCGGTTTGTTTTGAATTTTCTCAATGGCAGTATTAATCTGACCATTTTTGTACCTCTTCTCCTTGAATTTTCTTTGCATATTATTTCTGTCGAAATCTGTTAGTTTTTTTTGCAAATTCTTTTTTTATCGACAGAATTKGCYGTAGGGCAAACTGTTTTTCAAGGGAAGCGGGTGACAACTATCAGCCCTCAACAAACTGTTACGATCAATAGGTTTCCTGTAAAGATCAGTGTATAGAACATTATCTTCACACAAGATTAGAAGATCAAGGACATTTGATTTGAAATGTGTCAGATTGTATAGTAAATCTCAGATGCTCAGAACAGGAGTTAAGAAAAGCATGGAACGCCTGGAGCTGTTTTGCAGCACCCCTCCGTTGAACAAAAATATCATCAATATACCGTTTCCAAATAATGTTAGGCAAGAAAACATTGTTGAGAGGATTGAAAATGGACTGTTTCTCCATGTAACCCACATACAAATTAGTATAGTTAGGAGCCATGGAGGATCCCATAGCAGTACCCTTCGTCTGAATAAAGAAATCATTTAGAAACATGAAGTAGTTTTGTGTGTGAGTACTATTTCAGCCAATGTTATAATGCATGCACTGGAAGGTAGTTCTTAGGGGTCACGTTGCAGAAGAAAATGTTCCAGAGCCTCAATACCGCCCTCGTGTGGAATATTTGTGTATAACGACTCAACATCAAAAGTAACTAACAAAGTATTRTCAGGGAGAGGATCAAGAGATTCAATAATAGAGATCATACTGCTGGTCGAGTTTGCAATATGTCTCAATAGAGTGATTGGATGGAGGTACATAATAACTCTTACTTCTAAAAGGAGTCGGAATATGTGCAGGTGAGCAACCTACGTTCAGTAGAAATATCACGATTAGGGGAGCTAAAGTATTCCCTTAAACGGATGTTTCAAAAAAAAAAAAAMTTAAACGTGTCTACCTTAACATCAAAATATAGCACAAAATATAACCTTTTATTAAGCAAGGAGACATGGGCAGTGCTCAATATCTTGCTTGATAAATTAAAGACACTCAGTCGCGGGTTCTGGGACCAGCTCCTTGCAGAGCTGTGCGTTTCTCTTCAATCGTGTTATCCATTTCAATAAAATACTTTTTCAACGGGTCAACAATTAATGTCATTAAATCAATAGAGCATTTGTTCAGGATGGCACACCAACGCTCATAGAAATCATCTGTGCACTGTCCCAATGATGGTTCTTTTTGCCACCTTACCCAAAAGTGTTCTACCAGGAACAAAAAAGGTTCTACCTGGAACAAAAAAGGTTCTACCAGGAACAAAAAAGGTTCTACCTGGAACAAAAAAGGTTCTACCTGGAAACAAAAAAGGTTCTACTTGCAACCAAAAAAGAACATAAAGTTCTAAAGTTMTAGATAGCACCTTTTTTTCTAAGATTGTATCTCTCCACTGTAGAGGTAGCTACATGTCACTGGGAGGCCAGTGATGCTCTAAGGCTGAGTGGGGAGAAGAGGGCCAATCGGGTTCCCCAGGCTGAGGCCATCTCCGTGGAGACCACGGCCTACGCCCTGCTCCAGACGGTGGCAGAGGAAGACGTGCTGTATGCGACGCGCATTGCCCGCTGGCTCACTGAGCAGAGGCAGTATGGAGGAGGGTTCCGCTCTACACAGGTAGGTACCGTAGGACAAGCCACCAGTAGACAGACTGGTAGGTACCGTAGGACAAGCCACCAGTAGACAGACGGGTAGGTACGCATAGAAAGGCCACCAGTAGACAGACGGGTAGGTACCATAGGACAAGCCACCAGTAGACAGACGGGTAGGTACCATAGGACAAGCCACCAGTAGACAGACGGGTAGGTACCGTAGGACAAGCCACCAGTAGACAGTACGGGTAGTACCGTAGACAAGCCACCAGTAGACAGACGGGTAGGTACCGTAGGACAAGCCACCAGTAGACAGACGGGTAGGTACCGTAGGACAAGCCACCAGTAGACCATCAGAGCATTATGATCTGGAGCTTGGAGTTATCACTGACCACCTGACGTGACCTGGAAAAACTCCTGGCCCTAGTTATACTATTCTTTTTTTCGCTCTCTCTTTTCCCCCTCCTCTCTCTCTCTTTCACACTTTCTCTCTCTCACTTTCTCTCTCTCTTTCAATTCAAGGGGCTTTATTGGCATGGGAAACATATGTTAACATTGCCGARGCAAGTGAGGTAGATGATATGCAAAAGTTAAATAAACAATAAAAATGAACAGTAAACATTACACTCACAGAAGTTCCAAAAGAATAAAGACATTACAACTGTCATATTATGTGTTTATATACAGTGTTGTAATGATGTACAAATGGTTAAAAGTACAAAAGGGAAAATAAATAAGCATAAATATGGGTTGTATTTACAATCGTGTTTATTCTTCACTGGTTGCCCTTTTCTTGTGGCAGCAGGTCACAAATCTTGCTGCTGTGATRGCACACTGTAGTATTTCACCCAGTATATATGGGAGTTCATCAAAATTGGGTTGGTTTTCTAATTCTTTGTAGATCTGTGTAATCTGAGGGAAATCTGTGTCTCTAATATGGTCATACATTGGGCAGGAGTTTAGGAAGTGCAGCTCAGTTTCCACCTTATTTTGTGGGCAGTGTGCACATAGACTGTCTACTCTTGAGAGCCAGGTCTGYCTACGGTGGCCTTTCTCAATAGCAAGGCTATGCTCACTGAGTCTGTACATAGTCAAAGTTTTCCTTACGTTTGGGTCAGTCACAGTGGTCAGGTATTCTGCCACTGTATACTCTCTGTTTAGGGCCAAATAGCATTCTAGTTTGCTCTGTTTTTTTGTTTATTCTTTCCAATGTGTCAAGTAATTATCTTTTTGTTTTCTCATGATTTGGTTTGGTCTAATTGTGTTGCTGTCCTGGGGCTCTGTGTTTGTGTTTGTGAACAGAGCCCCAGGACCAGCTTGCTTAGGGGGTTCTTCTTCAGGTCCATCTCTCTGTAGGTGATGGCTTTGTTATGGAAGGTTTGGGAATCGCTTMCTTTTAGGTGGTTGTAGAATTTAATGGCTCTTTTCTGGATTTTGATAATTAGCGGGTATCGGCCTGATTCTGCTCTGCATGCATTATTTGGTGTTTAACGTTGTACACGGAGGATCTTTTTGCAAAATTCTGCATGCAGAGTCTCAATTTGGTGTTAGTCACATTTTGTGAATTCTTGGTTGATGAACGGACCCCAGACCTCACAACCAAAAAGGGCAATGGGTTCTATAACTGATTCAATTATCTTTAGCCAGGTCCTAATTGGTATGTTGAATTTTATGTTCCTTTTGATGGCATAGAATGCCCTTCTTGCCTTGTCTCTCAGATCGTTCACAGCTTTGTGGAAGTTACCTGTGGCACTGATGTTTAGGCCAAGGTATGTATTGTTTTTTGTGTGCTCTAGGGCAACGGTGTCTAGATGGAATTTGTATTTGTGGTCCTGGCGACTGGACCTTTTTTGTAACACCATTATTTTGTTCTTACTGAGATTTACTGTCAGGGCCCAGGTCTGGCAGAATCTGTGCATAATATCTAGGTGCTGCTATAGGCCCTCCTTGGTTGGTGACAGAAGCACCAGATCATCAGCAAACAGTAGACATTTGACTTCAGATTCTAGTAGGGTGAGGCCGGGTGCTGCAGACTTTTCTAGTGCCTGCGCCAATTCGTTGATATATATGTTGAAGAGGGTGGGGCTTAGCTGCAACACCACTTTCCATCAATTTGTATAGCAGACCCTCATGCCAAATTGAGTCGAAGGCTTTTTTGAAATCAACAAAGCATGTGACGACTTTGCCTTTGTTTTGGTTTGTTTGTCATTTAGGGTGTGCAGGGTGAATACGTGGTCTGTCGTACGGTAATTTGGTAAAAAGCCAATTTGACATTTGCTCAGTACATTTTTTTTCACTGAGGAAATGTACGAGTCTGCTGTTAATGATAATGTAGAGGATTTCCCCAAGGTTGCTGTTGACGCATATCCCACGGTAGTTATTGGGGTCAAATTTGTCTCCACTTTTGTGGATTGGGGTGATCAGTCCTTGGTTCCAAATATTGGGGAAGATGCCAGAGCTAAGGATGATGTTAAAGAGTTTTARTATAGCCAATTGGAATTTGTTGTCTGTATATTTGATCATTTCATTGAGGATACCATCAACACCACATGCCTTTTTGGGTTGGAGGGTTTTTATTTTGTCCTGTAGCTCATTCAAGGTAATTGGAGAATCCAGTGGGTTCTKGTAGTCTTTAATAGTTGATTATAAGATTTGTATTTGATCATCATGTATATGTTTTTGCTGTTTGTTCTTTGTTATAGAGCCTAAAAGATTGGAGAAGTGGTTTACCCATACATCTCCACTTTGGGAAGATAATTCTTTGTGTTTGTTTAGTGTTTTCCAATTTTCCAAGAAGTGGTTAGTCTATGGATTCTTCAATTACATTGAGCTGATTTCTGACGTGCTGTTCCTTATTTTCCCGTAGTGTATTTCTGTATTGTTTTAGTGATTCACTGTAGTGAAGGCGTAGACTCAGGTTTTCCGAGTCTTTATGTTTTTGTTTGGACAGGTTTCTCAATTTTTCTTAGATTTTTGCATTCTTCATCAAACCATTTGTCATTGTTGTTAATTTTCTTCGGTTTTCTATTTGAGATTTTTAGATTTGATAGGGAAGCTGAGGTCAAATATACTGTTAAGATTGTCTACTGCCAAGTTTACACCTTCACTATTACAGTGCAACGTTTTATCCAGGAAGTTGTTTAAAATAGATTGAATTTGTTGTTGCCTAATTGTTTTTTGGTAGGTTTCTACACTACTTTCCTTCCATCTATAGCATTTCTTAATATTATTCAGTTCCTTTGGCTTTGATGCCTCATGATKGAGGATTGTTCTGTTCATGTAGATTGTGATTTTGCTGTGATCTGATAGGGGTGTCAGTGGGCTGACTGAATGCTCTGAGAGACTCTGGGTAGAGGTCAGTGATAATGTAGTCTACAGTACTGCTGCCAAGAGATGAGCTATAGGTGCACCTACCATAGGAGTCCCCTCGAAGCCTACCATTGACTATGTACATACCCAGCGTGCGACAGAGCTGCAGGAGTTGTGACCCGTTTTTGTTGGTTATGTTGTCATAGTTGTGCCTAGGGGGGCATATGGGGGAGGGAATGCTGTCACCTCCAGGCAGGTTTTTGCCCCCCTGTGTGCTGAGGGTGTCAGGTTCTTGTCTGGTTCTGGCATTTAGGTTGTCACAGACTAGTACAGGCCCACAGACTCATGTCCCTGGGCCTGAAAAATGATTGATTTCCTCCTCCAGGATGGAGAAGTTGTCTTCATTAAAGTATGGTGATTCTAGTGGAGGGTAGCACACAGGAGGACATTTTTCTCTGTTAAGAGAATTTCCTTTTGAATTTCTAGCCCAATGTAAAATGTTCCTGTTTTGATTTAATTTAATGGAGTGAGGTAGGTCTGCTCTATACCAAATTAGCATACCCCCTGAGTCCCTTCCCTGTTTCACACCTGGTAGTTTGGTGGATGGGACTACCAGCTCTCTGTAACCTAGAGGGCAACCAGTGGGTCCATCTCCTCTATACCAGGTTTCTTGTGGGATGACAATATCTGTATTTCTGAATTCTTTGATGAAGTCCAGGTTCCTGCTCTTTAGGCCAAAGGCAGATGACCTCAGGCCTGGGATATTCCAGGATGAGATAGTGAAGGCTTTGTGTTCCATAAAGTGTCCAATGTTGTTGGTCGTGTGGTTTGGCCTCAGGCCAGTAAGTGTGAGATGCTGAGCATCTGTTACATGCCATTGGCTAGTGTAAGAGTGAGGGTTGGGCCTGTTTGCACGCTCATGGCCTGGGCGTATGTGTGACTTCCATGTTGAGGCCCTCTTTGCGGGGGTGGGGTGCATGGGGTGGGCAGGAGGGGCATAGGTCTGATCTGAGGGGGCCTAAATGGGGTGTGGTCATGGTTGACTTGGGGGGGGTTGTTGATTGGTTGGGGTGGGGGTGTGTATGTGGCTGGTGGTGTTGTGGTCTGGATGTAGGTCCTCTCGGCGTGGGTCCTCTATGTGTAGGTCCAGGGGTGGGTCCCGCAGGTCTGGGGGAGTGTCTCGCTGGTCTGGGTGGGGTGTCTATTGATCTGTTGCTCCTGTGTGAAGTGTTGGGGCTACGTTTGAGAGCGATGTCCTTTAGAGTCCGGGTGAAGGTGGGCACTGCTGCCTTGTATAGGTGGACCTGGTCATAGAGGCTGTTCAAGTCCAGGGTGGAGTGGTGGGCCAGGAAAACATTTGGTTTTGTGGCACAGTCACGGGAAATACTTGCGTTTACCCGCTGTATGGTAGCAGGGTGGAAGTATTTTCGTGGTAGCAAGGTGGAGATAGTCACTTGTGCATTGGGGAAAGTAGATGAAAGCTTTTTCAATCACTCCCTTCAGTGCTGTGGCCAACCTTTCCTGCTGTGTTCTCAGGTCGTTTGCGCCTGTGTGTATTATTATGTGGCTAGGTGAACCTATTTGGTCTTCAGGTCTAGGGCACGCTGGGTGTTTGGACACCAGAGTTTAGACATACTGTCTTTTTTTTCTTGTATATATTTCCCATTTGAGTCCATAAGGAGTACAATCTGTGTCTTGTGTATGTCCTCAGTGGGTGTGGGGGGGTTGTCAGGAGGGCTATCAGGGTGGCTCAGAGGGGGTGAGAGCCCCTGGGCTTGGGGTTCTTCATTTGTCTGTTCTGCTGTGATGTCGACGCTATGGTCAGGGTCTGTTGTGGACTGTTCTGCAGTCGTGTCGATACTTTTGTCGGGAACTGAGGTGGGCTGTTCTGCTGGCTTCTCTGCGGGGGTGGCCACCCCTGTTCTCTCACACGCCATCCCCCTCAACCTCTCCTCCAGCAGTCTGATCCTCTCCTCTCGTGCTCTGTTCTTCTCCTGTTCTTGCTTTTTATATTGTTGAAGTTGTCTCTCTTGCTTTCTATCTCTCGCTTTCTATCTCTCTCTCTCAATTCAAAGGGCTTATTGGCATGGGAAACATGTTTACTTTGCCAAAACAAGAGAAATTGACAAGAAACAAAAGGGAAATAAACAATAAAAAATTAACAGTAAACATTACACTCAAATGTTATATTATTGGCTATGTACAGTGTTGTAACAATGTGCAAATCACTCTTTCTTTCCCCATTTTTTTTCTCTCTTTTCCTGCCTCTCTTTCCCTCTTGTTCTCGCTCTCTTTCCCTCTCTCTCTCGTTCTCTCTCTCTCTTTCCCTCACGTTCTCTCTCTTTCTTTCCCTCTTTCTCTCTCTCACGCTCATTCTCTCTCTCTTTCGCTCTTGCTCGCTCTTTCCCTCGCTTGCTCGCTCTTTTGCTCTCTCTCTCTTTCCCTCTTTTTCTGCCTCTCTTTCTRCCTCTCTCTTTCGCTTTCTCTGTCTCCCCCTCTTTCTCATCTACTCTCTTTTGCTCTCTCTCCCACTTTCTATCTCTCTCTCCCTCTTTCCCCCTCTCTCTCTCTCCCTCTTTCCAACAGGATACAGTTGTAGCTCTTGAGGCTCTAGCTAAGTACAGCATCCTGGAAAATGATGTTGAAGACTTGGATCTTAATGTTGAGATGTGTCACCAAAACGGCCGAAAGCAGGGAGTTCATCTTACGAAACATAATGCCCTGACCCTATCAGCCTTCCAGGTGCGATTTGAGTTTAGAATTCCAGCAGTGCTCTGATTTCCTTTCTCAAATGCTGTTTCACATCTCTGTTGTCTGGTTTGTCTGGTCAGGTGAACCCAGGAAGCCCGATCACTATTAACACAATGGGGAAGGGAAACGGGACCTTATCAGTAAGTAAATTCATTTGAAAAGTAAGTGATGATGATTCTAACATTGTAAGGCTGTCTGAATCTGTGGAAGTGTCCACAGTGCTTGTTATCTGTCATCAGGTGGTCCAGACCTACAGAACTCTGGAGAGGAGGGACTTGTTCTGTGATTTCTACAGTCTCAATGTCTCGGTGGAGGGAGAGGTTAAGTACAGAAGTAAGTTTCAGTCAGAATGCATCTATAAACACGAAACACATTTGCTGGAGTTCTGCTTGAAAATATAAAACACTATTCATTGTCAGTATAAATGTGTAACGGTGAATAATGTGCAATGTTACAGAGAACGTGGACGATGGTCCTGAGCTAGACGACTATTATAACTATGAGTCTGAAGGGGACGGGAACCCTAGTGATGAGCCCATGAGCAGGGTGGAATGGTTTGACCTGCGCACACGCAGGAAGAGACATGCCCCACAGGAGGAGGAGAGGGAGAAGTCCTTAGTCTACACTGTGTGTGTGGGGTGAGTACAGTGATGTGTGTCTGTGCGTATATATTGTAATGTGGTGTGTGTGTGTGTGTGTGTGTGTGTGGTGTGTGTGTGTGGTGTGTGTGTGTGTGTGTGTGTGTGTGTGTGTGTGTGTGTGTGTGTGTGTGTGTGTGTGTGTGTGTGTGTGTGTGTGTGTGTGTGTGTGTGTGTGTGGGTGTGCATGGGGTGGGATGAGTGGAGACATGGTTCTATCTCTCCTCTCCTCTCCTACAGACTGAACAGTGGTAATTCTACAGGCATGGTCATCGTGGACATCTCCCTTCTCAGTGGACTCAAACCTAACATGCAGGATCTGGAGGAGGTACAGTAGGCCTACATTTGACATTGATTTACATTCTTTTTTTGTTGTTATTTAGCAGGCACTTTTATCCACAGTCAGTGCATTCATCTATGGGCTCGATTCAATCCGTAGTGCTGAAGATCCGCGCTACAGCACAAGTTAAATATAAAGTCAATGTTTCCGTTTTCACTGAGACTGCATTCATGCTCAATCGAAAATGACCTTTACATTTCAGTGGCGCTGTAGTGCGGATCTTCAACACTATGGATTGAATCCAAAAGGAAAAAACAACCATATACCACAGTTATTGCGACCCTCCTTTGAAATAGCAGAATTGGTTCCGGGAAGAAAACCCATTTTAGCCATTCACACTAGCTGTTTCCATTAACTTAACTGTTTCCATTAACTTAACTGTTCCCATTAACTTAACTGTTCCCATTAACTTAACGAACAATAAAATATATCAGACAATTGCCTGCTAGGGTGCGTTTATTGTGTCGATAAAAACAGCTTGGCCTAATGACGCCACAGCTAAACTAATTAAATGTAGTGGTTGAAGTGTTTCTATTACCCATTTAGGCAAATTGCACAATAATAAATATGGCAACAGCCTGTATGCCCTCCCACCTATCTGTTTCATGTCGCAGGTAGCCTGCGAAAGCCAGTATGGATAGAATGCAATAATGAAAAAATATTTGCCATATTCTAATAATTCTCCTGTGCCAACGTATCGCCACGGTCCGTGACATGGTGAACCTTGCACTCCTGTAGATCTGACATAATTGGATGGTGAAACTTGCCAGCCAATCGGAAAAGCAATTCAGGCATTGTTGAAAGTCAGGACCATCCTTGTCCTGCAAAGAAAAAGTATTTGTATATAAATAGCTTTACATTTACGCGGTGAAATCACGTGTCCCGTGCACCATCAAAATGATTTGGCAAATGTAATTTCTTCTAAAAACAGTTTCCATCATCGTTTGACAAAAGAAATCCACCCCTGTCGAAAAGATAAATATGTTTTCGATCTTTAGAACATTTCTCATATCTGCTGTTTCCATTAAACATATCGGGGGCGACGTTACTTTTGTCTAATAAACCAGGTCAATGGAAACCTGTCTAGTGACATGTTGTCAGTCAGACTATGGAATTTCACATMTTTTTATTTTCCTCTCCTCTAGAATGTGAAGGGTACTGAGAAGTACATTGACCATTATGACATCGCCCCAAATAAAGTGTTCCTCTACTTCGCTGAGGTAAGACYTCTTGTATCCAAAGCCATGACATCAATGAGTATCAGCTATGACTACTGTACAACTCATATAAATTGAATCACAAAAGTTATATCTTGAGACCTCGTGTTCTCGCCAATGCTGTCCTCTCTTGCCTCTGACGTTGTATTGTCGCTATGTATTCCAGATCACAGAGGAACCACAGTGTGTAAAGTTCCGGGCCAAACAGATCAGTCCCATGGGCCTGGTGCAGCCTGCTGCTGCTGAGGTCTATGACTACTACAACCCAGGTATACCACCATCTTTAGTTTAGGGTATGTTATGTCTATGGTCGTATGGTATCTGGAAGTTCCATGGGGCTGGTACAGCCTGGTGAGGCTTTAGGCCCTGGTCAAATGTAGTGCACAATAAAGGRAATAGGATGCCATATGGGACACAGCCATTGTCTGAGTGACTAATGCTGAACTATGTCCCTACAGAGAGGAGATGCACTGTGTTCTACAGCGCACCGCAGAAAAGCAACATGATCTCCAAGCTCTGTCAGGACAATGTGTGCTCCTGTGCAGAGGGTATGAKCACTCCATACAGCTTGTATTTTCAGGACAGAATATATATTTAGTTCACAATATATCATTTATTGTGTATGTATTTTTATTTGCTTTGTCTCAGGTGACTGCCCAAAGAAGAAAGTCACTTACAGTAAACACATGGAGAAAGAGACTCGCAGAAGCTTTGCTTGTTTCTCTCCTGTTGCGGATTATGGTGAGTTTATAACTCTAACCCAAATATTCAAAAAAAAATCTAATGTGCTGTAGTCGGTATTAACACCATCTTGTTGTCCTTCTGACAGTTTACGTCGTCAAGATTGTCAACTCATCCGATGACGGAGTTTTTAAACATTATACCACAATACTGACCAAAATCCTACAGACAGGTGAGTGCTCTGCTCTACAGGTCTTCACAATGTTACAATATGCGTCCCAAATGGCACCCTATTTCCTATGGTGCACTACTTTGGAAGGTTCCTGGTCAAAAGTAGTACACTTTATAGAGAAAAGAGTGCCATTTGGTACACACACATTCTCTTGGAAGTATAATTTTCTTTACATTATTGTTGTGCTGGTTCTCTGCTATGCCAGGTAAAGACGTGATGCAGACTGGAGCTGTGAGAGACATGATCAAACGTAAAGCCTGTGATGAGTTTGACATRAAGACTGACAGTAACTACCTGATCATGGGGAGAGATGGGACCATCTCTGACACCACTGACCACAGTGGGAAGTAAGTGATGGGATGTGTTCCAAATGGCACCCTATTCCCTATATAGTGCACTACTTTTAACCAGAGTTCATAGGGCTCTGGTCAAAGTAGTGCACCATGTTATAAAAATAATTAGTTGAGTGTTATTATATTTGTGATATTTCACATGTACAAGTGTGTAAGAAATAAGTTKGGAAATTTGTTTTTTGTATATCCCACCTCCCCCTGAGACACTCTCAAAGAGTGGGGCCAGGGTCAAAAGTAGTGCACTATTTATGGAATAGGGTGCACAGGAGGTTGGTGGCACCTTCATTGGGAGGACGTGCTCGTGGTAATGGCTGGAGCAGAATTAATGGAATGGTATCAAACATATGGTTTCTTTCCAGCCATTATTATGAGCCGTCCTCCCCTCAGCAGTTTCYACTGATAGGGTGCCATTTGGGACACAGACTTCCTTTTCAATTAACTATGTGTGTCAATATATTGTAAGACCGTRTTGATATAATACATGGAATCATCAGGTAAAAAAGACAGCATAGAGGATATCTTTGAATTGAGATAATGTAAAAGTTTCACTATTTGGGCCATAGATTGTGATTTCTCTATTGGGAAATGTAAAGTATATGTACAGTGTAGAATAGGAGACTATTCCAGTGCAGTTTGAGTGAGAGACTCCAATGTTGTCCACCTCAGGCCCCTATAACTAAATGTTGTCCACCTCAGGCCCCTATAACTGTTGTCCACCTCAGGCCCCTATAACTAAATGTTGTCCTACCCATGCCCGTATAACTACATGCTATCTTCTGTAGGCCTGTCTATGTCCTGGATAATAAGATGTGGATGGAGGAGATTCCAGAGGAGAGGAAGTGTAAAGTTACTAAGAACCGTAAAGCCTGCAACATGCTCAAGGACTTCATGGTACATTACGAGCTCAACCAGTGTTCAATCTAAACCACGGCTTCTCTTCAGTGAACGTCCAGATAGAAATAAATTATATAGAACAGACATGTTTTTCTCCCATTGAGAATAGGGAAATATGTTGGCTCTATGCAATACATTTCTATCTGAAACTTTTCAGAAAGTTGTGCCTCCTGAATGTCACCTGACCCAGGATAACTGTCYTGGACATCAACCGAGAGACTGTGATTCAGAGAAGGATATATTTTGTTGTATAGAGGAAAGCAGAAAGCACACTCAGTATCTCCATAAACCATGTGCTTTTATTACCAGTGCATATTCACAGAGAAAGAAGATTGACAGACATATTGTTGAAACAAAGTWACAGATAGTGATGTGTCTAATACTCCTTAATAAAATAACCTGTGATTAGCTACAGTCTGTTTGGCTTCATGACGTCAGAGGTTATAGGGACTCTTGTGTTGTTACAGTGATGAACACCAGGGGGTGTTCCACTGTAGCTCATCAAATGCTAATGTTTCCCTCAGGACAATAGTTATAAGTTGGTAATGAACTTTTATAACCCAGTAATGAAATGCTATAACCTGGTAATGAACTGTGATAACAAGGCAATGAAACATAGCTCTAGTCCTTTAACACACACTGAAGCTGTGGTTTCAGCTTCTGAAGACAAACGGTAATTCTGTTGACTGTTAAAATTGAAAACCATAAGTTAGTCAAATATCTAATGTAGTTTTGCATGTTCAATAACACTAAGTAGTATAATCATGGGTATTGGTTTTCAATATGTACTCCAACTTTTGTCACATTTCAAAACCGTCTCTTTATTTTTTGGCAAATCAAATCTTACAAATTCTAAATCTGCACTGTTTGTTCTACTGAGAAATCCCCTCAAGTGGCTAGGTTTTTCTTCTGTATATGGAGACAAATGACAAAGGTGTGAATTTCGAAAAAAAATACAAATAAAACAAATTAGAAAAATAATTTGTAAATGCTGAGCTAGTGTATAAAATAAATTAGCAATTCCATTTTTCATTTTTGTACTTTTTCAAAAGTTTATAATAATTGTGCTGCTCACATATGCAATAATCATGACATCTCTTCTCTGGCTGAACTCCTGTTTTAAAAAGCACACTTTAGGACAGCTGCCATACTTAGTTAGAAACGCTGGAATGCTGTTCTCGGAATAACCAAAAGATATGTTTTTAAATCAAAGCACAGATAAAGCTGCATAATGATCCATTATACAGTTATGCATATAAAGTACATCAATGCACAGATGGTGATGACCTTTTATATGTGAGATGGCTTTAGGKTAAGTCAGTTTGTTCATAGATAACTGAAAAATAAATTGTTTAAAAAGCTTTTGCGTTGGTTGGTTTCACTGTAAGCACATCGTTCATTGCACTTATCATGGTGAAGAAACAACTGATGAGTTCATGAACTCYACTGTTATGTCATCCTGTCTGAGCTGACAAGGTAAAGATACAACTTCATGCATTGGGACCAGCTCCTTCACAACATGGCTCTATTATACGTCAATCACTGATCTGAACGACGTGTAGGTCTCATATCAGTTACAGTATATACACACTTCATACCTCCTCATAGTTTTATGTCAATGACCGAACAAGAGGTAAATACACTCTACACACATAGGCTGCACCCTATTCCCTACGTAGTGCACTACATAAGGAATAGGGTGCCATTTGGGACAAAGTAAACYCCATAACACACCACATGGAGGAGTAAACTGGGGTTATATTGTTACTTCATGATGTTGGGGGGTTCAGAGAACACTAACTGGATGAKGTGGAGCTGAKCAGATGTGCAAATCAAAGGGACAGCTATKGGAAAGATCATTGCACCTGTATATTATGTATAGTACATTGGTTTGTGTCGTTGCTCAGTGACAGCACATGTGATCTGACCTGGGGGCAAAAATACATACATTATTAGATCAAATGCTTTCCAATACTTCAAGCGCTGCACTTGATTTCGTTTGYCTGAAACAGTMCCAAAAGTGCAAACTCAAATAAATAGATAAATCAAGCACATCTCAAATACTTTCAAGTATTTGACCTATTTTTGGGACCCAGGTCAGGCTGTGGTTGGTTTGTCTGTCCGGCCCGGATCTGGGGTACATCCCAAATGGCAACTTATTCCCTACATAGTGCACTACTTTTGACCAGAGCCCTGTGGGTTTATTGTAATAGGTAGTGCACTATGAAGGGAATAGGGGGCCATTTGGGACATACCCTGGTAGTGGTAGGCCTGCAACAGACCGTCGTTGCAGGCCTACCACTACCGTCCCTAAGCAATGGCTACTGCAAGTAGCGGTAAACCTTGAAGCAGTGGTTGCCAGAATCAGCCACAGCCACGTGTCCATCAGAGGTGAGAGACAGGCCCTGTGGACCATAGAGAGGGTCTGCTGTGGTGTTGATGTAGGACAGGAACGACCCGGAACTATCAAACACCTGCAGGATAATACAAAAACAAGCTGTACTCATAAGTTACATTACTTTGATCTAATGCAAAAGGGCAAACAAAAAATAATGACTAAGGCTGCTTGTTGATCTTGTCATCAAGATCATCATTAACTGACCTGTATTCTGCTGTTCCCCCAGTCAGCAACGATGATGTTCCCGTTGGCATCCACGGCAACGCCCGTCGGGGCGTTGAACTGTCCGTTCCCCTCGCCATGGGAACCAAACTTAAACAGGAACTCCCCGTCTGCACTGTACACCTATTAGGGAAGGGATTCAAACTGTTCAGAAGTAGTGTGTCCAAACTTCAACTCTAGCTCATGTCCACATCCAGGTTCAACCCTAACTCAAACCTCAACCCTAGCTCATGTCCACATCCATGTTCAACTCTAACCTCAACCTCAGCTCATGTTCACATCCAGGTTCAATCCTAACTCTAACCTCAACCCTAGCTCATGTCCACATCCATGTTCAACTCTAGCCTCAATCTCAACCCTAGCTCATGTCCACATCCATGTTCAACTCTAACCTCAACCCTAGCTCATGTCCACATCCATGTTCAACTTTAACCTCAACCTCAGCTCATGTTCACATCCAGGTTCAACCCTAACTCTAACCTCAAACCTAGCTCATGTTCACATCCAGGTTCAACCCTAACTCTAACCTCAAACCTARCTCATGTCCACATCCAGGTTCAACCCTACCTCAACCCTCGCTCATGTCCACACCCAGGTTCAACTCTAACCTCAACCACATCCCTAGCTTCATGTCCACATCCACTAACCCTAACCCTAGCCTCAAGCACAACCTTAAACCACAACCCTAACCTAAACAGTTCAGAGGTAGTCTACTACGCACATCCAACATTGACTATAACATAGTTTGGGGATTTCTACTCCTTTCATTTGAAATGATTCAAACTGACATCAGATAGCCAACAGTGGGAGTGGGACATTTTCCTGTGGCACAGTGACGTACAGTAACTACAGGATGGCAGTGAGGGAGTGACACAAAGCTGCAACAACAGAACACTGAAGGCCTGAAGTCAAAGCATTTTAAACCAACCTGATATGACTACAGTAACACACACACACACACACACACACACACACACACACACACACACACACACACAGAAAGAGAGAATAGTGAGATGTACCTTCACTGAATGATTGTGGAAGTCTGTTACCACAATCTCATTTTTGTTGTTGATCGCCACAAAGTGGGGACCTAGGGTAGGGTAGGGAAGGAGGGGGAGAAGGAGAGATGAGTCATCAACATAACAGTGCAGTAGAGGAAGTTCCAGACTATTTTAGGACATTGTACACAACAGGACTGTGGAAACACTAGCCACAAAGGGAAACACCAAGCAATGTACAACATAAGACATGGCAATGGGCAGTTGTATCATGAAGAGACTGCTATACCATACATCAATACTTACTGAATGCAGGGCCAGATTTACTCAGCTTGGGTTCCAGTGAAATGTTTGTACCACTTTTTTCTAAAAAATAAAAAGGTCAAAGTCAGAGATGAGATTGAAACGAGTGACAGGTTTCTCCATGTAGCTAGTGGAACCATATCATTGGAAGATTATAGAAATGGAAGAGAATCACATTGACCAAAGAGTGAAAACAAGGAGAATACAAGATTTYCCCCACAGTACCTGCAAACTGTCTGATGTGCAAATCAAAGAGACAGCTATGGGAAAGCTCAGTGCATATATTATGTATAGTACATTGGTTTGTGTCGTTGCTCAGTGCTAGCTGTGCCTAGACCTGGTGCAAATACAGTATACTGTACATGTCAAATACTTTCACTTGCACTGTGCTTCTTTTGGTTTGCCTGGTTAAATAGAACAGGAATTGTTCCAAAACTAGTGACAAACAGTGGAATAAGTCCCAAAACTGCAAACCCACAGATAGATCAAGCAAGGAGTGTCTCCCCTACCTGTGAACTGTCTGTCTGACGTCCCCCTGGCTCCAAACTTGGTGACCAGCTTCCCATTGGCCTGGAAGATGAACACGCAGCAGGCCTTGTTGTCCACGGTGATGATGTGTCCGTTCCTGTCCACCGCCACGCCCTTAGGGCCCATCAGACGACCCGCACCGATCTTACTCTGTCAGGGAGCAAGGGAGAAAATGGAGGGTCAGAGGGATGGACAGGGAGAGATGTGATGTGATGAGTCTGACGTCCAAATCAAAGGGGCAGCTATGGGAAAGCTCAGTGYATCTGGTATGTATAGAACATACAAGGAGAGGGGATATAGTAGAGACTGTTTAATGTTGACGTTTCAGCTCGAGATCTTTCTCAAGACCAGTCTCCTAGAGTGACCTGATGACCTCTCACCTTGAACTTTCCGTCGGAGGAGAAGATGCTGACCCAGCGGTTGTCGTAGTCGGCCACGATGATGTCACCGTTCATATCCACGGTGACCCCAGTGGGGCGCTGCAGTTGCCCCGGCGACCGACCCCTGACCCCAAACCTCAGCTTGAATGCCCCATCGTTTGAGAACACCTGGATAAGAATACCGCAGCAACAACATTCAGAAACAGATTTGAGAACCTTTTTCTAAAAGGGACAATAAGGAACAAGGTGGCATTTGAGATTTGCCCTGAAATATGTGTTTGACCTGTGATACTATGATTGAAACTTTAGCCTTACCCTAATACATTTTCTGCTTTGCATCCATTCATTTTTACACTCATTCCACTCTGCACGCTGTCACTTATACACATGGTTACCTTTCTCTCACTGGTTGTACGGCTGTAGTCTCACCTGTATACACTGGTTGTACGGCTGTAGTCTCACCTGTATACACTGGTTGTACGGCTGTAGTCTGCACCTGGTATACACTGGTTGTACGGCTGTAGTCTCACCTGTATACACTGGTTGTACGGCTGTAGTCTCACCTGTTATACACTGGTTGTACGGCTGTAGTCTACCGGTTACACTGGTTGTACGGCTGTAGTCTCACCTGTATACACTGGTTGTACGGCTGTAGTCTCACCTGTATACACTGGTTGTACGGCTGTAGTCTCACTGTATACACTGGTTGTACGGCTGTAGTCTCACCGGTATACACTGGTTGTACGGCTGTAGTCTCACCTGATATAACTGGTTGTTGCTGTCAGCCACAACGATGCGTCCGTTGCTGGAAGTGGAGATTCCCTGGAGGTTTGTAAACTCTGCTTTATCTCTCCCTCTGGTTCCTGTCAAATACACACATCCAATAAGACTGAGTCAAACCACCACACATCCAATAAGAAGCCTGAGTCAATATCACACATCCACTAAGAGAATGAGTCAAACATCAACACATCCACTAAGAAGCCTGAGTCAACATCACACATCCAGTAAGAAGCCTGAGTCAAAATCACACATCCACTAAGAAGCCTGAGTCAAACATCACACATCCACTAAGAAGCCTGAGTCAAACATCACAACCATCCTAAGAAGCCTGATTCAAACATCAACATCCACTAAGAAGCCTGAGTCAAACATCACACATCCACTAAGAAGCCTGAGTCAAACTCAACACATCCACTAAGAAGCCTGAGTCAAACATCACACATCCAGTAAGAAGCCTGAGTCAAACATCACACATCCACTAGAAGCCTGAGTCAAATATCACACATCCACTAAGAAGCCTGAGTCAAACTCACACATCCAGAAGAAGCCTGAGTCAAACATCAACAATCCACTAAGAAGCCTGAGTCAAACATCACACATCCACTAAGAAGCCTGAGTCAAACATCACACATCCACTAAGAAGCCTGAGTCAACATCACACATCCTAAGAAGCCTGAGTCAAACATCACACATCCACTAAGAAGCCTGAGTCAAACATCACACATCCAGTAAGAAGAATGAGTCAAACATCACACATCCACTAAGAAGCCTGAGTCAAACATCACACATCCAGTAAGAAGCCTGAGTCAAACATCACACATCCAGTAAGAAGCCTGAGTCAAACATCACACATCCAGTAAGAAGCCTGAGTCAAACATCACACATCCAGTAAGAAGCCTGAGTCAAACATCCAACATCCAGTAAGAAGCCTGAGTCAAACATCACACATCAGTAAGAAGCCTGAGTCAAACATCACATCCAGTAAGAAGCCTGAGTCCAACATCAACATCCAGTAAGAAGCCTGAGTCAAACATCACACATCCAGTAAGAAGCCTGAGTCAAACATCACACATCCAGTAAGAAGCCTGAGTCTGAGTCAACATCACACATCCAGTAAGAAGCCTGAGTCAAACATCACACATCCAGTAAGAAGCCTGAGTCAAACATCACACATCCAGTAAGAAGCCTGAGTCAAACATCACACATCCATAAGAAGCCTGAGTCAAACATCACACATCCAGTAAGAAGCCTGAGTCAAACATCACACATCCAGTAAGAAGCCTGAGTCAAACATCACACATCCAGTAAGAAGCCTGAGTCAAACATACACAATCCAGTAAGAGCCTGAGTCAAACATCACACATCCAGTAAGAAGCCTGAGTCAAACATCACACATCCAGTAAGAAGCCTGAGTCAAACATCACACATCCAGTAAGAAGCCTGAGTCAAACATCACACATCCAGTAAGAAGCCTGAGTCAAACATCACACATCCAGTAAGAAGCCTGAGTCAACATCACACATCCAGTAAGAAGCCTGAGTCAAACATCACACATCCAGTAAGAAGCCTGAGTCAAACATCACACATCGTAAGAGAAGCCTGAGTCAACATCACCACATGAAATAAGAACACAGAGTCTGTGTCCATGGACCCAAGGGCTAAATAGCAGAGTCACGAGTTATCACAGAGACCTCAAAAGATCTTCRTCAGTAAGATTGCTGGGAGCAGTGAAACAAAGTGTGAGTATTTCCCACAGCATTGTCTGTACCCTGCAGCCTGCACTTTGAGATAACTAAGAGAGCTATTGTCCAACTTGATCGTGATATGTGGTGGTCTTACTTTAGTCTTACTGTACCAACTTCAGTTGCATGCACTGCCTCTGGATACAAGAGTAAAATAACAAGTCAAATGTGAATGTATTCATCAGTAATAGTGCTTAAAAGAAATTATAGGAGCATTGAACCAATGTGTTAGTATTCCCTTCTTTCCCCATGGCTTATTTAGTACCAGGCAGGCTTTTTAACTGATTATCAAAGAGCGTAGCAAAGAAARCTGTTTTTGAAATGTTTTTACTTGCAATATGACTTGTTATTGTCTTACCTACTTTAGTTAAATCCACTTCTTTTAAGTCATAAGATAATCACCTAAATGACTAAAAAGTCAATATGAGCAGCTGTMCCACAGAGTTAGACTAATATTAATAGGTATTACATGTCTCTCTGATCATCACCCACCAACTCTGTAGATGAGTTCATCCTCGATGGGGTTCTCCTTCTTCTTGGTGGTGCTGTACATACTGGAGGGTCTCCTCACAGCCTTCTGTCTGATGTGGCCCCCCGTCCCACTAGGACTCTTCACCCTCCTCTTCACATCGTCTGGAGACTGCAGGACATCCGAGGGCTTGACCGCACGCAGCCGGAACGGACTGCCCCTGACCGGCTGGTCGTACAGGAGGAGAGAGAAGGAGAACTCCCCCTCAGAGCGCATGGTATAGCCCACCTGCAGAATATTATGGAACAGAACCTTATCAGGCACTTCCAGGGGAATATAGTCTTAGACAGTCCTGCTGTATACAAAATAAACACTGTACATTAAACAATTGACACAATACATACAGGTGTCGGAAGTTTACATACACCTTAGCCAAATACATTTAAACTCAGTTTTTCACAATTCCTGACATTTAATCCTAGTAAAAATCCCTGTTTTAGGTCAGTTAGGATCACCACTTTATTTTAAGAATGTGAAATGTCAGAATAATAGTAGAGAGAATGATTTATTTCAGCTTTTATTTCCTTCATCACATTCCCAGTGGGTCAGAAGTTTACATACACTCAATTAGTATTTGGTAGCATTTGCCTTTATAATTGTTTAAAACTTGGCGATCAAACATTTCGGTAGCCTTCCCACAAGCTTCCCACATATAAGTTGGGTGAATTTTTGGCCTCATCCTACTGAATAGAGCTGGGTGTAACCGATCAGTTGTTTGTAGGCCTCCTTGCTCGGCAGACACAATTTTTTCAGTTCTGCCCACAAAAGTGTTCTATATGGATTGAGGTCAGGGATTTGTGGTGGCCACTGCAATATCCTTGGACCTTGTGTGTCTTAAGCATTTTTGCAACACTTTGGAAGTTATGCCTGTGTCATTGTCCATTTGAAACCCATTTGCGACAAAGCTTAACTGCCTGACTGATAGTCTTGAGATGTTGCTTCAAATTAATCCACATATCTTTCCATCCTCAAAGGGGGGGAGTGAATGCATTTTTTGTGAAGTGCACCAGTCCTCCTGCAGCAAAGCACCTCCACAACATGATGCGCCACCGCCGTCTTCACAGTTTGGGATGGTGTTCTTCGGCTTGCTAGCCTCCCCCTTTTTCCTCCAAACATAACGTAATGCGTCATTATGGCCCAAGCAGTTCTATTTTGTTCACTCAGACCAAGGACATTTCTCCAAAAAGTTACGATCTTTGTCCCCATGTGCAGTTTGCAAACCGTAGTCTGACTTTGTTATGGTGGTTTTGGAGCAGTGGCTTCTTCCTTGCTGAGCGGCCTTTCAGGTTATGTGATATAGGACTCGTTTTACTGTGGATATAGATACTTTTGTACCTGTTTCCTCCAGCATCTTCACAAGGTCCTTTGCTGTTGTCTGGGATTGATGTGCACTTTTCACTTTTGCACTCCTTCCCGAGCGCGGTAATGACGGCTGCTGGGTCCCATGGTGTTATTACTTGCGTACTATTGTTTTGTACAGATGAACGTGGTACTTTCAGGCGTTTGGAATTGCCTCCAAGGATGAACCAGGACTTGTGGAGGTCTACAATTGTTTTTTGGAGTTTCTTGACTGATTTCTTTTGATTTTCCCATGATGTCAAGCAAAGATGCACTGAGTTTGAAGGTAGGCCTAGAAATACATCCACAGGTACACCTCCAATTGACTCAAATTATGTCAATTAGCCTATCAGAAGCTTCTAAAGCCATGACATAATTTTCTGATTTTTTTTTGTGATACAGTGAATTATAAGTGAAATAATTTGTCTGTAAACAATTGTTGGAAAAATGACTTGTGTCATGCAGAAAGTAGATGTCCTAACCGACTTGCCAAAACTAGAAATTTGTGGAGTGGTTGAAAAATGAGTTAATGACTCCAACCTAAGTGTATGTAAACTTCCGACTTCAACTGCACATTACATACATTACACAATACATATATTGCAAGTTAGATGTCATACACAATTATCCTCACCTCATACGTCCCATTCTTATTATCCACCACCTCTGTCTCCGTGGTTACCGCCCCGTCCATCGACACGATCTCGGCCCGCAGCGCCGCGTTGCCCGTCTTCACCAGCTCACTGTCCTTGTCCTTGGTCGTCACGGTGACGGTGGTGTGCTGGCCAACCAGGGTGTGGCGTAGTCCCTCTCCCGTGGCAACGGAGGTGTGGCCTACGGCTCCTGTGGTGATGAGCACACCCAGATTCTGGATGGAACGACGAAGACCCTCTGTCTCCACCTGGCAGTCAAGATGGCTGTTCTCATGGGGCTGGGAGGGGGCAAGGGAAGGCTTGTTACGTTTAACCAGCATCCTTATGGCTTCGTCCCGAACGGCAACCTATTCCCTATATAGTGCACTACATTTGACCGGGGCCCATTTGGTACATATACAATGATGATATAATCTATGTATATATGTGAAACAAACAAACGTGTCCACAAACCTGTTCTGGGTAGGTGTGTCGGGCCAGGGCGCTGACCCTCTCTCCCATCTGTTTCTGGACCAGCAGAACCTCTGTAGCACTGCCATGGCTCAGAGCCTGCTCCGTAAAACTACTGCAGCTCTGGATGTTGTCCTTACCCTGCAGGAGAGAGGAGAGCTGGGCCTGGAGCACCTACAGACAGAGAGAAGAGGAGAGATGCTAAGAGAGGGAGGAGGGATAGTTGGAGACAGGGAGGAGAGGTAGTAAGTCAGGGAGAAGAGGAGAGAATGGTAGGTAGGTAGTCAGAAACAGAGTGAAGAGAGGGAGAAAAAGAGGTAAGACAGAGAGAAAGAGAGTGGAGAGATAGTCATTCACAGAAGTAAGAGAGAGGTAGACCATCAATGTGTCCCAAATGACCCCCTATTCCTTATACAGTGCCCTACTTTTGATCAGAACCTTACAGAACCTGGTCAAAAGTAGCGCACTAAAATAGGAAATAGGGTGTCATTTGGAACAGCAGACCTAATCCGGTTGCAGGTACCTTCTGCTTGGTGCAGCAGATGTTCTCCAGGTCAGTGATGAGGGTGGTCTTCCTTAGGTGTAGCGCCCTCTCTAGCTCCTCAAAGGTACTGCTGATCTCTGTCACCGCCTCGTTCTTCCTGTCAGTCAGCCGCTTGGAGATCTCCCCTACCAGCTCTATCGCAGCCCTCAGCTGGGGCAGCCTGGGACAGGAAGAGGAAACAGTATACTGTCACAACTTCACACAGTCAGATCAAGTAACCAACGGGCATGAACAGAGGAACTGACTAAATGTGTGTGCAATTTCCATCGACCTTCAGTCCTCCATTAGAAGCTGAAACCTAGAGACTGGAAAACTGCACTCTGGTACTTTATCATTGTACTTACCAAGACTTATCCAGTGTGTACACACACAGTGGTCAATGAACTCAGAATAGGGCTTTAACAACCCTATAACCGTCCATCATTACAGACAGAGCAGTATAGACCGGTTTACCATCCAGTACCTGTTGCGTATGGCATCCAGCTGGGTCTTCAGGGCTGCTTTCTGTTGCTCCAAGACATCTCTCAGAGGGACAGTCACATGTTCCCTGTGCTCTCCCTCAGTACACTCCAGACACATGGCAGTCTCACACGACTCGCAGTAGAACTCCATCACCTGCAGGGGGCGGAGGGGAGCAACACACAGCACAGCTCAACACACATGATGACTCACCACAGACCAGGCAGGTTCATACAGTGACAAGGTCAAACATGGATACATTTACTCAATGGTTAGGTGCTTGTAATTGGTGTGAATCCACAATTATGAACAATACGCTMACTTCAATAAAAAACTGTCRAGGTCGGCCCTCAGACATTTTTCATTCAACTTGGATAAGTACTGATTTAGCTAGTCCATGGCGCATATCGACTAAGCGTCTCATAGTAGGGGTGATGATCTAGGATCAGTTTTGCCTTTTAGATCATAATGAATCAGATTATATGGACAGATTCTAGATCAGCCCTCCTACTTTGAAATGCTTTGTGGATACAGGTACTGATCTAAAATCAGTTGTGTTTCACTCTAACAGTCAGTGACGCCAATGTATCATCAATTAGATGCCAGACTGAAGCCTACCTTTCCCACTTTGTTGGGGCCAGCAGAGGGCGTAGAGGGTAATAGAAGCCTACCTGCCCTCGTGGTTGGGCAGGAGAAGGGGCAGTGAGGGGTAGATGGGCAGTAGAGGGGAAGTTATGAAAGCCTACCTTGCCCTCGGGGTGGGGCAGGAGAGGGGCAGTAGAGGGTAGATGGGGCAGTAAGGGAATAGAAGCCTACCTTGCCCTCGTGGTTGGGGCAGGAGAGGGGCATTAGGGGTAGATGGGGCAGTAGAGGGTAATAGAAGCTACCCTTGCCCTCGTGGTTGGGGCAGGGAGAGGTGCAAGTAGAGGGGTAGATGGGGCAGTAGAGGGGTAATAGAAGCCTACCTTGCCCTCGTGGTTGGGGCAGGAGAGGCAGTAGAGGGAGGATGGGGCAGTAGAGGGGTAATAGAAGCCTACCTTGCCCTCGTGGTTGGGGCAGGAAGGGTGCAGTAGAGGGGTAGATGGGGCAGTAGAGGGGTAATAGAAGCCTACCTTGCCCCTGGGTTGGGGCAGGAGAGTGGCTGGCAGGCGGCAGCAGCACTGACTGACTCCAGCACACTGCAGGCCTCTGGAGGAGAACACTCTGGGTCCCTCTGCAGCAACCTCCATCAGGTTGGTTATGAAGAAGTTATTCTGCAGCGCGGCCACGCCCTCTCTGGCAGGATGGACGTCTGACGAACACACTGGACACGATAGTGTCAGAGACTGAGGGGGGATGTAGTTCTGTAGGCATCTGGAAAAGACAGGAGAGAACAACAGGGATGGCTTGTTATAAACCATGTCAAGTTAATGGTGCTCATCACATTTAGACAAATGTCAACCCTTTCACCAATTGGCACCAATACAAAGGGTCAAGTCAAGGAGCTTACAACATTGCAGCCCTCTCCAGAAGATGATGTGAACAGAACAGACAGGGCAGATGTCAGTGAGCTGTGTCAGGCAATATGGAGAGCAGAGTGCTGATGAGAGCATTCCTGTCAAGTGAGAGTAGCAGGGTTGGAAAGAGCTGCTAGCTGGCAGCACCACTGTGGACTGTGCCACCATCAGGAGAATGCTCACTGCTCCTCTGTGTTCTCCTTCTCTCTTCCTCCATCTCTCTCAGTCTCTTTCTCATGCTCTCCCTCTCTCTCTCTTTCTCTAGCTGAAAGGTGCTTGTGGCCCCTCCTCCCCATGTGAATATGTGGTGAGATGGGTGAAGCAGCAGTAGCGTGGCACCCTCAGGAGAATGCACCCTGCTCTCCCTCCACCAGGCCTGGGGAGACTGCCTGTCACCTTAAGTCACTGGGAAGCCAAGCTGATAAGGAAATATCTGGCATACACATACATGACTCTCTTGACTTTATGCCGCAATAACTTTCTCTCTCGCAAACATTACCTCATGCCCTGACCTAGTTCAACAACTCACTATTGCAGAGCAGGAAATACATTTTCCTTAGATTAAAATAAGTGAGAAATACATCTGGTAAAGTAGTTTTGCAAAGACCATTAATTTGAGTTCATTTCCTCCTACACAGTAAGATACGGTGCACAAAAATCTACCAGACCCCAGCAGAACCTTGGGGTTGTGCCAGTAGTTAAGGTTAGGGAGAGGTAGGGTTCAAATCCCTTCTCACAGAAGGTGTGTAGTCAGAGCAGGATTTTAGTGTTGTGTTAGTGGTTGGGGTGTAGGGTGTAGGGTGTAGGCCAGGGTTCCCCAACTGGCTGTGATTGTATTTGCCCCCCCCCAAGTTCTGAGCCAAAAAGCACATATTTTTTACATTTTAATTGTTGGACATAAAAGACTGTAAAACACCAGCAAATCAGCTCCAAGTGATTTTAATTTTGGACATCGGTTCCAAAGTATTCCCACGCATAATAGAGAGATATGTGATCATATACAAATGTAAGCAAGGTTTGAAATTATGATGTTTTAGTCAAATATTAGATCTGTTTGGGCTTCTTGCGGTCAAATCAGCAGTCTACAGATTATTTGTMATTATGTTCCGGCCCCCTGATCATCTGCTCAAGAACAAATCGGCCTGAGGCTGAATTTAGTTGATGATCCCTGGTATAGGGTGTATGGTAGAGACTTACTTCTCACAGAAGGTGCGTAGGCAGAGCAGGACTTCAGGGTTGTGGTAGTGGTTAGGTGTGGGTGTATGGTAGAGACTTACTTCTCACAGAAGGTGTGTAGGCAGGGCAGGACTTTAGGGTTGTGGTAGTGGTCCAGACAGATGCTGCAGACCAGGNGGTGTGGGTGTATGGTAGAGACTTACTTCTCACAGAAGGTGTGTAGGCAGGGCAGGACTTTAGGGTTGTGGTAGTGGTCCAGACAGATGCTGCAGACCAGGAACTGCTTGTCTATCTGCCGAACCACCGGGCTGGTGCTGTCCGTCTCACGCTTCGCCATGGCGACAGACATTCACAGGGAGAAGGAGCACAAGCACCTTTTCACCTGAAGAAAGAGAGATGAGCGGGTGAGAACACTGAGAACACTGAGAACACTGAGAACACTGAGAACACTGGCACACAAGCTGCGTTACGAACACAGACTCTTTTCCCTGGAGGGTATCCTTGCTTACTTTTCCTCATAGATTGTCGAAGCATTGGATTGGTGAAAGCATTGCCTTTTCTTACACATGTTAATTCCCTTTAAATCCATTACAGAGTGAGTGAATTAATAGAAAATCATAGTGCAACTATGGAGAAAGAGGAGGCCCCACCTGACCATAGGAAAGGAGGACAGGATCACTATCAGTTCAAGGCTTCACAGGAGTAAGATGGCGTCATGTCATTGTATAGAATAATTACTTGATGACCAGAAACAGCGTCATCATCATCATCATCATCATCATCATCATCATCATCAGGAGATAAAGTCAAGGGTGCTCTCCTAGTTTATCCAACCATATCCCTATAAACACAGATGATCGATCCATTATATTGACCAGATACTCTATTGGCCACTCTAACAATGAAAATAAATGTTAACAAATGGCAGGAAGGCAGTAGGGAGGAGGCAAGATCAGGTGGGACTATTCTAGCCAATGACAGGGCATATACACGTCCGAACAGGCAGAACGGTTACCACACCCACAAAGTAAAATGGGCTATATCGTATTCCTGAAAACAAAAGTTTGCTCTTAAAATCACATTTTAAGAAGATAAATTGTAGAAATAGAAGGGTTTGCAAAGGTAATTGAACTAAATTACTTATCGCGCCGTAGCACTCACTTCTGTCATCATGAAGTGCTTTGAGAGACTAGTTAACGATCATAGCACCTCTACCTTACCTGACACTCTAGACCCACTTCAATTTACTTACCGCCCCAATAGATCCACAGACGATGCAATAGCCATCGCACTGCACACCATCCTATCCCATCTGGACAAGAGGAATTCCTACGTAAAAACGCTGGTCATCGACTATAGCTCAGCATTCAACACCATAGTACCCTCCAAGCTCGTCATTAAGCTCAGGGCCCTGGGTCTGAACCCCGCCCAGTGCATATGGGTCCTGGACTTCCTAACGGGTCACCCCCCATGTGGTGAAGGTAGGAAACAACACCTCCACTTCGCTGATCCTCAAAACAGGGGCCCCACAAGGGTGCATGCTCAGCCCCCTCCTGTACTCCCTGTTCACCCATGACTACGTTGCCATGCACACCAACTCAATCATCAAGTTTGCAGATGACACAACAGTAGTAGGATTGATTACCAACAATGACGAGACAGCCTACAGGGAGGAGGTGAGGCCCTGGTGGAGTGGTGCCAGGAAAATAACCTCTCCCTCAATGTCAACAAAACAAAGGAGCTGATTGTGGACTTCAGGAAACAAAGGAGGGAGCACGTCCCTAACCACATCGAAGGGCCCGCAGTGGAGAAGGTGAAAAGCTTCAAGTTCCTCGGCGTACACATCACTGACAAGCTGAAATGGTCCACCCACACAGACAGCGCCTCTTCAACCTCAGGAGGCTGAAGAAATTTGGCTTGGCCCCTAAAACACACAAACTTTTACAGATGCACAATTGAGAGCATCCTGTCGGGCTGTATCAACCGCACCGCCCACAACCACAGGGCTCTCCAGGGGGTGGTGCGATCTGCCCAACACATCATTGGGGGCAAACTACCTGCTCCAGGACACCTACAGCACCCGGTGTCACAGGAAGGCCAAAAAGTTCAATGACAACAACCACCCGAGCCACTACCTGTTCACCCCGTTATCATCCAGAAGGCGAGGTCAGTACAGGTGCATCAAAACTGGGATCGAGAGATAGAAGCTGTTTTTCAATCTCAAGGCCATCAGATTGTCAAATAGCCATCACTAGCCGGCTTCTACCCGGTTACGGGTATGCATAGAGACTTGGAATCACTTTAATAACAGAACACTAGTCACTTTAATAATGTTTAAATAATGTTTACATACTGCTTTACTCATGTCATATGTATATACTGTATTCTATTCTACTGTATTTTAGTCTATGACACTACTACATTGCTCAATCTAATATTTATATCTTTCTTAATTCCATTATTTTACTTTTAGATTAGTGTGTATAGTGTGTGTAGTGTAATATTACTGAACTGCTTCATGACTTAATGACTGGGGAGACAAATGGATCCATGTGATTACGACTACAGGGCCAGAGGGCCACAGGGCCAGAGGGCTCAGCTTAAAGGCAATCTAACTATCCACACCACCAGCAGCAGTCATACATTCATCACCCAGTGTGAGGAAATGAACCCTTTCACTCAAACCCACAGACATAGAAGTCTGGACTGAGAGGTCACAGAGGTAACAAGAGAACATGGCTGAGCCCAAAATGGTACCCTATTTCCTTTATAGTGCACTACTTTTTAACAATTTTTGGGGGATTTGTTTCTCTGATTTATATATTACGTTTTTAGGGTATAGTAAAATGACATATCAGTGGTTTGAAGTGGACCTAGAGACAGTAATGATGTTGATAGGATATCTGCACATAAAGCCAGAGCTGGCATTACAATGATTTTTATCAGTGGGTCAACTTCAGATTAACAGTGTGGAGATGCCATGCTGTACTGTCTATATGAACACAGATTAACAGTGTAGAGATGCCATGATGATGACATGCTGTACAACACAGATTAACCCCTACATCACCAACAACATACTGCCATGAAGTGTTAACTATTAGTGACAACTGTACATTGCCATACTGCTCTAACATGGTCAAGTCACATTCACGAATCAAGCAGCARTTTCTCTCACAATCTGTAGACACACCATATTAGCCTATATATATAAAAATAAATAAAACATGGTTTGGGTTGACTACTTGATAGATGCTGTATGGTCTTTGTCTTCTGAGAGCCAGGTCATAGAGACATTATGGGTTAGGCCTATTGTATTCTCATAGCAGGACAGAGCAGAGCCACAACCACAGCATGGCCTGGAGCAGATCATTGTGACACCAGCCACGTGCCGCTCTGAGGTCCTGATGCAGACAGGTCTTATTATAGGCGCTGCGGAGAGGAGAGACGAAGGCCTGCTAGTATCAGACCACTGCTACACCACACTACTACAACCACCCACAGTACCACCCACAGTCCTACCCACAGCTTCATCAGACCCAGTGCTACTGTACAGTACTACTATACCACATATCAGCCCAGTGCTACTGTACAGTACTACTATACCACATGTCAGCCCAGTGCTACTGTACAGTACTACTATACCACATATCAGCCCAGTGCTACTGTAAAGTACTACTATACCACATATCAGCCCAGTGCTACTGTACAGTACTACTATACCACATATCAGCCCAGTGCTACTGTACAGTACTACTATACCACANAGTACTACTATACCACATATCAGCCCAGTGCTACTGTACAGTACTACTATACCACATATCAGCCCAGTGCTACTGTACAGTACTACTATACCACATATCAGCCCAGTGCTACTACACAGTAATACTATACCACATATCAGCCCAGTGATAGAGCCCAGTGTTCCCACAAGCCACACACCTACCCCAACACATCCGCCCACTAGCTGCAACCGTTCCATAACCTTGACGCTTTATTTTAGCTTCATATGTAAAAGCTTGTCTTATTCTTCTATATTAGGCTTGGTAATAAGTATGTCCTTATGCAGAAGCAGTCATAAGCTCCTTGTTAAAGAGTAATGTCATCCCTGGTTAGGTCCTACTCTCAGACAGCTTTGATTAAAAAAAAGAAGTACATTCTACTTTAAAATGAAATAGCCAATCCTTTTATGACTCACTACACTCTTAGAAAAAAAAGGTGCCCCTCGAAGAGTTATTCGGCTGTCCCCATAAGAGGACCCTTTTTAGTTGCAAGTAGAACCCTTTCTGCAACCCTTTCTCTTTACCTAGAACCAAAAAGGGTTTCACCTGGAACCAAAAGTGTTCTCCTATAKGGACAGCCGAAGAACGCTTTTGGAACCTTTTTTTCTAAGAGTGTACTCTCTTATACGACATAACCTGTTATGTAGTGATGATTGTCTGCTCTGCAAAGTATGAACACAAATCCCTTTTTTGTCAGTAACACCTAGGATTATGTATAGATCATGTTTAAAACGAGCAGGTTGAAATTACTTTTGAAATGATATGTGTTGCAAAGATCTCATAGCAGGTATTCATAGCCTGCATCTCAAATGGAAACCTATTCCATATACAGTGCACTACTTTTGACCAGGGCCCATAGGGCTCCAGTCACGAGTAGTGCACTATATAGGGAATAGAGTGTCATTTGGGACTCAGCATTACTGGGTGATRCAACATGGCAGGTTACCAGGGATAGAAAGCGGTATGCTACAAAAGAACAAACTGGCCTTAAATCTGTGGGCCTTAAATCCAGCTTGATAAGAGAACAATGTCCACACTGTCTAAAATAACGTATTCACTGAGGGCAGGAAATACTGTATCACAAACAGCCAATTTTGGAGAAAATATTGTGTTAAAAAAGGACATATGGTAGCATGTGGTAATATTATGCTATACAGTTTCAGGCCATGCCTGTGAGTGACCTAGATAGAAACTAATCCAGGGAATGGAATAGAGAGACAGGGGGAAACTCCCTGATATGTGAGAAACATACACACACAGATATCCTACAATTCACTAGAGTGGATGATGTCATAGACCTGCATTTTTAGTCATGTTGCTAAGACACCAATTTCCAATCTAATGAATTATACAATCTCTAATCTCTATGCTTCAACCTTGTTTCTACACAAATGTATAATGACTCACCCTTCACATCTTTACCACCACAGCCCTGATGCAACTAATCCAGGGAATGAATGTGAATACAAGACTGTGTTAGTTCGCTGAGCTAACGCGTCTTCCCTTAGAGAGAAACATCCACTCACCTTTCACATCTTCCCCACCACCACAGCCTGTAGTGTAGGACTGTAAGGCTGTCCCTCAGTCTGGACTCATCTTTCATGTGCTGGGCTTGACTGAGGCTCGGTCAGTAATCTCTCCTCAGAGACAAATCAATTCAACTGATCTCTCAATCTGACTTCTCTGCTCTGTCCAGTTGTGTTCTGTCGTGATGGAGCAGCGGACCAGCAGACCGCTGAGCCTTGGAGCTTTCCTAAAGCTCTCCTGCTCTGCTCACAAACAGACCACAATGAATGCTGCCATTCCCTCCTTCTTTACCCCATCTTTCTGTTCTCCCTCCTGGCTGTCATTTTCTCTCTCTGGTGGTTATTTATTTACACACCAGACTGTGAGATTAGTCGCTTGACACAGTAGACAAAGCATATAGCTCTTCTCTGTGTAACTCTCCAGGCAGTTCCTCCTCTCTCTGTTGTGTTGTTCTGGTGCTGAAAGAGGAAGGAGTAAAAAGAGGAAGCCTTAAAATGTCACTCCTCAAATTCCTCCCTGGTTCCTTCCCCTGTACCTCCTCCTGCCTGACTCCCAGCTGGCCTAGAGGAGAGCTGAATAGCAGTAGCTCTGAGAGGACCACCTGTCTGTATATCTGTCTGTCTGTCTCTCTCTGCATGCCTGTCTGTCCATCTGTCTGTCTGTCTGGGAGCAGTAGTAGGTACATAACAGTAGTATGGTGGTAGGGATATAGCTTCTATACACCGAGAGAGAAAGAGAAGCAGGGAGCTAGCTTCTATACGCACACAGAGAAAGAGAGAGGGAGCTAGCTTCTATACACACAGAGAAAAGCAGGGAGCTAGCTTCTATATACACAGACAGAGAGAGAGAAGCAGGGAGCAAGCTTCTACACACACAGAGAGAGAGAGAGAAGCAGGGTGCTAGCTTCTACACACAGAGAAAAGCAGGGAGCTAGCCTATACTAGAGGTCCACCGATTAATCGGAATGGCCGATTAATTAGGGTCGATTTCAAGTTTTCACAACAATTGTTAATCGGCATTTTTGGACACCGATCATGGCCGATTACATTGCACTCCACGAGGAGACTGCGTGGCAGGCTGACTACCTGTTATGCGAGTGCAGTAAGGAGCCATGGTAAGGTGCTAGCTAACATTCAACTTATCTTATGAAAAACAATCAATCTTAACATAATCACTAGTTAACTACACATGGTTGATGATATTAATAGGTTAACTAGCTTGTCCTGCGTTGCATATAATCGATGCGTGCCTGTTAATTTATCATTGAATCACAGCCTACTTTGCCAAACGGCTAGCATGAGACGGGTTGTAGACTCCGTCTCATGCTACCACTAGAGTGAAAGCACTGCCAGCATTCAAAAGTGACCAAAACATCAGCCAGGAAGCATAGGAACTGAGAAGTGGTCTGTGGTCACCACCTGCAGAACCACTCCTTTATTGGGGGTGTCTTGCTAATTGCCTATAATTTCCACCTTTTGTCTATTCCATTTGCACAACAGCATGTGAAATTTATTGTCAATCAGTGTTGCTTCCTAAGTGGACAGTTTGATTTCACAGAAGTGTGATTGACTTGGAGTTACATTGTGTTGTTTAAAAGTGTTCCCTTTATTTTTTTGAGCAGTGTATATATATATATATATATATATATATATATATATATATATATATATATAAATAAATAAAAATAAATCGCCGATTAAATCAGTTTCGATTTTTTTTGGTCCTCTAATCAGTATCAGCGTTGAAAAATCATAAAATCGGTCAACCTCTAGCCTATACACTCTTAGAGAGTAGTAGATGAACTAGCTCTAGACACAGAAATACACAGGGAGCTAGCTTCTATACAGAGAGATAGAGTAGGGTGAGCTAGCCTGCTGTAGTCTCCCTCAGACCAATAAGCAGAGCATCCAGAGGCATCTGTCTCTGCTGCTGAGGCAGCTCAAACAATCACATTCCTTCTGCTTTCAGCACATATACAATGAGAGCACTGAGCTCTCCCTCCCTCCCTCTCCCTTCTAAACCATCCAGCAGCAGAAACAGTAGCAGTCGGATCTCAGCAACTTGCCTAGCACTATAAAGGGAATAGGGAGCCATTAGGGACACATCCCATATCAGATAATAACCACTTTTGTCAAAAGTAGTGCACTATGTAGGGAATGGGTGCCATTTGGTACACACACATACAGTTGGAGTTGTTCTCAGCCAGCAGCAGCAGAAGCAGCAGGCTAGGCTATAGGGTCCATTGTTTTTCCTGCCCAGTGATTACAAGACCCTGTGACGGAATCTCTGCAGATCCCTTTCCCTCTTTCCCCACACCCCCGCTCTCCCTTCCTCCCTCTGCCTCTCTCGCGCCATAGCCCCCCCTCTCTCGCCCTCTTCCTCTCTTCTCAGCAGCTGAATGAAGCAGCTGAACAGTGACATCAGAAGGGTGCAAGCCAAGACAAACGCTTCAGGCTCCTCCCCTCTATCTCCCTCTTTGCTCTGTGTGTGTGCTGGCTAGTTGCTACACAAAAGCTACTTTGCAGCAAGCCTTCCCTCCTCTCGCGCCCTCTGCTCTGTGTGTGTGCTGGCTAGTTGCTACACAAAGCCTGCAGCAGCCTTCCCTCCTCTATCTCTCTGTATGTTCACTAGTCGAAACGCTAGTCCTGCGGCAGTCTACCGCCCCTCCCTCCACATACACTCACCCGGCAGCCCCCTCCCAGTTCCTCCCACTCGCTTCGCCACAGAAAGAGGATCCGTCTTTAAAAAAAACACTGTGTTCACCAGACAGCAGCTTTGTGCAATAATGCACTCTGACACGTCCGTGGAGAAAGGTTGAATGGCAGATATAACGGTGGGTGTGAAAAGGAGATTCTTAAGCCAAGGTTTACACAGAATTGTAACCTCACACAGAAAGGTGAATCCGTTTCAGCATGGAAGGGGTTTTTCAAACACTGTACAGTGTGTAACCCTCACTCATATAATACAAATACCAACATGTGATTGACAGATGATACATGGAGAGAAAAGGAAAAACAACAGAAAGTGATTTTGTTCTACTATGGAGACTCAGATTCCATCCCAAATGGCGCCCTATTCCCTATGTCATGCATTGCACTATGAAGGGAATAGGGAGCCATTAGGGACACAGCCCATATCAGATAATAACCACAGTCAGATCTGATTCTTAATTCTGATTGATCCAGTGAGGAGTGATGCATGTCTACAGTAATTCTCACCTAAGAACCCTGTCATACTGCCCTTAATGTCAGCATGATGTCAGTATAGATTTCTGTGTGAGGGGTTCTAGTCATGCTTTGGAGAGGGAGGGGAGCCCCAAATGATTTTTGAGACCCAGTCATACCTTCTATGTATGGTATCTCACCCACTCTCTCTCTCTTTCTCCACTAAGTGGCTTAACGGACTCCTGCAGGGCTGGGCTATGTCCACAGTCTGGATCACAGCCTCTCAGACTCTAATGACACAATCCCAGACGCTCAGTAACTAACACGTCTAGTCACCTCTCATCTACAGTAAATTAAAGCTGCACCATAGAGACCCCACATCCACACCCTAGCTGGTAAGGACATGGGCATTGGTAAAGGCTTTAGCATCTTGTCCAAGCCAGACTCCTGTTTCTGGAGCGTGAAGCAGCATGATGTACTGTACAAGTACCACCCCTTGGATAGAAAGCTAGTCTAGAGACATGGCCTTACCTCCAATCCATCTCCTTAATGCAACGTACCAAGCAGAGATGCATCAAGTCCCATTTTTAGAGTCTTTGGTAACTCGACCCGGGACCAAACTCCCAACCTTCCTATCACAGGACGGAAACCACAGGGCCACTGAGTTGGTGTGTGAATAACCTATAAGATGTTACCAACCTCCTGTAAATACATACAGTAAAATCCCTATTCTATATGCTGCAACATTTAGAAGGTGTTGTGAATACTAGTTGTCTGGTTGGATTCTCCTTCCTCTCTAATGTCCCGTCATCATCAGACCATTCTCTGCAGGACGTTGTTTAATCTGCTACCTCACACTGCAGCCTTAGATTCACACAAAACATCACTCTCTGTTTAATCTGCCTGCAGGGATTTACTCTACAACACGTACAGGGATGGAATTGAAGGATTTTGGGGACTGACCAGCTTTGCCAGTAGAAAGTGATTTTTACTAGCACAGGTAGCATGCGTGTCCAAAATCTGTGATATTTGAAAAGACAAAATCTCCCTGGCCTGGCACGCTAATTTTGCAAATGTTCCACTAGCCCGGTCTTCAAAGTACTAGCCATAGGCTAGTTTAATTTCTATCCCTGCATGCACCTCAGCCCTAACGCACACCACCACTGCCCTGGAACCAAAGGGTTAGGAAGTCCATTTGTTGTATTACATTTCATTTTTTCATCATCTGAGTGACTCACCACTGTGTAAATATGTCAGGATGAAGAAGTGAATATAGGCCTACTGCTGTTTGCCTGACTAATGCATAGCAAATTATGTTATCTGTTGTAGACAGACATTTTCACAGAGCAGAAGACTCCACTTAGAGTCTCTCTCTCTTTCCTCTAGGGGAGTCACAACTCCTGGGGTGGGGCTCAAATGACACCACATTCCCTATCTAATGCACTACATTCTACCAAAGCCCCAGCGCACACCATATACAGTAAAGATACTGTATAGTTTCTATTCTGTCTGTACATCATAGGTCTGACAGAACAGTCAGCTGGGAGGTTGGCTGCAGATGACAGTCTGAGTGACCTAATGTGGGATGTGTACTGTACGTCTACAGTTCTGTCTAAGTGTGTTTAAATATAGACACTGGTTTATGTTTCCAGCTACATCTGTTGCTGTGAGCATGTCATCATCCAGTAATCTAGATCACAACACTGTGAAAGACAGCAAGGCCGTCGGTTTCTCCTATTTGTCACTGGGAGTGATATGTCGGTGTCATCAAAAGGAAGCATGACAGCAGAGAGACTTGAGTAACAGTAGGTAGGCTACATTTGATAAAGAGTAGAGTGCAGGGCTCCAGATAGCTAACAATGTACAAGTTATGGTAGAAATCAGGACACCCCCCTCATTTGTCAAACAAACAAGAATGCATCAATTTGGCAAGACACAGATATTTCACCTTAACCATAATCTTTTAAACTAACTGTGTCTGTCTCCTGAAAAGCAATATACTGTAAAAAGCCTAAACAGCTAGCCATACATTTTAACTCTCCGCTCCCCACCCAGTGCCTTGGGGTCGTGCCCTGACCCAGGTCAAGGTAGTGGAATGGGGATACATAGAGAGCACATCAAGCATATAGAATATCCAACATATGGTCATCAGTCACATTAGTAGACAGAATGGATGTATTGTACAGGCTATAGGAAATACATAGGGAACGCATATGCAAGACTGTAGTCTACAGTACTTGAGTCATGCATGGCTGAACAGTAATTGAGTATTTGGATTCCTGCATTATTTAAATCGCCCCTAGTTTACAGAGCTGGAGGACTGTTCTATAGTTCCATGTAGAGGCTGAAAATATGTCAACACAGCTGACCCCAAGTTTAAAGTACATGGATGCTCATGTTAAAGAGTAATTGGAAGGTACAGCTGATAGTTAAGAGTAACTCAAGCATGCTGGCCATTCATATTTCACCTTAGAGAAAAGGCGTTGGCTCTCAGTCTACCCATTGATCATCATTCATACAGCAGACATACTGTAGCACACCGGCACAGCACCAAAGCTGAGTCCCCAATGGCACCCTATTCCCTATAGAATGCACTACTTTGACCAGAGCCCAAGAGCCCTGGTCAAAAGTAGTGTACTATACTGTAAGTGCAACGGACACAGACCTGGAATAAGAGCTTGACCAAAACAATCTGGGATTTTGCACTTCAAAAATGTGTATGACTATAGCATTTTACTGAAATAGTTTTTAGGGATAAATAGAAGCCGGAGTCTGTTTTCAACTAAAAGTATATCTCAACTCCAAAAGCCAGTGTTCTCTCTCCAGTTATGGTGAAGAAACGACAATAAAAGAGGAATCGAGTCTTATTAAAGCTAAGAGACAAGGATACACCAGCCATTTCTGTTTAGTGAGATAGCGACAAGGATACACCAGCCATTTCTGTTTAGTGAGATAGCTTGAGATAATTTGATTTAAAAACAAGAGATTGTTTGGTCTCTTTAAGTACTTTAACCTCTACGGGATCGGTGTCCCTATACCAGGACGGTTGAGCTAACGTGCACTCATGTGATTAGCATGACGTTATAAGTAACAGCAAACTTTCCAGGATATAGACATGTCTTATATGGGCAGAAAGCTTMAATTCTTGTTAATCTAACTGCACTGTCCAATTTACAGTAGCTACTACAGTGAAAAATGCCATGCTATTGTTTGAGGAGAGTGCACAACAAAAAAACATTTATCACCGCAACTGGTTTGACACATTCACCTCTGAAGGTTAATAATGTACTTAGATCTTGCTCTGATTTGTCATCCTGAGGGTCCCAGAGATAAAATGTAGCATAGTTTTGTTTGATAAAATCCATTTTTATATTCAAATGTAGGAACTGGGTTCTACAGTTTGAATCCCTGCTGTCTCTGGCTCCACACCCACCCCGCCCGGCCATCTAGATGTGTGAAAGTTAGTGTACAAGCTAATGATCCATCATGTATGACATTCCTGGGAGAGTGTAAACTTACAAAAATGATATGGTAATACAAAATATATGTTCTCTATAGTCATGTACTTGAAAATGTATCAATTGACCAATTCGGCACATTTGGGCAGACTTGATTCAACATACTGTGCAGTATTGCAATGCTTCACTGGATCAATCTGAAACTTTGCACACACACTGCTGTCATTTAGTGGCCAAAATTGAAATTGCACCTAAATTGCAATATTATATTATAGCCTTTCTCTTGCATTTCAAAGATGGAACAAAACGAAAACTAGAAAACGCATGTTTTTTTGTTTGTATTATCTTTTACCAGATCTAAATGTGTTATATTCTCCTACATTAAATTTTAAAAGGAACCACCAGCTTTCATATGTTCTCATGTTCTGAGCAAGGAACTTAAACGTTAGCTTTTTTAAATGGCACATATTGCACTTTTACTTTCTTCTCCACCACTGTGTTTTTGCATTATTTAAACCAAATTGCACGTTTCATTATTTATTTGAGACTAAATAGATTTTTATTTATGTATTATATTAAGTTAAAATAAAAGTGTTCATTCAGTATTGTTGTAATTGTCATTATTACAAATATATATATATATATATATATATATATATATATATATATATATATATATATATATATATATATATATATATATATATATATATATATATATATGCAACTCGTTCACTTCTGATGCTCACAGGCAATGTGTATTGGAAGAGATTTCTGAATGTTCTTCGCCCAGCATACACCCCTCCAACCAGACATGCTTTATCTACTCATTTGCTGGATGCAGAGATCAAGTGAAGGTCAAGCAAATCATAGAGAAAGCAGACTGTATTGCAATCAGCTCTAATGGGTGGTCGAATGTTCATGGGCAAGGAATAATTAACTACATCATCTCCACCCTTCAACCAGTATTCTACAACAGCACAGACAAGGGACAACAGACACACCGGTCTCTACATTGCAGATGAGCTGAAGGCAGTCAATGACCTTGGATCACAGAAGGTATTTGCACTGGTGACATACAATGCTTGGTCTAAAGTAGGAGTCCTACCATCACATCACACCCATTGGCAGTGCAGCTCATGCATTGAATCTGCTCCTCAAGGACATCATGGCACTGAAAACAATGGATACACTACAAGAGAGCCAAGGAAATGGTTAGGTATATGAAGGGTCATCAAGTTATAGCAGCAATCTACCTCACCAAGCAAAGTGAGAAGAATAAGAGCACCACATTGAAGCTGCCCTGCAACACCCGTTGGGGTGGTGTTGTCATCATGTTTGACAGTCTCCTGGAGGGGAAGTAGTCTCTCCAAGAAATGGCCATATCACAGTCTGCTGATATGGACCGCTCCATCAAGAGGATCCTCCTGGATGATGTATTTTGGGAGAGTGTGGTTAGCAGCCTGAAACCTATAGCAGTAGCCATTGCACTGATTGGGGGAGATAATGCCATCCTGTCTGATGTTCAGACTCTGCTTGCAGATGTAAGAGAAGAAATCCGTACTGCCCTGCCCACTTCACTGTTGCTCCAAGCAGAGGAAACTGCAGTTCTGAAATACATCAAATAGCGTGAAGACTTCTGTCTGAAGCCCATACACGCCGCAGTGTACATGTTGGACCCCAAGTATGCTGGCAAGAGCATCCTGTCTGGTGCAGAGATCAACAAGGCCTATGGTGTCATCACTACTGTGTCTTGCCACCTTGGCCTGGATGAGGGCAAGTTTCTTGGCAGTCTGGCGAAGTACACTTCCAAACAAGGGCTTTGGGATGGAGATGCAATATGGCAGTCGTGCCAACATATCTCATCAGCCACCTGGTGGAAGGGGCTTTGTGGATCTGAGGCTCTTTCCACTGTTTCCTCCATCATCCTCCAAGTCCCACCAACATCAGCCACCTCAGAGCGCAACTGGTCCTTGTTTGGGAACACACACACCAAAGCACGCAACAGGCTGACCAATACAGAAAAATTGGTGGCCATCCAGACAAATGAGGCTTTTGAGCCTGACAATGAGCCATCCTCAACGAAGTTGGAAAGTGACAGTGAAGATGAGGCCTCAGAGTCTGATGTTCAAGAGGAGGACATTGAGGAGGTCCAGGGAGAAGACATAGAAGCCTGAGAGGAAGACAACCAAAGCTTTAGTTTCTAGACTATCATTTTACAGATGTTGAAAAAGTTTTATGGGAATCATTCAATATTCCCTTTCTTTTGTTGTTCAGTAAAATCATCCGATGTGAAGTATCAACTAATTTAATTAAAGTTAAATTTGTAACTAAATTGCTTTTTAACATTTCTATTGGAAGAATTTAATAATTTGCAATTATGTCTACTTATGATAAGGTAAAAGGTTTATGTTTCTGTCTCCATATGATATGGTAAATATATCCAATGCAAAAAACATCTACATTTTAAAATGGTATTCATATTAATTTGCATATATTTCCATTAATTCCCATATATTCCCACGGAAAGTATCCACCTCTGAATATTCCCAAAATGTGCAATCCTACTCAGCACAATAGCAGCTCATTAGGATACACACACCTATGCATGTGGCATATTAAAAAGAGGCTACCGCCTGCACACACACCGCAAGCATCTATAAACACACACACACCTTGCACTGCAGATCTCAGAAAGGTCCACACACACACACAGCCCATACTGTAGTCATGACTTGAGTTTATTGATTCATGTGGGATAAATGAGGCTAGATGCAAATCAGCCTCAACACATTCAAATGGAAAAGAGCTCATCTCTCCTCTCCATACACAAAGAAACATTCTGGTATACAATACTGTATACAGCACAGGCACAGTCATAGACAGATAAATAGTGAACCTGGTGCTCAGTGTCTCTGTCTATATGAATTCAGAAAGCTAATAAAGTCCATGTCTGTGTCCAAAATGGCATCTAATTCCATAGTGCACTACTATTGACCAGGGCTCAAATGGCTCTGCTCAAAAGTATTGCACTATGTAGTGGATACGGTACCTTTTGGGATGCGAACATAATCCATTATCTCAGAGCCAGGGGTCAGGAGGAGCACAAAGTACCTCACTAACCAGCCAGCTATGACGTTACAGGAAATTAAAATCACTCTCTCGGAAAGAGCCTATTAAATGCTGCTTTTCACTAAGACTCACCCAATCAGACCAATGCTAGTTTCCCTAGGCATACTGGTTGCCTCCCACATAACGAGGTTAAATGCTGCTTTTCAGAGACTCACCCAATCAGACCAATGCTGAACCACTGTAGATACTGATCCTGAGAACTGCCATTAATACTGTTATGCATTGCAGGACTATTCTACTGTGGATGATCACAACCCTACATCTGAAAACTATTGTTAGATCTCATTAATGGGAACGTTATGCCTGTGCCTTCCTGCTTGGAGACTAGAGAAAGAGGACTGTGATGTGTTGATACTAATAGTGGTAAGGGTCAAATACAGTTAGGAAGAATGGGTCCTACTGGCTGCCCTCAGAGTGTTTAAGACTCAATCTAATAACATTCCAACAAATCACATCAAGTCAAACTAAATGTTTTAGTATATTGTAAACCAATCAATTCACTTCACAGTAAAATGAACACAGCGGTTCCTGTGGCTTACAGACTTATAGGTGACAAGGGGAACAATGCTATTCTTCCCAGTTTGAAGTGGTAAAATTTAAGGATGCACAGATATGACATTTTTGGCCAATACCGATATCCGATATTTTCCTTGCAAAAAAACGATACCCGATATTTACAATTTTAGCGGCATTTTAAGCACTCTAGTACAGTTAAATAGTTGAAACACACACACACAAAAAGTAATTTTGTTGGGATTTTCGTATGTCCCCATTACCAGTAAAACATAATCAAAATCTATTTCTTTCACTTACTTGCTGTGTTGTTTCGTTCATTTGTTCAGTCTCAACTAGGATTTCATCATACATGTCAAGCAGTGAAGTTTCAGCTCTGTCTGTCCATGGCCTCTCTTCCTCGGTGCGCACCGTCACTGTGTCTGTTTCCATCTTGTCCAGCTGTGTGTAACAATTCACATAAACCCTGTTTCTGGTCCGCATCGAAGTAGCGGTACTTGTACCTAGCATTGAGCATGGTGGCGACACAGTAGAGAGGCTCAGAGAGAATGCCACCAAATCGCTTGTTCTCAGCCTCTTGTAGAGTACTTTTGCAAGTTTTAACCCCACGTCTGTGTCGTCAGTTTGTTGAGCAGGCGTTTCAATACCATGACAGAGAGTATCACGTTTGCTGCAGGCGCAGTTGATTCGTTTATTTCTCCAGTCAGTTGTTCAAATGGCACTAGGAGTGTGTTCATGTTTCCAAGTTTCAAACATGTCCTGAAATGCCATTGAAATGGCAGCAGCCGTAATAGAGGGCAATGAATTCCATTATCTTGGAGTTAATGGATTTCGCCTTTGAGTTGTCTCGCTGAAATTCTCTTACTCTCTCAGATGACTGCTCGACCTGAACTTGTTTAGTTGTTGGAAGAGTGTGCTTAGTATTTTTCTGCTTCTGTTCTGTGTAGCACTGTATTTTTTGTGGCGTCATTACATCATCTACCTACATTATATAGGTATGCCCGTCAGCTTTGACATCGGCGTTAAACTAGACATCGGCCCGATTCTGATATTGCCACCATGCTTCACCATAGGGATTTTGCCAGGTTTCCTCCAGACGTGACGCTTGACATTCAGGCCAAAGGGATCAATCTTGGTTTCATCAGACCAGATAATCTTGTTTCTCATGGTCTGAGAGTCCTTAGGCGCCTTTTGGCAAACTCCAAGCGGGCTGTCATGTTCCTTTTACTGAGGAGTGGCTTCCATCTGGCCACTCTACCAGAAAGGCCTGATTGGTGGAGTGCTGCAGAGATGGTTGTCCTTCTGGAAGGTTCTCCCATCTCCACAGAGGAACTCTATAATTTCTTGGTCACCTCCCTGACCAAGGCCCTTCTCCCCCGATTGCTCAGTTTGGCCGGGCGACCAGCTCTAGGAAGAGTCTTGGTGGTTCCAAACTTCTTCTATTTAAGAATGATGGAGGCCACTGGGGGGCGGGGGTTGAACTAGGATTCCAAACAAGATTCCAGACTCTCTCTCTCTCTCTCTTCTACAAACCCACAGCATTCACAGTCACAATGCACTATTGTCTATTAATCTCCCATAAAGCAGCATGGAATTACAGCAAAGACTCACACTAATGACATTATTAATACAGCACAGCACAATTACGTATTAGTACACAGTATTACATTATAAAAACTACAGTAATAGTGTAATATTAATAGTGTAGTAGTGACAGCATCCTGTAACCAGTCAGACCATGCTTAGCTTCAGAACATGCCTAAGGGTTGCATGTCTGACTGAGGGTTGCAGTCAGCTAACAGCCGACTACAGCTAACAGCCTGCTGCTGATGTCTGTCTGATCTTACGCATACAGGGCTGCTTGCTCTGAGCAAGACCAGGGCTGTGGGCAGCTCCCCTACGCACTGACCTGAGATCAGCTGTTAGCTGTGTTCAGTGCCCTAATAGTGCACACTGTAATATATTAACAGATCTGGGAACCGCTGTTAGCTGTAGTCAGCTCCCACCGTTAATAAGACCCGACTGCAACCCTCAGTCAGACATGCAACCCTTAGGCTGTATGAACAGCATCAAACACAGTCTACCCAGTAGTCAAACATGCACGGCATCCAGAGTAGTCTTCTACAACCCAACATAACCCAGCACTGCAACAAACCTAAGCACATCTCACTAAGAAAGTCAATCAACATTGTGGAACACTACTGGACATCTATAATGTTTGATGCAGGATAGGGGAGGTACCTAGACACCCAACCCTGTGACAATACAATGCCAAATGATGAGCCATAGAATGACTTGAACATAGATCTAACCTGCTGATTCGCATGTTCCTGTCTGACAGTATGAGCTTACAGTACCATTACCTAACATTACCTAACACTGAAACAACAGAACATCATTACCTTACATAACACCAAAACATAACATAACATTATTACCTAACACTGAAACATAACATTATTATATTACATAACACTGAAACATAACATAACATTACCTAACATACACTCTTAGAAAAAAGGGTTATTGGGCTGTCCCCATAGGAGAGCCCTTTAGGGTTCCATGTAGAACCCTCTGTGGAAGGGGGTTCTACCTGGCACCAAAAAGGGGTTCTACCTGGAACCAAAATGGGGTTCTACCTGGAACCAAAAGGGGATTCTACCTGGAACCAAAAGGGGATTCTATCTGGGACCAAAAGGGGTTTCTATCTGGAACCAAAAGGGGGTTCTATCTGGAACCAAAAGGGAGTTCTACATGGAACCAAAAGGAGTTCTACCTGGAACCAAAAGGAGTTCTACCTGGAACCAAAAAGGGTTATTCAAAGTGTTCTCCTATGGGGACAGCTGAAGAACCATTTTAGCACCTTTTTTCCTAAGAGCGTAACATTTAAACATAAACATATATAGACATATATGATAAATTCTCCAAAATACTGTAACCTCTTCCAGCCACAAGCCCTGCCCATAGACTGCAGTATAGATGCCCACCTGCCACCGAGAAGAGCACGCAGACAGGAGCCAAAATGGAGAGGTGTGTGTGTGTGCGTGCGTGCGTGCATGTGCCATTCCCCCCTCTTATGAATAGAAGAGCCGTAGAAGCCTAGTGGTCAGTAACCACTGCTGTTCCTGTTCTGAGATTCATTGAACTGAGGCAGATGCCAGACGAGATACTGTAATCAATTATTCAAACGCTTCCTTGCATCCATATGTAGCGAAAAATCCTGGACATGGCACTGCACTGCACTACGGTTGGCTGGGGAGAAAGCCCAGGAAAACAGACAGCGAGAAAGACAGACTGAATGGGAGGATTGTACTCACATGAATTTCCAGGCAGCCTTAGAGAGAAGTGTCAGCATCCAAGTCCACACAGAGAGCTGTCCATTGTCTAAGTCCTACTTTGTTAAAACAGAATCCACAGAGAAAGGAATAAAAGGGCAGGGTCTGCTGTGTTTGGGAAGAGTAGGAGAGAGAGACCGGGAGACGAAGGAGAAGAGAAAGGAAGGGAGGGAGAGGCGGCACCCATACAAAGACTGTTGGAGGATTGGCTAGAGAGCAGTGGGAGGAGTTTAGTTGTCCAATGATATATATCGTATGTAAATGAGATATAAATGATGTAGAGCATCCTCAGAATGTGATGGAGGTATACAGACTGTCTGCTGCAATAGGGTGTGACCTTTTTTATCCACGCCCCTTGCCCATAAAAGGACAAAGGACGCTTTCACTGCTTCCTCTGGTTCTCCTACTGTCTGAATCAGGATGCTATTTAAGACATAAGGAACACATAGAGAAGCTGTAGAGAAGACAATGGCCAAGCCCTAATGACTGTATTTACCATGAATAAATGTAGCCTACCCATTGAGCAACTGGTGAGGGGTAATCTTTATAGAAAAGAACTAGGACTAGGATTCCAAACAAGATTCCAAATAATAGATCTAGGGGTTGGATAACCCCACAGTAGAAATGGCTTATCTTTATGCAAAGTTAGTACAGGTAGAGAAGATGAGAAGAGAAGTGGAGGGAGTGATGGAGGGATGTGAAAACAGTAGAGCAGACCAGCTGGGACTTCTGTATCCTGAAGGGTGAAAGGCAAGAGGACAGGGTGGTGCTAGGGTTTGGGGGTAGGGATGGGGGTACTTGTGGGGTGCAGTGGAACATGCAAGGCGATGCTTTCAGAAGAGGTGTTTAAAAATAGCTCAATCCACACACCGTAATATACACACCCAATAAGACCAGAGGTGGCGTCTCAAATGGCACCCTGTTCCCTATATGGTGCACTACTTCTGACCAGGGCCCATATGGTAAGTACTGTAGCTCACTATATAGTGATGCCCTATTAAGGGAAAGAGTGCCATTTGGGACTCAGTCCAGGATCATCTCTAGTGTTTCAACAACAAAGGCTTTGAGATCCTCATGATTCTTTTGTTCTCCTCCATAGCCATAAAGTTCTTCATTAATGGGTTTAGAAAACTGGTGCATCTAGGTGGAGGAGATAGAAAGAGAGAGAGGGAGTCAAAGAGAGAGAGAGGAGGGAGATAATGTACATGGTGGCAATAGGAGGTGTTGTGTTTATGCTGACACAGGTTTGGAGGGGGAGGAGGAGGGGTGGGGGTGGGCATAGACGGCCCTGTCAGGGTCGCATTGTAAGAGATGGGGTTGCTATGGAGACTGCATCCAGCCCAGATGGCAGCCAGACAGACAGGCAGACTCAACAGCAGCCGCAGATAGCAGAAACCAGACTGTACAGTAGATAACAGAGACAGACTACCGCTACACATACATAATGTCTGTGTCCCAAATGGCACCCTATTTCCTATATAGTGTACTACCTCTGGTCAAAAGTAGTACACTATATAGGAAATAGGATCCCATTTAGAATGCAAGCATATAATGTTCAAGCAATAACTGTCCTCTGATAATTTTACATAATAGAAGCTCTTATCCACGCATCTGTCTGTCTATTTGTATGCTTATCAAGCGCAGGATTTAGAGCAGGAGGACAGCTTTCAATATATAATGTCTTTCTGGAAACCTAAAGATTTACAATAGTGGTTTTTAGTATCGTTTGGTGTTTTTTCATGAGGATCATCACAAAGGATTATCAAAATAATACATCACGACTCAAGTCACAAACAGTGCCACATTCCCTCCTCCCTCCCAGAGATCTCTGCAACACAACAAGTTAATCCCTCACCCACCCCCTGGGATCAGGCCTGCCTGGCCTAGCTGGGGGTAGGCTGGGGGGAGGCAGGGGGCCCCTATGCCTGGTAGAATGGCAGACTGGGGTGCATGAGTAGGCAGGGGGAGGCGGGCCCATGGTGCAGAGGGGGATGCATGGTGTACATTCTGGGGCATCATGCTGAGGCCCTGGCTGCCAGGAGAGGCAGGGTGGTCCCTGGGACTGGCAGAGAGGCAGGCTGGCTGGAGTGCAGGGGGTACATCCTTGGGGAGGCAGGTGGAGGCTGGGGTGCTGGGGGCCACACACTGAAGCAGTTTGGGGAGTACTTGCTGGGTCCATGGCTCTCTCCCTCCATTGTGCTATACCACCAGGTGCTGGTAGCTTGGTCTGCATCCCAAATGGCACCCTATTCCCTATATAGTACTTTTGACAAGGGCCCATGGCCTGGCTCTCTTCATTTCTGAGACTGAGACCTCAACAACTTGGTTTGGGATTAGTGCCGTCCTCCCCACCATGGAGCTGCCTGCCATTCAGCCTGGCTAAGAGACTGGCAGTCTTTGTAACAATGACCCCAATAAGAGAAATACAATAGTGTTTGGTTGTTTGTAAAATCAAATCAAATTTTATTGGTCCCATACACATATTTAGCAGTTATTGTGGGTGTAGCGAAATGCTTGTGTTCCTAGCTCCAACAGTGCAATAGTATCTAACAATTTACAACAACACACACATCTAAAAGTAAAAGAATTAAGAAATATATAAATATTATGACGAGCAATGTCGCATTGACTAAAATACAGTAGAATAGAATACAGTACAGACATATGAAATGAGGAAAGAAGAGGAGCACTTTAATACAAATTTGAAATGACGTGATAAATGTAATGCAAAACACTTTTATTATTTAACAGGTTTGTCCATGAAATTCTTTGATCTTAATACTGTGTATTTCTCTTTACAGGCCCTCGTCTGTAATTTAATGTAATTTCTACAGCTCTGTAAGTATATCTTCCGGCAAATATAATTAAATAGTACTGTATATGGCAAAGATAGTTCCAGTATTTTCCAAGGTAAAGATCACATTGGGTCCATTCCACTCAACAGTGGTTTTATTTAGTCAGAAGAATACTGATGTAAATATATCACTATTATTAAAGACATTGRTAAACATATTACAATAACTGTCATGCTCTTCTGTGGGGGAATATGAGGTGGTACAACAAATAAACAGTGATTTGTTGGTGGCCTACAGCACACTACATGTGGCATTGTTGTCTCACTCTGCCACCTAGTGGAATAAAGTTACATTTGTCTTTTGGACACATTCTCCCAGTCTCAACAGATCATTATTTTCCACTACAAATCCACTTCAACAGTTCCCTTGAATTAAACCTTTATAAAATCAATGGATGGATATAAATATATTCAATAGTCCATAGGGCAATGTAACATCTGTCTGAGTAGTCTGAATCTGAATAAATAGATGAATCACGAGTCTAGAGCCCCTCTAGAGTCTATATCCTTGTTGTTAGCAAGGCTCGCTCTTCTTCCCCAGGCATTCAAAGAAGGACATGAATCCATAGCCATCTGGTTTGGGCTCAGGGCTTGTCCAGGACAGACTCTTTTGTCCACTTCTCCTGGTTCAGCTCTATGTGTGTAGGTCTCTCTGCTGACACTCTTGGACACCCGGTCTTGGACACTAGATTCCTCACATTGGCCTGCTCCTCTCTCTCAGGCGTTTAAAGAAAGACATGAATCCATTGCTCTCTGAAGGTTTGGGCTTCGGGCTCTTAGAAGGGTTATCCATATTGTGTTTGGGGCTTTGAGGAGGGTCAGCCTGCTTGGGCTTCTGGGAGACGAGTGTCTGGAGAGGGGTGGGAGAAAACTCCTTTATCTCCTCATCCTGGTTGTGGTTGAGTTCTAGGTGTAAGGGGGGAGGTTTTGTCTTGACTATCGAGGAGCTCTTGTCTTGGTTCAGCTCTCCTATCTCTACGTGTGTAGGTCTCTCTGCTGCTGACAAGCTGTTGGACACCTTGTCCTGCTGGACACCAGATGTCTCACAGTGGCGAGGGGTGGTGGGTACCACCAAGCCTCTGTTTTCAGAGTCCCTGCAGATGTTGAGACTTGTTGTCAAGACGTTGTGTTTTGACATGGGGCTCTTAGACACCAGGTCTCGGACACAAGACTTCTCCGAGTGACCAGGGAGTTTGGTGAGGTTAGGTCCTCCAGAGGCTTTGTGTTTCGGGGACATCAGACCAGTGTCTACTGACTTCATCCTCCCTATGACCCCCAGAGTAGGAGTAGTAGGAAAAGTGAACAGATCATCCTCCTCCTCTTCCTCAGTAGGAGGGGCTTTAGGGAGGAGGGTGAAGGTGTGTCTGCGGGTGAGTATTCCCTTGGGGGAGAGGTGAGGGTTGAGGAGGTATCTAGCCAGACTCTCGCTGCCTCTACATGCATCCCCCAGAAGCCGCTGTCTGTCCTCTTGGAAGGTCCTCTGGTGAGGGGAGGTGGAGGTGATGGTGGAGATGGTGGAGGACGTAGCATTAGTGGTCGTAGCGTTGGGTGATTTTGTGGAGGTGTTAGTATTATTGGTGGCATTAGGAGACTTCTGCTGCTCCAGGCCGTACTCCCCAGACGAAAGACTACCACGGCTGCTCTGATACCTCAGAACCTTCCTGGACACTTCACGCAACTTCTGGGCTTCTTCCTCATTTCCCTCCTCCTCTTCCTCCTTGTCCTTCATCGTCACTGAGATGGGTCTACCTGTGGAGGAGGAGCTGCTGCTACCGGTTCTCTTGGTTGGCTGTGTAGAACCAGAACTAGAACCTCTGTGGTTCTGCTCTGGTTTCTTAGGGTTTTGCTGTGTCTCCTCTGGATTTGGAGAGTTCTTTTTGCTGTGGGACTGGTCCTTCTGGTCGCTCTGAGAGGTCCCAGTCAGGTCTCTGGCAGAGTTCCACTCATTCTCCTTACACACCTCTGTGGCCTTAACAGAACCTTGGTTTCCCTGTTCTGCCGAGGGGAGGTTTGCTTGAATGGGGACCTTTGATAGGCTGCTACTGGTGCAGGAAGGTGTGCCCTTGCATTTTCTCCTTTGGGACACATGAGTGGTCAGGAACCTAAATCAAATCAAATCAAACTTTATTCAAAGTAAACATGAATGTCACAAAACACTTTTACAGAAAAAATGAAAAACACAGAATACAATACAAAAGGAAAATCGCTAAATAACAGATTATATTTCAAAAGAAAAGTTCAAAAGAGTGATGTTCATTAAAGTATGTCTAACTTCTGTAGTACGGACTCCAGGGCCACACCCTCCATATCCTTGTCCCGTATGGAGCAGGTAGCGGTGGAACGGCGTTTAGCAGCATTAGCATCGCTCAGCAGTCTGTCTCTGGTTCTCCTCTTCATCTCCGCCACCTCACGATCACGGTTCTCCTACACACAGGTACAATAATACACAATAACACAATAACACACGCCAGAGACAGTGAACACTGGACTCCACCAAGAAAGCAGGGAAGGCTAAAGAGAAAAGAGTAACTCAATGAAGACAAAAGCCAGCCAAAAGTCCTCACACAGAAAAGAGTGACATGGAAAGCTATGCTCCCAAGGGGGCCAAGATGAAAGTCCGTAATACAGAGAGCATAAATAATAGTATGTAAAAGGAGCATATAGACTACTTTCCAAACCGTTTTTTACCTGGATGGCCCTCAGGAACTTTGCACAGAAAGAGCTGAAGATGGAGCAGCATTCATCCAGTCTGAACTTGCTGGGGTCTTCACAGAAGTACTCAGCCACTGAGTCACTGACTGAACCCAGCGACTGCAGAGAGAGCTCAGTCTCAGCCAGACGACACTCTGCTTCCTACATGGGACCACACACAGAACAGAAATAACTAAGGCTGTGTCCCAAATGGCACCCTATTCCCCATATAGTGCAATACTTTTTAATAAACCTTTATGGGCCCTTGTGTCACGACTCCTACCGAAGGTGGCTCCTCTTCCTGTTCGGGCGGTGCTCGGCGGTCGTCGTCACCGGTCTACTAGCTGCCACCGATCCCTTTTCCCTTTTATGTTGGTTTTGTCTTATTAGTTACACCTGTTTCGTGTTTACGTTTAGTTGGGTTATTTAAGCTAGTCGGCCCGCCTGCTCTTTGTGCGGGCTTAATTTTTCCACTGTGTTTGTGTGTGGTAGGTTATTGGTAGCGTGTTTTCGTTTTGGGATTTCCCTCTGGACTATTTAGGTCCTGGTTTTGGGTTTCGTGTTTGTTGCGCCTATGTGTGTTTGGCGCGCACTATTCTTTTCCCTGTGCCTTATTAAAACACTACTCAGTACTTTCTGCCTCCTGCGCCTGACTCCGCACCCACTACGCTTTTGTGCGTCACACCTTGTCAAAAGTACTGCACTATACGTAAAAAAGTAAAGGGTGCCATTGGGGTCTCGGACTACATTTCTGAAACTACAGGGGACCACAAACATCAACAACCTCATCACTGGTCCTAGAGTTGTAGATTCACCACCAGAGGTTATTAAGGCTATAAAAAGGGCCCTGTTCAGGTTAAGTGGTCAGGCAAAACCTGTGGCCCTGGAAACATTACATAGGTATACAGTATAGGGGAAGGTAGCGATACAAGATCTGAAAGGCATGGAGAATACACAGGCAGGCTACCTCACCTTGAGAAAGTCCTCCATCTGAGCCCGTAGCTCCTCCTGTTTCTGCGCTTCCTCCTTCGCCTCCTTTACTTTCTTCACCTCTCTCTGAAACTCACTCTCTATGTCCTCCTTATGGATCCTACAGGGGGGCAGAACACCAATATCAATCACTCAATACAGAAAAGCACAATCACTACAATAGAATGCCTTATTGTGGGGCAAACAGCTATATGACAAATATTGTTGAAGTGCGTAAGACATTGTGTATCTGTACCTTGCTGCATCAGCGATGTGTGTGAGTTTGTCTGGGAATTTCATCATGGCCACATCAACCTTCTGAGCTTGCTATAATCGACATACACATGAACAACTATTACATCAGAGACAAACAAGATTCTAGATAAAGGATGAGCTTAAAATAAGGGTTCTAATTACCATGACTACATAGTGCATGAGGTTCATGCCTGGTTTGTTGGCCCTCGTGTCCACTAGTTTCAGTAGCGATGCCATCCTGAAGCCAATGGCACTGCCAGCATAGCCGCCCTGTGGACACACAGAGGACAAGTGAGAGACAGTCAGACAGGCTGACAAATTAACCTGAGGATTATTCAAAACTTGTAGAATGAGTTCTTATTTTTCTTGGGCTTACTCAAAGCTTCGGATGCCAACAACTTAGTTTACACCATAGATAAAGGTATACAGTATATAATATCATTTTTTTCCACTCACAGCGTTCATGTAGTTTCCAGTCTTCAGCACCAGCCGGATCACAGAGTGTAGGTCGTCACACTCTAACAGCTCTGGAGAGACAGACAGACAGACAGACAGACAGACAGACAGACAGACAGACAGACAGACAGACAGACAGACAGACAGACAGACAGACAGGCAGGCAGGCAGGCAGGCAGGCAGGCAGGACAGACAGACAGACAGACAGACAGACAGACAGACAGACAGACAGACAGACAGACAGACAGACAGACAGACAGACAGACAGACAGACAGGACAGACAGACAGACAGACAGACAGACAGACAGACAAGACAGAAACAGACAGACAGACAGACAGACAGGACAGACAGACAGACAGACAGACAGACAGACAGTTGAGCTTAGTACAGATACACACTGGCCTTATTAAGATCCAGATCACATGCAGACGCAAACTTTACCTTTTCCAGCTGTGATCATGGTGGCGATGGATTGTTTCATTTCATCCATGAGCGGGAAAAACTCTTCTTTGAGAACYAAACTGTTGAGGCGCTCCTCATAACTAAAAGAAAGGGCACGAATAATGATTCACATTCTAGAACACAACTGACATTCAAGACACAGAAAACACAAAACTGTACAAAACTGTGAATTAGACGTTTGTAGATGGTTCAACACTCACTCACCTGGGAACCTTGATAAGTAGCATCATAAACAGGTCTGCTTCAGGAAGAGCTGACTGGTCCCCTTTGAACCCAACTAGCTGCTTCACCTGCACACACACAACAGGTAACAATCTTAGGAAGACACAGCATTACGATAAGGGTTGTAACTTGGGAGAACACTGTTATAACTGTCTCTCAAGCTAAATATGATCAGTTCACTGTGGTAGTTAGCATCAACAATGGCGGCAAGCTGGCGACAAACCTCAGCTCACCCAATGGTGGTCGAACTGGAGTTTGCCCTATGCAGAACACAGGTGTCAAAGCGACAGCGGGCCTGATCTATGCTTGCCTACTGGGAAAGGCTGTGTGAAGTACCTCTTCTTTCTCTGGCAGCAGCTTACACAGCTCCTTCAGTTTACCTGTCCCAAATTTCAGGCCGTTTCCTGAACTGATGTCGTTGATCATGTCTCCCACTGGCCTGCGGAGAGACACAGACACTGATCAGTTACTGTATTATAATCAACGTGACTTTGGAAACTTCATCGACTGATTCATTCAATAGGTTCTCCTAGTGGACTAGTCAAGGAGAATAGCTGTGATTCATTAATCTCCAACTACATAATGTGGTTATTTTCCTGAATTACTCATGTTCTAGGGTTGGGTCTCTAAATGTGTTGCTCATTTCCTCGTTGCCATGTTTCTTTAAGCCTGGTAAGCAAGGCTCCTTCTTACCTCATTGGTTGAACACCCTCTTACGGCATTTTTCCACTTAACCAACCATAGACAAGCCCTTACCTGCTCCACATACTGTATACACCTACTACAGCTGAACTGGAACAATGCTTTCTTTACTCAGAAGCACAAGGACAAAAACCCTGACACAAAAATACATTTAACAGAAAACAGAAAAGTGCATCCATAAATGGACATGAAAAATAAATGTAATGACAAAACATTTGGATAATAATACTTCTATGTCTTACTGTTTTATGCTTATTGTTTTTTGAGTTTTCTGTACTGCGAGAATCTTCATAAAATTAGACACTGTAGCCCATGGCATGTAGTAATGTTGTAATATATAACACAGTAATACCGTGGGCCTACAGAGAAAACCATTTAGAAACATTTTTCAATAGTTAATCTGTGGAATGACCTGTTTGCACTGTTCCTGCAGTAGTTATCATGTCGAGTCGACCTGTTGGGACAGGCTGCTGTACCTCAGAAACACAGAGCTGGGAATGTCAAGCAGCCTAGCCTCAGGACTACCAAGCCTTGCTGTCCCAAATTACACCCTATTTCCTATATAATGCACTACTTTTGACCAGAGCCCCATGGGGTCAAAAGGAGTGCACTATAGCAAGACGGTGCAATTTGAGACTCAACCACTGTGTGATCTTTATCCTGAAACACGTGGCTCTGACAAACCCACAGCTCCACACCTTCAGCACACTTCCAGTTTATATTACGTCCCAAATGGCACCCTATTCCCTATATAGTGCACTACTTTAGATCAGACTCTGGTCAAAAGTAGTGCACAATTAGAGAATAGGGTGCCATTTGGAATTCAGTATATCTTTGCCTCTCTCTGACACACCTCTTGAACTGTTTCAGGAAGATCCCAACGTTCATGCTCCTCTTGGAGTTCAGTATAGATACCTGGTGGTGGTGGGACACATAGCCATGAAGACATGAGTTAGTCAATAAAAATAGAACACACAAACGCACCAACATCCGTTGGTCATTCCAGAACACACACATTCACACAGACACACACGTGAAGATATCAGTAGGTCAATAACAGGCGTTGAGTTTATCAGGAGCTTAGCGTTTTCCTTAAACACAGTCTTCTTCTTTATCACAAATACATCCTCATTCCCCCAAAAACAACTGATTCCGACGGTTAAGGTTTTACTGGTTTGATTGACTTGTTTTTGAGAGCCCATGATAAGCTATTGCAACAGCTGTCAACATACTGACATTCCTAAGTCATGCTCCTCTATACTGAGTTAGAAACAAGGACAGGTAAGAGACTAAAGGCCAGTTTCAATAGCTCCACATTTGACCTTTATTGTACTGCCAAGGTAGCCTAAATGTGATAGCAGGGTGGTTTCACTAGCAAACAAGTAGAGGATCAAAAATAGCTTTGTCAATATGACAATAGCATTGTAAACCAGGACAATGCTTCACAACAGTTCTGTAAAATCCCAACCGACACCTACAGGAAGGGAAGTACAGTCTCTGAACCCACAACCCAGTTCATTGTTATAGAGGTAGCATTATCCAATACATAAAAGTATCAACTGTATGGCAACAATTAGCAAATATTAGTGGTTCATTTACTCTCCCTGGGTAAACTGATGAAGAATAGTTAGGCTATATTGACTCCACCCTTCAGTTCATACAGCAAAGGATTCCTAGATGAAACCCCACTGCATAAACATCCTATGTTTGTTAAGCAGAGGAACATTAAGAGGAACATGTCATAGTTCCAATAAGTCACACAATATCACACATGAAAAAGGGAAATGGACACATAGTAAAATGATGGTCATTAATTTAGTCGAATTGTGTTGCTTGTTCACAATTTTTTTTTGTGTGGGGAACTAGTGCTTATCTAGAAATCAGATTAGATAGCCTATGCTGGTGAACTAATGCTACTTGCAGAGTGCAAATATTTATTATCAATTTATTCTCAGAGAGTTTAGTTTAAATCAAGCACTCTGGCAGTTGGCATTCAAATGATGTTATAGACTTGATAGGTATGTGGACAGAAATGACAGACAGCCTTCCAATTACAGCATGATAATGAATCATATAAAAAGAGATCCGGGTAGAATCGTCTCCAAGCTTTGCTCCTACTGATTGGTTTGTTTTGAACACAACATTTTCACTAATACATCGTTGCTTCCTGATGTACTTGAGTTTGATCCCAGTGAGGCGCACATAGAATCATGCTAGAGCCACACCAATAGAGAGACTGCTTCCCAAATGGCACCCTACTCCCTTCATAGTGCACTACTTTTGGCCAGGGCCCAGACCAACAAAAAAAGTAGCATCATGGAGATAAACAAGAGTCATGGGCTGCTGGAATTGATGTATTTCCCAACCTCCACCTAGCCACCTTAACCGTAACCCTAACCCTGGCCACTATGACTCCCTGACTGAGCCTGTTACAACAGAAAGGCTGTAGGAAAACAACACATCACTCTGTGATGATATGATGTACACCACAACTCCACTACACACACTCCCTAAGAAAATCAATTAGGGTCTAAAGAACACATGTCAACATATCCAATATCTCTGGTCATAAACAGAACAGAATTCATATTCAATACACTGTTTCGTCTCTCGTCTACTCCCAGAAAGTATAGCTGCTCAAAACAAACTCTCAGGTGAGAAAAAATTTGCAAGAAAAGAATGACAGAATTTTGCATGACATTGGAGAGGCCTTGGCTGGGACCAGATAGGACATGTATGCCTTGCAGACTTATATACTGTATCTAATCGAGGAGCAAAATAGCTGATGTGATTCCAGCTGTTGTGGTACCTCTTGACTTATCCTATTCAACTCCAGCTGCCAGTATAAAACTAGAGAAGTGCTTCTTGGTACAGTAGGTTAGGTCAACTCACCACTTCTGTGCCCTGACCGTTGGTTGGCTTGCCTCTGAGACTCTGTCTGTTCAGAGCCTTCTGTACCTGTCCCTGTCCCTGATGTTGGCTGTGACTGAACAGCTCCTCAATCCTCTGAGTGTCCAGCTCATACTCTCCTAGGTTCTTCTCTTCCGTCCAGATGTTGTGTTTGCCCACCACCACGTGTTTGGGGATTGCATCCCAGTTGAAGTTACGCATCTTGGAGCCGTTGCGCTGGCGGCCTCTGGATAGCCCGAAGCCCATGCCAGGGGGAGGCGGGGGGCCGGGGGGAGGGGGGCTGGGGGGAGGGGGGGGGGGGGGAGGTGGTGGTGGTGGTGGAGGAGGAGGTGGTGGAGTGACTGCTGATTCCATCTTTAGTGGAAAGGAATTAGATGGACCAAGGATCAGGAACAGATCATGGTCTCATCATTATTGCTTCATCATCACCTCCATTTTGTACCTGCAAGGTGTCACGGAAATGTTCTTTGACTAGTGTTGAAAATCAGTTATTGAAGAGGGTGATATAATCCTTTTCCTTGATTGATCCCTCCTGTAAAGAAATAATGGTACCGGTAAACTTTTAACACTGAATGGTAGGCATGCAGCAGAATTTACTTCCCTATACTGTATTGCCCAGCCCCGAACAAGCCTCATGACTTGTTGCTGAAGTGCTCAAATGAGACAACATATCAACAAATGCTTAATTCGAAAGACATTGAAAGCAGCCTAATGATAAAATACGTGTATGAATTTAAAAATCAAAACAATACATCCACCAGAATAACTGAATACAGTAAGTAGGCTACCTATCAGGTTTTCTCTTTAAGCTACTAATGTGTTATAACATTCAAAGTAAGGGAAGAGGATTCTGTAGCCTACCTTACCTGCTCGATATGCAACGTTCCACCAAGAGTAAAAACAATTTTGAAACACCAAAAACTACAATTCAATTCAATCCATGAGTTAGTCCGCCGCCTTCCTCTTCAAACTTCAACATCAGACGTGTGAGTTGAGTTGACTACTACCACTGGTCTGCTACCAGTGCTGTTAGGTTTCCATTAGATAACTCAGCCACAAAGTCAGGTTTCACAGCCACATAGTCAACATTTCCAAAACGTATATAATATGCTTTTTGGTCTTCATTTAAGGTTAAAGTTAGGCATAAGGTTAGCAGTGTAGTTCAGGTTAGGATTAAGGTTTAAAATCAGATTTGAAGAAGATCAATTGTGGAAAGGGGCGGAGTTTAGCCATAATTATGACCTTGTGGCTGTGCTAACTAGTGACGACCGAGGTGTCAGAGGAGACGTAAAAGCATGTCGCAACTTTACCTGCCTAAAGATGTATATAAACCCTGGATTGCTGGTACAGAAGTTTGGACATTGAGAGGCTTTGCAGCCACTGGTCGGCCATATTGGCACTCCCAGGTAGGAGCAGTCCTCCATAGGAATGATCGAAATGTCACTTTTTGGGCGACCCCACCAAATTCACGTAGAAATGTGTGTTATAGATCTGTCATTCTCATTGTCTAAGAAGTGGTAAATCTGTTCTATGTGTGCCATTTCTATGCTTCCCGTTATTAAGTAACATTTTTGAATCTTTTACTTTTGGTTTTGTACAACAGCTTCAAACAGCTGAAAATATATTATTGGTTATGGAAAAAATATTTCACAGCGGTTTCGATTCTCTACACTATACTTGCTTGTTTTGTCACATAAACTGAAATTAGGCGAACTATTAGAATTTTAGCAACCATGAAATGGCAGAGTGATTTCTGCATTGTGCATCTTTAAATGTTTCAAGGACAAAATTACATTTATTTAAGTATTTTTTGTTGATGTAGTGGGAACAATAATATTAGTAATCTCTGGAAATTATACTTTAAATTGCCCCACCCCCCACATACGGGACGGTTGTGCTAACGTGTGCTAATATGATTAGCATGACGTTGTAAGTAACAAGAACATTTCCTAGGACATAGACATATCTGATATGGGCAGAAAGTTTAAATTCTTGTTAATCTAACTGCACTGTCCATTGTACAGTAGCTATGACAGTGAAAGAATACCATGCTATTGTTTGAGGAGAGTGCACAGTTAGGTACTTGAAAATGTATCAATAAACCAATTAGGCACATTTGGGCAGACTTGATACAACATTTTGAACAGCAATGCAATGGTTAATTGGATCAGTCTAAAACTTTGCACATACACTGCTGCGAGCTAGTGGCCAAAATCTAAATTGTGCCTTAACTGCAACAATACATTGTGGCATTTCTCTTGCATTTGAAAGAAGATGGGGGAGAAATTAACAAAAAAACATTTTTTTTCTTTGTATTATCTTTTACCAGATGAAATGTGTTATATTCTCCTACATTCATTTCACATTTCCATTTTCTTATGTTTAGCTAACATAATATAAATTAAAAGCATGCATTAAGGTGTCTGTGTGTGTGGCAAAAACGAATGTAAACATTAATAAATGCGTTTCTATACCTTCAAAAATATTGGAGTGCCAAGATGGAGGTATGGTGGCTTCAACACAGTGCCCACTCTAGTCATCTAGTGTATATATACATTAATGACTGAGCCAGTTGCCCTGTTAACCCCCTAACTGCCAGTGCAATGTTCCATTTTGACAGCAGTACTGTAAAATCTGTGCTGTGTCTGGCCACCCAAATGTGTCAGTTTACAGTAGGCCTAGTGTTCTTACTGAATTATCCCAAAGTTTTACTTGATATAATCCAGTGAGATGTAAACAGTGTAAAACTGGTCATATGCGATGTACAAGTAGGCTACAATGGAGTTGAGTGGAAACCAGTGTGTGCGGAGTGCACCTCCGACTTCATCGTGTCACTGTCAGCCGATACATGTAAAAATGTTAATTTGTTAATACTTTCCTTGTACCTATGTTTGTTCTGTGTAAATCGGTAGTTTTTGATAAAAGTAGCATCGGTAGYTTTTGATAAAAGTAGCATTTTATGTGATGTCTGTCAGACTAGTACTGTGCCACGTAATCCACTGTTTTCCAATGGAGTAGGAAGTTCAAATCGAATCAAATTGTATTTGTTACATGTGCTAAATGCAAAGGTGTAGACTTTGAAATGCTTGCTTAAGAACCCTTCCCAATAATGCAGAGTTAAAAATATATATAATAAAAATAGTAACACAACAGGAATAAAATACACAAGAATTAAGCTACTGAGTGTACAAAACATTAGGAACACCTGCTCTTTCCATGACATGACGAGTTGAATCCAGGTGAAAGCTATGATACCCTACTGATGTCACATGTTAAATTCACTTCAATCGATGTAGATGAAGAGGAGGAGACAGGTTAAATAAGATTTTTTTAAGCCTTGAGACAATTGAGACATGGATTGTGTATGTGCGCCATTCAGAGGGTGATGCAGCCAGTCAAGACGCTCTCGATGGTGCAGCTGTAGAACGTTCTGAGTATCCGAGGGCCCATGCCAAATCTTTTCAGCCTCCTGAGGGGGAAGAGGGGCTGTACGTGTGTGTGTGGACCATATTAAGTCCTTTGTGATGTGGACGCCAAGGAACTACAGCACTCAAACCGCTCCACTACAGCCCCGTCAATATGTATGGGGGCTTGCTCTCCTCTCTTTCTCATATAGTCCATGATCAGCTCATTGGTCTTACTGACATTGAGGGAGAGGTTTTTGTCCTGGAACCACACTTCTAAGTCTCTGACCTCCCTGTAGGTTGTATCATCGCTGTTGGTCAGCAAACCAACACAGTCGTGTCCACGCAGTCGTGGGTGAACAGGGAGTACAGAAGTGGACTAAGCACAGATCCATGAGGGGCCCCTGTGTTGAAGGTCAGCGTGGCAGAGGTGTTGTTGCCTTCCCTCACCACCTGGCGATGACCCGTCAGGAAATCCAGGATCCAGTTGCAGAGGGAGGTGTTCAGTCACAGGGTCCCGAGCTTGGTGATACGTTTGGAGGGGACTATGTAGTTGAGCTGAACGCTGAGCTATAGTCTATGAACAGCATTCTCACATAGTTATTTCCCCTCTAGTCCAGGTGGGAGTTACGACTTTAAGCATGCACTACCACTTGATAATTTTATAAATATCCATTCTTTAAGGCTTACTGTGCTTGTCCTGGTTGTTATAGAGTTGTCAGTTGGATTTGGAATCCATCGTTTTGGCATTTTATGCGTCCCCTGCCAAAACAAAAAAATATGGTGTGCAATGACAGGCTGCTCCTTCTCCGTTAACAAATAATGTCTCCCTTGGCAGAGGTCGCGTAAAATGCTACATTTATCAAAAACAACAGATTTCAGCAACCAAATAAAAGCTTGCATTTACACAGGACAAACATACGTACAAGAAAAGTGACTCGATGAAGTCGGAGGTGCAGTCCTCCCACACTCAACTCCATTGTATTTGTACATTGTGGAGTTGAGAAACCTGGTTAAAGCGATCTCCATACCTGGCCTAGAGTGTGTTCTTGCCCGGAGCTGTGAAACTGGTAATGCAAATAGAAACATTTGTTTTGTCCATACAATCTACCTGAGCTGCTTCACTGTATCCACCTAGCCTAATAGCATAGCGTTTTTTTCTACCTCCAAAAGCTTCAAACACTCTAACAAAGCTTTGTATTTCCGCTAACAGACCCATAACCACCACCACAAATGCCCATACAGCCATTCAACCTTCGATGTTGGAAACGCATTGCTCTTGAATCGTTTATGCTACAAACACCAAACCAACATTGACATGTGCAGTCAGACTCAACCTAGATTGCTTCGACACAGCTTTTTGCTACCATTCATAGGCTGTTGTATAAAGTATAAAGCTTGTTGTATCCTCATTCATTTCAATGGCAGAACAACTGCCACATAACTTTCAGAATGTTCAAACAAACACATTTTATAGATTATGGGTGCCATATTACTCTATCGTCSCTGTCTGATGAAAACCTCATATCCATTTTTGCCTACTTGTTTCTTGTATTGAAAGCAGTAACTCCCCTCAATGTACTCTGAACATTTCATGACTCTAGGACTAAGAAAATGTATTAAAAATAGCCTCTGAAGTTTAATAACTGTATATTCATTCATTTGAAAACATGGCTATTTTTCAATTTCCTGAAAAGTGTCTGTTTTGGAGAGGTTTTCACCAGACAGCAACACTATGCTCTATACTAGCCCACTATAAGCCACTATAATATCGCCACATGTACAAACCACCCCAAAACAACTCGTAGCTTATGACAACCCTATTACTATCATTACTACTGCAGTCACTACCATTACTGCTACTATTTCCCAGCCATAATACTTCAAGACTAGCAAGCACACACATTTTCTTTTATATGAAATGTCCTTTTCTAGTTTGTGTTAATATATATGACATTTTCAGTATCATTAACTGAACACATTCAGCGGTTCAGGGCCTGACCACCACCTTTTGAGATATTACACTTCGGGCGCCCAAGACTTTTAGGTGAAACGTGTAAACATAAAGACAGTGGAATTCATCACATCACTGATCATGGTGTTGACATGTATGACATGATTAAATAGCAATATTGTGTCATTAAACATGGCGCACATCCCAAATTTCACACTATTCCGTAAGTGCACTACTTTTGAACAGGGCCCATAGGGCTCTGGTCAAAAGTAGTGCTCTATGTAGGGAATAGGCCGCCATTTGGGACAAACAATTGAGTCCTCATACCGTTTGCTAATCAGACCCCTCTATCCACTGTCAAACAGTAATACGTCATTGAGATGAATCACAAGACACAGCAAGGTTCAGACAAAGAATGTCACATACTCCAAACCTTTGTTTTCTAAAGGAAACATTCCTGAATCCCAGTGACCATGAATATAATGAACAACTACGTATTTATAGTGAAATTGACCATTGTAGCTGTTGGATTGGGATTCTTGCAATTAAAAAGTAATTTACATTTTGAATCTTGGGTTTTTCTGTGTGTCAAATATTCCCTACTGTCCCTATCTACCTGGTGGAATAGTTACAGTAGGTTTGTCCACAGACCGATGAAAGATCTCCTATAACTTCCCAAGCTGTTTAATAGACCAGACAATTATCAGCTCTCACTCTGACTTCACCAAATACAAATCAGATAAAACTCAGCTTGATCTTAACCCTTACAGCAGGGTTGTCAGAACCTGCCTATTCCCTATATAGTGCACTACTCAAACATAGTGTGTTTCTTAGGCAATAAGGTGCCACTTGGGACACAAGCCTGGACCGTTGCCTGATTAACAGTAAAGAAGACAATCACAGATGGAAGTACCAATCATTTTTCAGCCATGTTTCGGATTGTATTGCCATGTAATGTATGAACACAATATGGTACAGTACTTATACAGATGATGACTACAACAACATATTCAGTGGACAGCAGATGGACGGATTGCTATTACTGTACAGCTTCTGTGGGGAAACATCAAGTCTCTATGGAAATATCAAACCATATACTGTAAACCACCATCATTTAATATACTGTACACTAGGTCCATATCCGTTTTAAAACGAGACACAACATTGATGTAAAAATGTGAGAGAAAACAAAAGAAAAACCTAACAAGAACATATACATTTGAATGGAATCAGTTTCATGACATCCAACTGCGATCTTGTCTCATCGCTGCAACTCCCCAACCGACTCGGGAGAGGCGAAGGTCGAGAGCCGTGCGTCCACCGAAACACAACCCAACCAAGCCGCACTGCTTCTTGACACAATGCCCACTTAACCCGGAACCCAGCCGCACCAATGTGTCGGAGGAAACACTGTGCACCTGGCAACCGTGTCAGCGTGCACTGCGCCTGGCCAGCCACAGGAGTCGCTAGTGCGCGATGGGACAAGGACATCCGTGCCGGCCAAACCCTMCCCTAACCCGGACGACGCTAGGACTATGGGACTCCTGGTCACGGCCGGTTGTGACACATTCTGGGAACGAACCCGGGTCTGTAGTGACACCTCAAGCACTGCGATGCAGTGCCTTAGACCGCTGCGCCACTCGGGAGGCCCAAGTCAAGGTATTTTTATGAACAAATGTTAACTCTATTTGATTATTGAGATATTGGATATGTTAAAGACAATACATGTGTAATAAAATGATATGCAGGATTAACCAGAGGGAGATTATTGTAAATGCAAAAGTTGTATTTCCTGATTGGTAGACAAAGGGGCAATCTGGGATTGGTACAAATACATGTTTTGACTTTTAAATTCATGATATATAGCCATTGATTGTTGACTGCTTTGTTTTACAAATCCGGGATTGCCCCTTTAACCCATAACTTCTGTCATCAATAGTATACCACAGACTGTAGGCTTCTCCCTTTGCTCATTAATAAATATACCTCTAATCGTCACCAGGTAGAAACAATGTAACTGGTCCAGATACATAGCCTATTCTTAATATCCTCTACATATGTAAACAGTTTACTGACCTTTTAAATTATGACCTCTGGAATGCTTTACATACATAACGCTTTACAAAAGAGCGAAAACAGTTTGAAAATAATGATTACATTTATGTGCAAAGTATAATCTTAGAATAACTTCTCAAAGTATGATAAATTAAAAGTTACGCTAGATAGCAACAACATAATGACGCTCTGTTGAGAATAATTATTAACACAACAAATCAACATAAAATAGACATTCTATAAACAAATGAGCAATGTATTGGCAAAACTAAATGTAAGTGATAAGCGTTCTTTTCCCCATAGTATCATCATCACTAGTCTCTACTTGTCCCATCTCTGGTTTGTATATACAGTTTGTGTAGGTTTCATATATCCGTTCATCCGTCTACTCATCCATCCATTCCTCTTGTTTCTTCCAACCCCGGTGTGTCTCTCCGTCTGTGTCCCTAATATACCAGAGACCTGACTGAGACCTGGGGCCGTATGTATCAAGCATCTCAGAGTAGGAGTGCTGATCTAAGATCAAGTCCTGCCTGTCCATATAATCTGATTCATTATGATCTAAAAGGCAAAACTGATCTTGGATCAGTATTCGTACTCGGAGAGGCTTGATACGGGCCCAGAAGACTGGGAGMTGATCACTCTAGCTCTCCTCCAGCCAGGAGGGCTTGTCTGACCCTGGGGGCTTTAACTTGACGTTGAACTGTCTCAGTGTCTGTTCCAACTGCTGCTGGTTCCCAGCGAAGTAGGCTGAGATAGCATTATGGAAGAGGAGCAGCTGCTTGTGCATCACCTTCACCTACACACACAGAAAAAGAGAGTGTGATGTAGCATTATTGTAAACTAACTAACCAAATAACTAACTAACCCACCTTGTTCTCTTCCAGGAACTTGAGTTTGATGGTGACGTCTGAGCGCAGCCGTTCGTACTTGTCTCTCTGCACCTGGTACTGCTGCTGGGACACCTCTATACGCACCATGGTGGCAGCATCACGAGGACCCAGACTCAACTCCTCCAGGTCGGCCCTGTACGCATCAAACTCCAGCCTGGGAGAGAGAGAGAGGGGAAGAGAGACAGCGTCAAAACATAGTCATACCGTTCGTTCTTCTGCCATCCCGGGATTTATGGTATTACCAGCATAGTACACAGGGGGGGAACTAAAGATGCAACAAAACAACAACAACAAAAATCACACAGACGCTGTTAGCTAAATGCTAACGAGCAAAAACAAATAAACTAATTGCAAAGACAAGCAAATCCCGCTCATAAAGTTATACAAGCATAGCTAGTTGCTACCGAATGTCATTTTCAGTGAGTGTAGACATTTACAAGTAAAGGTGAACGAGAGAAATTGTGAAAATGACTAAAGTTGTGATGCATGCTTTTCTGAAGGAAGAGCAGCATGTGAACATGGAGCAGAGAAGAACGGAGGAGAAAATAACCACTAGTAGGAAGCACAGGGATCAAATGGGAGCTGTACAGACAACCCATTCAGAGCTCTTTGACTCCTGGCAGAAAGCCATTATATGATATCTGATGGCAAACATTTAGTAGTGAATTGCATACAAGTGTATCTTCATCACCTCATGTGCGCTGCTCAACAGAGACTCTGATAGATAAAGAACGCTATGAACTCACCAGCTCCCGCTGTCTCCCGTTGTGCTATTTATAAACAGACACGTGACTGGCTTAACTGTTCTGGGGAACTGCAGTAAGCTTCATAATGGAAAATAATTTGACAGGTGAAATGAAGAACACAATCTGCTTTATCTCCCAACGTATTGCACAAGTTGACAGCAGGTATTAACTTAAAAAGCAGCTAGAAATATTCACATTTCTTAAAATAAATAGTTTCGACTATTGAAAAACCACCCCGTGGCTTTTAGAAAAAAATACCTCAGTATACGGTATACCACCCAATCCTATAAAACACCCACATAACACCCTGTAACAACGTATAACCCTCAAACCCAGGTTCAACTCCTCCAGGTATGCATGGTACACATCACACTCCAGCCTGACACACAGAAGTATGATGTCATGTCAAACACACTCTATATAATGTCTCTGGCAATCATAGATATAGGGCCACATTTTCATGGTGTAAAGGAGCACAGATCTCTGTAAAGAAGACTGTAAACCTCATAATTTGGGAGTATGATCATTTGAAACTGTTATAAGGAGGAAACTACCTCATTATCTCCAGGCCCTGCACCTTTCTTTTTTTATTATTTTTTACCATTCTCCCCAATTTCGTGGTATCCAATTGGTAGTGACAGTCTTGTCTCATCGCTGCAACTCCTGTATGGACTCGGGAGAGGCAAAGGTCGAGAGCCGTGCGTCCTCCGAAACACACCCCAACCAAGCCGCAGTGCTTCTTGACACAATGCCAGCTTAACCCGGAGGCCTGCAGCACCAATGAGTCGGAGGAAACACTGTACACCTGGCGACTGTGTCAGCGTGCCTTGYGCCCGGCCCGCCACAGGAGTCACTAGCGCGCGATGGGACAAGGACATCCCTGCCGGCCAAACCCTCCACTAACCCGAACGACGCTGGGCCAATCGTGTGCCGCCCCATGGGTCTCCCGGGCGCGGCCTGTTGCGAGAGAGCCTGGACTCGAACTCAGATTCTCTAGTGGCACAGCTAGGACTGCGATGCAGTGCCTTAGACCACAGCGCCACTCGGGAGGCCGGCCCTGCACCTTTCTAACCTTCCCATCATCGTTGTTACCTTGCAGCCTCGTACAGTTTGATGGTCATCAGTGTGTCCTCCATGGTCTTGTTGACCAGTGTATTGATGCTGGACACAAAAAAGTTGATGGCTCCAAGAAGAGCCTCCCCATTCCTACACAACAACTTCTGGGTCTCCGCGTTGTAGCCAAACTCATCCTGTGGACACAAACACTTGCGTTTACATCCAGGTAGCCTGGATTCCAAAGTGAAACTGATAGGCTTTGTTTCCAACCAAAAATTATGGCCTGGATTTTCAGGCTACATTTCTGAAGGCCAATTTCACAGTGTGCCATCTGCAGCTGATTTCTGGCTGGGCTGAGGTCTACGGGTTAAGGTTAGGGGTCAGGGGTTAGAGGTCTTTCTTACCCGTAGTTCAGGTGATTTCTGGCTGAGGTCCGCGAAGGTGTCCCCCAGGGCCTGCTGGGTCTGGACCATGTTGTAGAAGTGGCTGGTCAGGGCGCTGGTCAGTCTCAGGACAGACTCGTACTTCCTCTTGGTGTCCCTGAGCACGTCTATCTGGGCCTCCAGCTCCAGGTCCACCGTCCGAGAACCACGGCCGAACCGCTCCGAGAACATCTGCTTGGTACACTGGGGTAGAGGGAGAGATGTGATTAGGACAAAGGAGATAACAGAAAAGGAGATGAGAATATATCCTTGGCACACTGGGATAAAGATGACATGGAGATGTGTTCAGAATAGAACCAAACAGTTACTTGTTTTCCAAGGAGGAAATTATTCCCAGTCTTGTATGAAGACAAATGATCATACCCGTGCAGATGCAATCGACCCATAGAACACAGTGAAGATTCAATGAAGTATGGTTTCAACACATTTTCCCCAGGAGACAGGTTCTGTTCTGTACCTTGTAGGTGTTGATGCCCCACTTCTTAACRCTGTCTAGTTTCTCCACAGCCACACCACGGTTAGCCTCCTCCACTGACATGTTCTGGTTGCTGTTACTGTGGTGCATCCCCGACCCTGACACAAAGGATAATAAATAACCTGCTCACTCTCAGAGGATTCCTTAAAGTGGCTAGTTGCTGAGACCTAGTTGATAAAGTCTATAGTAAATAAGATGGGACTGTCCATCTCATTTACAATGAACGCTGTCACAAAACCAGCTTCAGTCAGTAGCGCTTTGATACACAGATTACACACAGAGGCTGATCAGTGCTTAGTTGGGCACTCTCCTCATCACTACTCCTCAAAGCAAAGATCTGAAATATTCCTTTCATGTACCAAGTATGTCTTCGAGACAAATAGTATGACAGTGATTGAGTGATCGGTTGAGAGTGAATGAAATGAATGAGTGAACAAGGTGAAGTGGAGTAAAGGAGGGTGGTGATATATGGGCCCAGTGTAGGGCTGGAAAGTTCCAGTAACATTCCCAGGTAAAATGTCCACGTTTTCCAGAAACCCTGGTTGCAGAATTCAAAATGTAGTGCTTATAGTAATTCTTCAATTACCTTCCAATTCTGGAAATCTTCTGACCAGGATTTCTAGAAAACCTGGGAATTTTGAGGAACCCGGAATTTTGCAACCCTACTCCTCTGGTACCTGTGAATGGCTGGTCGGTCTGGTTCTGGTTGGCTATCCTGCTGGCTGCTGACTGGCTGGGGACCAGACCTACACCCTGTCCCCTGGAATTCATTCGCAGGTCTGGAATGGACATGGGAGGGGGGAGATGGGGAGAGGAGCTGTGAGGATATGTGATATATGAGATGAAGAGAATAGATGAAGGTTGGTGAAGGTGTTACAGAGGTGAGAGGATGTGATAGTGAGTCATGCAGGTTTCCATGTCAAAAAAACAACAGACTGAAAAAGCAAATGGAGAAAAAAATGAAATATGAACATGTTGAGAACATAAGTAGTAGTAAAGTATGAAATGATGCACATGTCATGTGGTGATTTAATGAACCTCAATATTTCATTCGTTAACCGCTTCATGTGACATTTGCATACATAGGATGCATCCAAAATGGCACCCTATTCCCTATGGGGGAGCCATAGGGCTCTGGTCAAAAGTAGTGCCCTATCCATTTGGGATGCAGTTGTCGTCATTAGAAACATTCACGCAAACATAACACAGTAAATAAAACAGCTCTGCAATGAAGTCAATCAGGTTAGTAAACATATCCACTTGTTTAGTTAACATCCACCGCCATGCATCCAGTATGCATTAGACAGTACAGCAGCATGCCCTTCTTTCCCGTGACATCTGTAGACAAGAGGTACACAGTGTTGTTGAAGAGAGGGACTTCAACTGTGTCTGGTGTTAAACAGCAACCCAGGCTACAGGCAAGGATCATTCTCCCACAGAATTAAAGAGTAACTAATGAAAACACTCTTAAAAGTGTAAACAGGTAGACTCAGCAATATGACGTTGATGCAGAGAGTAAACAGCACAGTGGGTCAATTTCCACAACAACTAAGAGTGTTGAAGCTCGAGGCTCAACTTCCCCGGTGTTTTGGTGCCCTGGCTACCACGCTGTGAACAGCATGAAACGAACCCGTGCACATGCAGATACTGTGTGTGACTTTACATTTTTCAAATTGTTATTATTATTCAAAACACCACATAAAAYAATTGAGCTCAGGTGCATCCTGTTTCCATTGATCATCCTTGAGATGTTTCTACAACTTGATTGGAGTCTACCTGGGGTAAATTTAATTGATTGAACTTGATTTGGAAAGGCACACACCTGTCTATATAAGGTCCCACAGTTGACAGCGCATGTCAGAGCAAAAACCAAGCCATGAGGTCGAAGGAATGGTCCGTAGAGCTCCGAGACAGGATTGTGTCGAGGCACAGATCTGGTGAAGGTTACCAAAACATTTCTGCAGCATTGAAGGTCCCCAAGAACACAGTGGCCTCCATCATTCTTAAATGGAAGAAGTTTGGAACCACCAAGACTCTTCCTAGAGCTGGCCGCCGAGCCAAACTGAGCAATCGGAGAAGGGCCTTGGTCAGGGAGAAAGGGCAACCTTCCAGAAGGACAACCATCTCTGCAGCACTCCACCAATCAGGCCTTTATGGTAGAGTGGCCAGACGGAAGCCACTCCTCAGTAAAAGGCACATTACAGCCACCTTGGAGTTTGCCAAAAGGCACCTAAAGGACTCTCAGACCATGAGAATCAAGATTCTCTGGTCTGATGAAACCAAGATTGAACTCTTTGGCCTGAATGCCAAGTATCACGTCTGGAGGAAACATGGCACCATCCCAACGGTGAAGCATGGTGGTGGCAGCATCATGCTGTGGGGATGTTTTTCAGCGGCAGGGACTGGGAGACTAGTCAGGATCGAGGGAAAGATGAACGGAGCAAAATACAGAGAGATCCTTGATGAAAACCTGCTCCAGAGCGCTCAGGACCACAGACTGGGGCGAWGTTTCACCATCCATTAGGACAAAGACCCTAAGCACACAGCCAAGACAACACAGGAGTGGCTTCGGGACAAGCCTCTGAATGTCCTTGAGTGGTTCAGCCAGAGCCTGGACTTGAACCTGATCTAACATCTCGGGAGAGACCTGGAAATAGCTGTGCAGCTACACTCCCCATCAAACTTGACAGAGCTTGAGAGGATCCGCAGAGAAGAATGGGAGAAACTCCCCAAATACAGGTGTGCCAAGCTTGTAGCGTCATACCCAAGAAGACTCAAGGCTGTAATCACTGCCAAAGGTGCTTCAACAAAGTACTGAGTAAAGGGTCTGAATACTTATGTAAATGCAATATTTCTAAAAACCTGTTTTTGCTTTGTCATTATGGGGTATTGTGTGTAGATTGATGAGGGAAAAAATGTAGGGGTCTGAATACTTTCCGAATGCACTGTAAGTACAAAAATAAAAAAGGAACGCGAAGTCTTGCATCTCGCTCATCTCCATAGCTGCGGTGCTGCTTGTAGCAACATCATTTCGCTGAGTCTACCTTTAAAAGAGGGAAGTATACAGTTATGTGGAAGGTGGTTGAGAGGTGTAAAGCCACCTGTGGGCTGAGGTTCGGCTCCAGGGACAGGGGCACAGTTAGGGGCAGGGTCTCCTGTCCACATACTGAAGGTTGAAGTGGATAGCGGGGCCTGGAGGACAGGGTTGGTTAAGATAGTCAGTAAGAGAGAGTAGGAAGTAGATCTTAAAATCAAAATAGCCAACAGTAGAGAGACTGTTCGCTACTCATAGACTCCTGAAAGAACAGAAAGAAGGTTAGGTCAAAATAGAGTCACTGATGCAGAACAGCATGCAGGCAAGCTCCTAAAATAAACAAAAAACTGAATTGAATTCCATCAGGACAAACCACATTGGGGCAGTTGAAAATGTAGTCTTCACCATTCTTAATGCTAACAAACCAAGCAAGCAGCACAGACATTGCTTAAGGGACTAGGCTATTCATTGATTTAATAAGGCCTAAGTGGACATAATTAAGTGGACATTCCAGTAATGCAAAGCAATGAGAGCAGTAGGGAGCGAGAGAGAGCTGTCTGTACCTTTAATGGAGCTAGTGAGAGCAGTAGAGCTGTGTGTACCTTTGATGGAGGAGGTGGGTATGATGCCCCCTGCAGGTCCTCCGTAGCCTCCAGACACGATGCTGGTCTCATTCAGGTTGGGACCAGACACCATCACCTGCTGCAGGTCCTAAGGTGAAGCCACAACACATCAATGGAATAGATATAGCCTAACTCTAATCAGTCCCTCACGGATTTCGCAGAGATTTATGATATTTGCGGCCAAAAACACTTGATTTTGCTGCGCCAAAAAACAAATGTGAATCCTGAAGGGACTGACTAATACGTAACGCTCCTGTAGAGTTTATTGTCAATCTGACGAAGACCTTCCATATAGGCCTAATCTTTGTTGTACACAGACACTTACAGACATGAAAATGGTTCAGTAGATTAGGTGAAAAACAATTAGGAGAAAACCTATTGATGAAGGTTTATTGTGGTTAGTCTGAAAGTCTTCTATGTTAACACGTACACTACATCTAAATCTACAGTTCTCCAACCACGACGTGACACACCTTCTCATCTAAGGTCCACTGAATCTTTGCAGCCTGCACAGAAGTGAGACATAATACAGTACAATAAAATACACAAACAAATAGTTGATGTAATGAGGAGGTCACCACACACAGTATACATATAAATACTGTACATAGTAACTGTATCCCAAATGGCACCCTATTCCCATGGGACACAGACCATATGACCCACCTGCTCCAAACTGTCATCCTCGGCCAGGGTCTCTCCATTGCTGTTGATAGGAATCTCCATGGTAGCCGCCTTGCCCATAAAACTGTCTGCCATGGTGGTCGTCTGTAGGAGAGAGAGCATTGGGAAAGAGACAAAGAGATGGGAGATGGAGAAAGAGAGGTGRTATAGAGAGAGAGCACGATCATCACACACTGAGCTTTTCACATTAATGAACGGAATGGTTTCAATGTAAATATGAGTAGAATCTGCCTAATTCAGGATAATATCCAGCCTAGCCAGCTGTGATATGTAAATATGCAGTGTCCATATTCCTTAGCCAGCTGGCTGATCTGTCCACTGGTACAGTTAGTGCTGAAAGCAGCGATAACCTGCTCTCACAGCAAGCAATCACATTTCACAACACATTATAGCAGCCATAGCTAGCTATTCGTGATCATCATGCGTGTTGTATCTAGTTAGCTTGTTAGTCCCAGCAATACAACACCTAGCTAGCTAGCTCCAACCTTGCTAGCTCCAACCTTGCGTCCCTAGCCAGCTGGCTAAACTGGTGGTGCTGCTGAAAATTATGATGATCTCAGTTAGCATGATCTGCTAGCTAGCTAACGTTACCTGCTGTGTAGGTGCAGTAGTCAAATCTCCCAAAATGTCAAATGTAGCTGCTTATTCCACACGGTATTTCATCAAATATTACTATGATGAAAATATTACTATTATGAACGGAATGACACCGTTGCAATGTTTATTTTTCGTCTGTTGATGAACGCATGACTGTAGTCGTTATTCCGTTAGCATCCCCCGGTAGAACCGGACACAGTATGCAGATAAAATCCCTGAAGCCCAGTACCTCCCTCCTTCCTTCCTCTGGCGCTACACGTAACGCTACGTCAAGTCACCACGTCGAACAGCTGACGACATCAACTCCCTTCTGCCCTCAACCATTTAGTGATTTGGATTGTTTGGTTTGTGTGGAAAAACAAACATCACCAATTTAAAAATTAAGTTCTCTCTGCAACTAGGGCAGAAGGAGGTTTTGAGTTATTGGATTTTGTGGATATGAATAATACCGTTACAATTAAATGGTTGAAAACTGTAACTGTAATCCGTTACATTACCAGCTACAATATTGTAATCAGATAACAGATACTTTTGAAAAACGAAATTATTATTTCGAGGATTATTTTTAAATTCAGAAAGGATGTTTGCGAAAACAAAATGTTTGACACTTCTCTGTTTTCTCAATGACATTCAAATCAGCATTGAAAACATTCGCAATTTTAAATATGTTCAACGTGAGCGAGTCTGACCATAAATCAGAGACAAATATGACAACACACCAAATGTGTTTGATGGATCGAGGGAAAAGAGCAGGAATACGCTTTTGTAGGCTACAGTCCAAGCTATGTATTCCAATGGTGCGACTGCTGCATCCAAAAATAATCCAACTTGAATAGACGCTTGGAGGTAAGGATGACAGCAGTGGTGTAGTCTACGCTGATACGGATATCACTTATTATTGATATCTACATAGCGCATTGATGTGAATCACACTGCAGCTCTCTCATTTAGCTATTTGCGCCTTACGGATTGTGGTTGTTGTGGATGGATGTTCACAAATCTAAATGTGTATTTGAACACAATAATGGTTGAATTCAATAAGTTTAGACTGCCTATAAATCATTGTTTTTGAAACCAGTGGACAGCCAGTGAAAAATGCGCTCTTGCAACAGCTGCATAGTGCGGGTCCCAGCCTATGAAATAAAAGGGAGGCTTTTATTGCTCAATCTAATTCATGCTGATAATTTTTTTTTATCCATAGGCCTAATTGACACATGCTCAAACTCACACACTTTGGATAGACTTAAAGGGCCAATCTGTAGTTGCTACAGTACACCTATTTTTGGACTTATAAATTATATATCTACAGTACAGGTCARAAGTTTGGACACACCTACTCATTCAAGGGTTTTTCTTTATTTTTTACTATTTTCTACATTGTAGAATATTAGTGAAGACATCAAAACTATGAAATAACACATATGGAATCATGTAGTAACCAAAAAAGTGTTAAACAAATCTAAATATATTTTAGATTATTCAAAGTACCGGGTTTGGCGGGGGTAGGCCATCATTGTAAATAATAATTTGTTCTTAACTGATTTGCCTAGTTAAATAACTGTTAAATAATACAAAATATATATATATAAAAACACCCTTTGCCTTGATGGCAGCTTTGCACACTCTTGGCATTCTCTCAACCAGCTTCATGAGGAATGCTTTTCCAAAAGTCTTGAAGGAGTTCCCACATATGCTGAGCACTTGTTGGCTGCTTTTCCTTCACTCTGTGGTCCAACTCATCCCAAACCATCTCAATTGGGTTGAGGTTGGGTGATTGTGGAGGCCAGGTCATATGATGCAGCACTCCATCACTCTCCTTGGTCAAATAGTCCTTACACAGCCTGGAGGTGTGTTGGGTCATTATCCTGCTGAAAAACAATGATAGTCCCACAAACCAGATGGGATGGCTTATCGCTGCAGAATGCTGTGGTAGCCATGCTGGTTAAGTGTGCCTTGAATTCTAAATAAATCACCAACAGTGTCACCAGCAAAGCACCGCCACACCATCACACCTCCTCCTCCATGCTTCACGGTGTGAACCACACATGCGGAGATCATTCGTTAACCTACTCTACGTCTCAAGTCTCTGACTTGTGGTCAGACTCGCACAGGTGGAACAAACTTAAACTTGCGCCTTTTTTCAATGCTGATTTGAATGTAATTGAGAAATAGAGAAGTGTCAAATATATATTTTTTGCAAACCTCCTTTCATCATTTAAAAGTAAGGCTCGAAGTAATCATCTAGTTTTCAAAAGTATCTGTAATCTGATTACAATATTTTTGCTGGTAATGTAACGGATTACAGTTACCGTTTTTGTAATCCCTTACATGTAACGGATTTTATGTAATTTGTTACTCCCCAACCCTGGTGGTTAATGCTATTCCCTCGGGTATTTCCCAGCTAATGAAAAGTCATGTGTTTTCAAGATACACTTAGAATAGAACCTAATCTATTTATTAATGGTATTGATATCAAAAGTACCAAGTGTACAAATAAACACATAAGATAATATTTTTTATAGCAAAATAAATATCACACTAAGAGGGAAATCCTTTTGGCTTTGTCCTTTTAAATGTATTTCTAATAAGATAAGAGAGGTGCACCTATAGATTTTACACAACATTTATCACTCCAACACGATGGTGTCAAGGTTTACAGACATTGACAACAAGTTTACCTTCTGCAATGATGAACCTGAAATGCTGACACATTTGTTTTACAGTTGTTTGTACATGATTCGATTTTGGATAGATATGAAGGACAACATACTGAGGAAAACTGGTCACTCTATTGATATTAAATGCAATGATGTTATATCCTTGTTTAACAGTACTCTGAACTCTTTGAAATGTATAACTAATGTCATGATTTTGGTTGGTGGTAAATCTTATATCCACAAAACCAACTTTTTTTAATCAACCCCCTGCTTTAAAGGGTTTTTGATAGACTTTATGTTTTTAATTGTGTCTCTAAAATTACTAAATAATAAGAAAAGCTTGTCTACAGTCCAATATTATAACTAATTATTTTCGGAATAAGTGTCATTGTCACATGATCTTATACTGTCATAACTAGTGTTTCTGTGTTTGTTTTGTTTGTCTTTTATATTCTTGTCAATTTTTGATGTGTGTTTTGTCCTATATTTCTATTTTATTTTCAATTGTTAATCCCAGCCCCCGTCCCCGCAGGATGCCTTTTTGCCTTTTGGTAGGCCGTCATTGTAAATAAGAATTTGTTCTTAACTGACTTGCCTAGTTAAGTAAAGGTTAAATTATTATTATTATATTTTAAACTCTATGATGTCTCATTGTCTGTCACATTTTAAAATAATAATAATGTAGTAAGTAAGGTACCAAACTTTGCCAGAGGGTGTCACTGTAAGCACGGGGAATACAGTGAAAATGTGTATTTTTAAATCTGATACCGTCAAGGATGTGAGGTTTACATGACTGGACTGGAGCATAGCCACAGAACCATCTTTTGCATAGCCTACTGTTGAATGTTCTAGTTCATGAAGTTTACAGATGTGAACAGAAGAAGCAGAGAGGTTTGAAGAAACCTCTGGCTACCGTTGCGCGACCTGGAAAGGTACATGGAGGTAACCAAGTTTTCAACTGTGTAAGAATCKGAATAATATATACCATTTAGCAGACGCTTTTATCCAGTCTTATTAGCATATATTTTCTTAAGTGTGTCCCCAGCGAGAATCAAACTCACAATCCTAGCATTGGCATCTTAAGTGCCATGCTCTACCAACTAAGTGACACAGGACAGGTCAGGAGCTTTGTAATACTGCAGGCCCTACACTACACGCAAGGCTGAGGGTTAGCCAACCCATAGATATTCCAGTAGAAATTCAAGAACTTCCCATAACAGGAAAAGGGTGTATGGCTGCTGGTGTTAAGACTGAATAATCTGTCTTCTAGTGGTCTCTAAGACGACCTTTTTGTCAGGAGAGAAGCTGTTCAAAACGTGTCAAAACCTTGACACACTACTTTTATCACAGAGAAGAGAGCAAGGCCGCATCCCAAATGGCACCCTATTCCATATATAGTGCACTTATTTTGACCAGGGCTCATAGGACTCTTGTCAAAAGGGAACAGGGTGCCATTTGGGACACAGCCCAAGTAGAAGGGAGTTTATGCTGGAAGTCAAAAACTGGCAGTATAGTCAAAGAAAGACAGTAGAGAAAGTGCCTAGTTGCTGACAAGGGACAGATCCGCTTGTCTTTGATAAATCGTTGATACATCCCCTTAACAGTATGACCTGAAGATATAAATATTCTGTTTAAGCAGATGAGAAATCGGAGCGACCCTAAAAAAGTACACAAAAAAAGAGCACCTCAACGACCCCAGAATAAACCCCAGTCCCAGTCGGTGAGACTTATCAGGAGTGCATCCCAAATGGCACCCTATTCCATACATAGTGCACTACTATTGCCCGGAGTCCCATATCCCTGGTCAAAAGAAGTGCACTACATAGGGAATAGGGTGCCATTTGGGACATATATGCTTTCCGCTGTGATTCAGTCTGTTCATGAATGTAGATGATACAGTTGGCTGGTGCTGGTGCCTTCCTCCGGAACATGACCTCTTATCATCTCTATAACATCATAAAGCAACAAGCTACAGGACTGAAATGCATTAATATCAATTGAGGAGAGAAGCTGGGTATGCGGCCCAAACGGCAACCTATTCCCTATATAGTGCACTACTTTTGACCAGGACCTATAGGGGAATATCCCATAAAGGGAATAGGGTGCCATTTGGGACGCAACCTAGGTCTCCTTTGTTCATATTCTCTCTCTCTGAAGCTCATCTTTCAAGGCAAACGCCCAGCAGAGACTTTAAACTGAGATGCTGATTGAGAGAGAATACAAACCCTTACATACCAGGTCCAGGATGTTTATCATTGGAGAAAACATGAAGCAGATAAGCAAAGGACCTAGAGACGCCATAGACTTTACATTGAATAAATACACTACTCATCAGCAATCATGTGTTTTGATATGTAGAGCATAGTTAGAAGTAGGCCTATGCATTTACAGCAGGGGTGTCAAAATCTTTTTTCCTCAGGGGCCGCATTTGGTCTTCAACGAGGTCCGGAGGGCCACCCTGAAAATGTGTTATATTTCCTTGCTGTCAAAATTAGCAAAAAAAATGTCTCTATCCATCGTTTTTGGAATCTTCGATGCTCCCTGACTGTTTAGTGATTATTAGCGAGCTGGACAATCAAGTAATTGAATAAATGTAGATCCATTATAATTTCTTCACAGTTTCGATTTGGTTTTAGTTATTTTAAAGTATCTTGAGTTTGTTCTCCCCCCAAGGATATACTGTATATATATATATATATGTGTGTATATTGTTTTTAATCAAACCACCCTTGTGGATTAGACCCTCTTGGGGGCCGGATCACCTGACACCCCTGATTTACAGTATACAGTATACAATGCTCCTACAAACAGATACCCAGGAGCCTGAGGGGAGTGTCTGAAATAAAAGCCTATGAAACAATGTCTCTCCTCTAGCTGTTTTGAACCTGGATGTTAAAACCATTTCACATGTTGCGTGTTTGGAAGAGTTTGGATGGTCCCACTGCCTGCGAGCCAGTAGTTCCATCCGTGTTAGCCAGTGAAAAATGCATGTAGAATGTTTTTACTTAGTGGTTGAAGAGAGTGACAGACTCAACATCCTCTAACCTCACCCTTGACCTCCAGCATTATTCACGGACCACAAAGAGGTGCGCTCCCCGGTCGTCTTCTCAAGGACTCGCTGCTCTGAATTGATAAACCAGTTGTTTTGCTTTCTCCAAGCGGAAGAGAGGAGATCAGGACAGGAGCCACCTTCCTGGCCTGAGTTGCACAAGACCAGAGGAAAGTGGAAATGCTCAGCTGTACTGGCATGTCACTGTAAAACCTGTAACTGCAGAGCAAAATGCATTTCTGTTATGATCATGTGTTTTGTTATGACAATGTTAATTTAATCCTGTGCATTTCAGTGCAATTGCTTTGTTAAAGGAAAACTTCACCCCAAAAATATCTTTTGGTATTTGTTTTATTAGTCCATTGTTGATATAGTCCCAATTTTCCTTTTATCACATTGCATGATAGTGGTTATTATGAGTAATATACTGTACAGTCCTGGTTGTTAAATTATTTATTAATTGAATTTATCTAATGCTTATATTGCCAGGCTGAGAACACAATCTCAATGTAAAAGTCACCAGTCAGAACACCTCAATGGTCTCCCTAGATGATTGTATTGTAAATACAGTATCAGGCTCTATGGCTCTGAGGCTAACCTTGTACACAAAAAGCCACACACAGGAGAAAAGTTATTTCACTGGCAGCCATTAACAGAGAACAAGGTCCTATTAAATTGAAATGCTTCATGTATGGAGCCCTGGTGAAGGCCAATGTCCCAGAGCTGACGGAGCCGCTGCCTGAGTGCATGTGAGGGGAGCGTGAGACTTCCTCGACCACTGCCCCCCCCCCCCTGTCCTCCTACCTCCTGCCATTTTAGTGAAAGGTTCGTCTTGTGTTTTAATGGTCATTAAGTGCGCTTCCAGATGTTGGCAGGCGACCTGTCCTGACACAGACCTCTGTGTTCCTATTGCAGCAATCAGCACCGGAGAGAGAGAGAGAAAGTGTGTGTTCCTACTGCAGCAATCAGAGCACCGGAGAGAGAGAAGAGAGAGAGAGAGAGCGAGCGAGGGAGAACCTTAGAAAAACATGGCAATACACCACACTGTGGATGTCTTGCCTGCTATGTCATTATTCTCTGGGAAAACAATTACAAACACTGCACGGTGTTTATAGTATATAGCATATGGAGATGATCCTTTTATAGTATCTATAATGTGCCATTTCAAACAAGCTGTCAAGGGTTTTTCCACCCAGTGGTTTAATCAGTGTTGTATCTGGGAGGGAGAAGTACATCATCATTATGGATCTGTATTCTGCGTGACTGTAGTAGACATCCAGATTTAAAACCCCTGAAAAGACAACGATAGGAATAGAATGAATGACTAGACGGATAACAATGACTTACTCTCGTTTATCTCCATCAAAGCCTTGTGGTTTTCTCAAGTGTTTGAAAACAGCAGATGAAGGAAAGAGAGGAATAGCAGCATAATTGTTGCTGAAGGCTGAAGGGCTTGCGTTTGGAGGATGGAGCAAGGCAGACGTGACATGCAGAGTCAATACAAAAGCTTATCAATAATCCACTACCTGCTACCTGAACAGAATGACAACACTCTCTCAAACTTTAGCCTGCAAATTCTTACTGTAGACTGGAAATGTGGTTTCTTTGATCCTGTATGCTTTGTTACCTATTGCCCACAGTTGCATTGACCATGTGTGCATCTTAAATTGAACCCAGAGCCATATGGGACCAGGTCAAAAGTACTGCACTATAAAGGGAATAGGGTACCATTTGGGACGCAACTGTCACGACGGAACCTGAATCCGGGTCTCCCATGGGAAAAAACAACGTGTTGATGGTTCAACCAAAAGGAGCCCGACTCATGTCTGCAACACAATGTCACGAATACCACCGAAGGTGGCTCCCCTTCCTGTTCGGGTGGCGCTCGGCGGTCATCGTCGCCGGTCTACTAGCTGCCACCGATCCCTTTTTCCTTTTCGTTTATGTCTGTCTAATTGTTTTCACCTGTTCCTTGTTGGGGTTTTGGGATGGGTGCTATTTAGGTTTGTTTTGCCCGCTAGTGTTTGTGCGGGCTTATTGGTTGTTACGTTTGGTGATGTATCGTGTCTGTTTTGGGTTTTTCGCTGTCCAGTGTTTGTAACAAGGTTTGGGGTTTGTTTAGCGCCAGTGTTTTGGGCATTCACCCATGTTTGGACCTGTTACGTTTTCGAAGGACATTAAAGCGTTTTCCCGTACATTTCGCTCTCTGCAGTTGACTCCTCATTCATTTTCACTCACCCGTCGTTACACACAACCCATTCTTGACCTGGTTCAGGGTTGTGGTAGTGGTTAAACTAATGGATCACTGGTGTGAGAGGTGAAGTCCAGGCTGCTGGACAGAAGATGTGGGTGTTGCCATGGCAACAAGATGCAGAGCGTTCCGTTCCATAGTAATCACTCACGATTCCTGAGGTTCCAGTCAGAACAACAATTACGAGGAAAAATAACATGGCTATACCAGTACCGAGTCAATGTGCAGGGGTACGACGTAATTGAGGTAGCTATGTACACATAGGTAGAGGTGAAGTGACTAGGCAACAGGATAGACAGTAGACTGAGCTGTAGCAGCAGCACACATAGTGGGTATGAAAGTATATGTATGTGTGTGTTGGGGTGTCACTGTAAGTATGTGCGAGTGTGTGGGTAGAGTCTAGTGTGTGTGCATAGAGTCAGTGCAAGAGAGTTGCTTAAAAAAAGGTCAATGCAGGTTGTCCGGGTAGCCATTTGATTAGCTATTCATCAGCCTTGTTGCTAGGTGGCTGGAGTCTGATCATTTTTGGGGCCTTCCTCTGGTATAGAGGTCCTGGATGGCAGGGAGCTCCACCCAATGGATGTACTCTGCCGTACTCATCCCACTCTGTATCGCCTTGTGGTCGGGTGCCTTGCAGTTGCCGTGCCAAGCGGTGATCAAGCCAGTCAATATGCTCTCAATGATGCAGCTGTGGAACTTTTTAAGGATCTGAGAGCCAATGCCAAATCTTTTCAGCATCCTGAGGGGGAAGAGGCGCTGTCGGGCCATCTTCACAACTGTGTGGGTGTGTGTGGACCATCTAAAGTCCTTGGTGATGGGGACACCGAGGAACTTTAAGCTCTCGACCCGCTCAACTACAGCCCAATCGATGTGGATGGGGGCTTGCTCGCCTGTCCGTTTCCTGTTGTCCACGATCAGCTCCTTTGTCTTGCTGACATAGAGGGAGAGGTTGTTGTCATAGCACCACACTGCCATGTCTCTGACCTCCTCCCTATAGGCTGCCCGTCAGGAAGTCCAGGATCCAGTTGCAGAAGGAGGTGTTTAGTCCCAGGGTCCCACGCTTGGTGATGAGCTTGGAGGGGACTATGGTGTTAAATGCTGTAGGTATTCCTTTTGTCCAGGTGGGTGAGGGCAGTGTGGAGCGCAATAGAGATCTGTGGATCTGTTGGGGTGGTATGCGAATTGCAGTGGGTCCAGGTTGTCTGGGATGTGTTGATGTGGACCATGATCTGCCTTTCAAAGCATTTCATGGCCATAGATGTGAGTGCTACAGGGCGATAGTCATTTAGGCAGGTTACCTTGGCGTCCTTGGGCACCGGGACTATATGGTGATCTGCTTGAAACAAGTTGGTATTACAGACCGGGTCAGGCTGAAAATGTCAGTGAAGATGCTTGCCAGCTGGTCAGCGTATGCTCTGAGTACGTATCCTGGTATCTGGCGCGCGACCTTACGAATGTTAACCTGTTTAAAGGTATTACTCACATCGGCTACAGAGAGTGAGATCACACAGTCGTCCAGAACAGCTGGTGCTCTCATGCATGGTTCAGTGTTGCTTGCCTCAAAGCGAGCATAGAAGGCATTTAGCTCATTTGGTAGGTTTGTGTTGCTATGCAGCTCACGGCTGGGTTTCCCTTTGTAATCCGTGATAGTTTGCAAGCCATGCCACATCTGTCGAGTGTCAGAGCCGGCGTACTAGGATTCGATCTTAGTCCTGTATTGTTGCTTTTCCTGTTTGATGGCTCGTCGGAGGTCTTAGCGGGATTTCTTATAAGCGTTCTTATAAGACTCCTTGAAAGTGGCAGCTCTTGCCTTTAGCTCAGAGTGGATGCTGCCTGCAATCCATGACTTCTGGTTGGGGTATGTATGTACGGTCCCTGTGAGGACGACGTCGTCAATGCACTTATTAACTAAGCCGGTGACTGATGTGGTAAACTCCTTAATGTTGCCGGATAAATCCCGGAACATATTCCAATCTGTGCAACAAAACAGTCCTGTAGCTTGACCTGGTTGAAAATAGAGAAATGAGACCACACTGCATAGATTGAGTAGTAGTGAGTAGAGTTGATATATAGAGTATAGAGCGAGGTATCAAGCTTAATATATATGTTTATCTCAAAGTGTTGAGAGATTGATAGGCTGTTAACATATGGTAAGATGTTTGTTGTAGATTGCAGATGTACTACTCAAGTATTCCTTTTAGCAATGAAATACATCAGCTGTTCCCATTGGTAGAAGTTTAGCTATATGGACAGAAGCCATCAACAGAACGGAGATACTTCTGATCTGTCATCATCGTTTATCCTCTCCAGTGGAAACTGGATAGGGGAACAGATTTTAACATATTTTACCCAATGTATTTGTACTTTGCATATCAACGTGGGGCACTCATTAATCTAGACCTCATCCTTAAGGAATATATGGTGTTTTTGTTTTTGTTTATTTGGATTCCAATAAAATTGCTTTTGGCAGAGTAGAAGATATGAAACAGTATTTACTCAAGTTTGTTTACCCTGTCTGTCCCTCTCCCCCCTCTCTCCCTCTCTCCCTCCCCCCCTCTCTCTCTCTCTCTCTCTCTCTCTCTCTCTCTCTCTCTCTCTCTCTCTCCCTTTCATCCTCTCCTCTCTCAAGGTTTCTTCTTTCCAGTGTAGGCCCAGAACCATGAAAAAACTGTCAATTTTTTTTCTTCCTTCTTACCATCAGAATCTTTTCAGGCATCTTTGGGAACTTAGAGAAGGTCTGAGCTGGAGAGTGGGTCCAAAGAGAATGGGCATAAAGACTATTTTACATTTATTTAGTATTTTTTATTAACCCATTCTCTTCGGAGGACAAAAATATCTTATGGATACATAGACTTTATATGCGTCCCAAGTGGCACCCTATTCCCTATGTAGTGCACTAGTTTTGACCAGGGCAAAATTAGAGCACTATATAGGGTATATGATGTAATTCCTCTCCGTTCCTCCTCATTCACAGGAGTGTTGCTGTGGTTCACAGGCTGCTTTCTGTGTCAGTCTGACCCTGTGGATGCCGTGCGAGCCTGCTGCCTATAAAACCCAACCAGGAAATTCACCAACCAGTAGGAGAGCAGCTGCCCCAGCATCCCCCCCACTACCCCACTACCCCACCAGGAGGCCTTGATACACCCGTTAAATTTACCTGCAGCAACAGACCATCAGATCCATGACTAGTCAGAAGCCGGCCGCAAGTAAACACACTGAGCAATTTAGATGTCGTAAATCCCACAAGGGGCCTGTTGGCATTTTCATTGAAGCGTTAAACCCCTTTTTAAATGTGTTTTTGTGAGCTCTAGCTAGCTACCAGTGGTTGGCACACAGAGGGTTGTGAACAGGGGCCCTGCAATCACGTAGCAGCAGCAGCAGAGGTAGATCTTTTAGTTGTGTTTTCTTACGTTAAGTTTATCACTGTTGCTTTTTCACTCTCTGATCCCCCCAGATATTCTTATTTCACAGTGCTGTGTAAGCTACAAACTTAGTCTTTAAGGACCATTCATGTTTCATTTAGCCCATCTAAGGACGTTAGAGTGTATGCTATCCTATTTGGGTAAAATACATTCATTTGACTATTATTTGTATTTTTTTATCTTCTCCATAAATCCCTGTAAGATTGATAGTTATTATGAAATACTGTCAGTGGAATATTTATTGAAAACTAGACAGAACCCCCTTAGACAGATCTGAGCTATGAGGATCGACCTGGAGTGACAGACTCTCCTTGAAATCCTTCTGATAGAAATGTCTGGAAAAAAGATACTCTGTTTCTGGTGTTCTGCTCCTCAGAGAACATACATGTTTCAAACGGTGGTTAAGGAGAGCAATATGACATGAAGTTGGTTTGGGAACCGAGATCTTGAACATGTCAGAAGTCTTCCAACTAGACAGTAGCTGTCAGAGGGATTGTACCAGTAGTAATATTGAACCAGCTGTACTGTGCATTGCTACTGGCCTCAGGAGGATAACAAACAACCCACTCCAACATCTCCTGAGTTCAAATACAGACCTAAACCTCGTTGTTAATTTAAGTATTTTGACGGATGGATCTCAATGAAGTGAAGCAATGGCAATGTGTTTACTGCGAGCCACTGATACTGTAGTAGTTTTGCTTGGACTGAGGAATGCAATAAAAGTAGTGTGGATTGAACCATAGAAGCTTTGGACTCCCAATGGGAAAGAGAAAATTAAAGACCTTGGAATCTCATTTGATGGAATTAAAACAAAACTTTTTTGAACAATTCAAGCAGGGAATTTTGGATAAATCAGTCGATTTTCAGTTGATTTCTTATAGAATGTGCAGAACTCTGAGGCACAGTACTGTATAGCTACAGCTGCTCCATAATGGTAGGTTTTCTCATGTTCTTTTTAACAACTTCCCAGAGGCAAGTAAAAACTTTTGTACAGCACATTTTTATGTACAACATACAATATGGTCCTACTGTACATTAACATTTACATTGCAGTTTGGAATTCAGTCATCACTGTTTTGGTAAGTAGAGCTGTGTTGCATTTGAGTACATTGGTGCTTAACACTTGTGGCTATTTTGACACCAAGTTTGGAGACTTTCCAATGGAGAGCCCACAGATTCAGTGATACACTGCGTCTCTAATGGCACCCTTTTCCCTGCATTCCCTATGAGCTTTGGTCAAAAGTAGTGTACAATATAGGGAATAGGGTGCCATTTTGGATGCATAGAGTACAGCAGGAAATAACTGTCATGTCAGAGAGATGATATCAGGTAGCCTCCTAACCAGTGATTATGCCCTTCTTAACAGCAGCCTGAATACTACATCATTGCTAATGACTCTACTGGGGAATCCCAACATTCACACTCCCTAGTCTCTGAGCACCCTGTGCGAGATTATGATTCCTGTAATGTTACTCTAACACACAGTATACTGTACATATACTGCCTTGTAGATTGCAATCAGCACACTAATTTATACTGTGCTGCTGAAACACTCACTCTGTGTCCAAAATGGCACCCTATTCCCTGTATAGTGCATTACTTTTGACCAGGGCCCATAGAGTTCTGGTCATAAGTAGAGCACTGTGTAAAGAATAAATGGGGTGCCATTTGGGATACAGCCAAAGAGGAAGTTGTTTCTATGTGATGTCCTGTTCATTCTTTCTCTAGTTCCCTGAGATACTGTTTAGAATAACATCCTCCTGGACCAGGCACCCCAGTCCCCAGACACAGTCCCCAGACACAGTTCCCAGACACAGTCCCCCTCAGACCCCCTCTGCTCCCTTTAGATACCCACATAAATCTACATGCAGGCGAGGGGGATGAGGGAAGAGAGGAGGAGAGGGGCCTGTTGACTCCAGCACTGTGTCTGACCTCCTTTTCCCTCTTTCCCTTCCTTATCATGTGGAAACATATGGCAGACTTTACTGTAGAAGGGGTCTGCCTCTCTCGTTTGCATCCCAAATAGCACCCTATTCCCTATTTAGTGCATTACTTTTGACCAGGTCCCATAGGGCTCTAGTCAAAAGTAGTGCACTAAATAGGGAACAGGGTGCCATTTAGGATGCAACCTTTGTCTCCCACAGAATGAAGGACCTGCCTCCTCTCTCCTCCTCCTCTCTCCCTCTTCACCTCTCCCTCCCCTTCTCTCCCTCTTCCCCAGAATGCTGTGAGGAGCAGAGTGAAGCAGAACAGCACCTGCAGGTGTTCCTGTAAATCACTGCAGCAGGCCAGATGTGATGAAGCATCCACACAGCCAGCAGACATAGCATGTGCTGATTAATACCTCCCTCTTCGTTTACGTCTCAAATGGCACCCTATATTCCCTGTATAGTGCACTACTTTTGAAGCTAGGGTTAAGGTTGAACCGGAATGTAGACATGAAGATATGGTTAGTTCTGTGGTTGTAGAAGATTCAGGCTAAGGTTAGGGTTAGTGCTGTGTTGTAGGAGTTTCAGGCTAAGGTTAGGGTTAGACTTTGGTTATAGAAGATTCAGGCTAAGGTTAGGGTTAGACTTTTGTATAAAGATTCAGGCTAAGGTTAGGGTTAGTGCTGTGGTTATAGAAGATTCAGGCTAAGGTTAGAGTTAGCTTTGGTTATAGAAGATTCAGGCTAAGGTTAGGGTTAGACTTTGGTTATAGAAGATTCAGGCTATGGTTAGGGTTAGACTTTGGTTATAGAAGATTCAGGCTAAGTTAGGGTTAGTGCTGTGGTTATAGAAGATTCAGGCTAAGGTTAGGGTCAGTGCTGTGGTTGTAGGAGTTTCAAGCTAAGGTTAGGGTTAGACTTTGTTATAGAAGATTCAGGCTAAGGTTAGGGTTAGACTTTGGTTATAGAAGATTCAGGCTAAGGTTAGGGTTAGACTTTGGTTATAGAAGATTCAGGCTAAGGTTAGAGTTAGACTTTAGTTATAGAAGATTCGGGCTAAGGTTAGGGTTAGACTTTGGTTATAGAAGATTCAGGCTAAGGTTAGGTTAGACTTTGGTTATAGAAGATTCAGGCTAAGGTTAGGGTTAGTGCTGTGGTTATAGAAGATTCAGGCTAAGGTTAGAGTTAGACTTTGGTTATAGAAGATTCAGGCTAAGGTTAGGGTTAGACTTTGGTTATAGAAGATTCAGGCTAAGGTTAGGGTTAGTCTGTGGTTGTAGAAGATTCAGGCTAAGGTTAGGGTTAGTGCTGTGGTTGTAGAAGATTCAGGCTAAGGTTAGGGTTAGTGCTGTGGTTATAGAAGATTCAGACTAAGGTTAGGGTTAGACTTTGGTTATAGAAGATTCAGGCTAAGGTTAGAGTTAGACTTTAGTTATAGAAGATTCAGGCTAGGTTAGGGTTAGTGCTGTGGTTATAGGATTCAGGCTAAGGTTAGGGTTAGTGCTGTGGTTGTAGGAGTTTCAGGCTAAGGTTAGGGTTAGACTTTGGTTATAGAAGATTCAGGCTAAGGTTAGGGTTAGACTTTGGTTATAGAAGATTCAGGCTAAGGTTAGGGTTAGACTTTGGTTAAGAAGATTCAGGATAAGGTTAGAGTTAGACTTTAGTTATAGAAGATTCAGGCTAAGGTTAGGGTGTTGACTTTGGTTATAAAGATTCAGGCTAAGGTTAGGGTTAGACTTTGGTTATAGAAGATTCAGGCTAGGTTAGGGTTAGTGCTGTGGTTGTAGGAGTTTCAGGCTAAGGTTAGGGTTAGACTTTGGTTATAGAAGATTCAGGTTAAGGTTAGGGTTAGACTTTGGTTATAGAAGATTCAGGCTAAGGTTAGGGTTCGACTTTGGTTATAGAAGATTCAGGCTAAGGTTAGGGTTAGACTGTGGTTATAAAGATTCAGGTAAGGTTAGGGTTAGTGCTGTGGTTGTAGGAGATGCAGGCTAAGGTTAGGGTTAGTGCTGTGGTTATAGAAGATTCAGGCTAAGGTTAGGGTTAGACTTTGGTTATAGAAGATTCAGGCTAAGGTTAGGGTTAGTGCTGTGGTTGTAGGAGTTTCAGGCTAAGGTTAGGGTTAGACTTTGGTTATAGAAGATTCAGGTTAAGGGTTAGGGGTGAGACTTTGGTTATAGAAGATTCAGGCTAAGGTTAGGGTTAGACTGTGGTTATAGAAGATTCAGGCTAAGGTTAGGGTTAGTGCTGTGGTTGTAGGAGATGCAGGCTAAGGTTAGGGTTAGTGCTGTGGTTGTAGAAGATTCAGGCTAAGGTTAGGGTTAGTGCTGTGGTTGTAGGAGATGCAGGCTAAGGTTAGGGTTAGACTGTGGTTGTAGGAGATGCAGGCTAAGGTTAGGGTTAGTGCTGTGGTTGTGGTTAAAGGTTCGGGTTGAACTGGAATGTGGACATGAAGCTATGGTAAGGATTATACTTAGGATAAGGGTTGTGTCAGAGGGTTAGAGTTGAACCAGGATGTGGACATGAAGCTAGGGTTAGGCTGGGTATGGGCCCTGGTCAAATATAGTGCACTACATAGGGAATAGAGTGCTATTTGGGAAAATAGCTATAAACTCTTTAAACACTCTCTCACACTTAGACCCATACAGCCCCATCCAAACACCAGTCCACCTCATACACTTACATTAAGACACGGGCCTATCTACCCCAGTAGTCTCTCAATCAGTCCCATTCCCACCTTCAAGTCCATCCCTCCCTGCCCCCCCAGCCTCCAGTCCCCCTCTCCCAGTAACCCCCAGGCCCTAGCCGTAGTCCCCCTGTCACATTAAGACCAAGCACCAGTCCAACCAGTTAATTACCAAATCATGTCACACGTCCAGGACCCTTTTTCCTCTCAGAACCACCTGTACACCTCCAGACCTCCCCTCACACAGAGTCCCCTATAGGAGAAACCTTTTGGGCTCCAGGTAGAACCCTATTGGGTTACACTTAGAATCCTTTCCCCAGAGGGTTCTACATGAAACCCAAAATAATTCTACCTGGAACCAAAAAGGGTTATCCTACGGGGACAGCCGAAAACCCTTTTGGAATCAATTTTTCTAAGAGTGTAGATCCTGTCACACGTCCAGGCATTACCACACTGTGATTTACAGCCATGGCCCTCTCCTCCTAAACCACATCCCAAGCCCCATCCCAATCCTCACCCCCAGACCCCCTCTCCCCATAAGCCCTAGGCCCTCGACTGTACCAGACAATCCAATCCCCCATATTCTCTCAGGCCCGGAACCCTCCCCATCTCAAGCCTCATCCAACCTCTTGCCCAGACCCCCAGTCCTCCTCTCCCCCTAAGCCCCAGGCCCCTCTCCCCCCGATGGCACCAGGCCCTCCAACTCCTCAGCAGATACCATCACACACCTCCAGGCATTAACCACACAGTTATTTACATCCGTGGCTGACATAACTGACATGTGCAATGCCTGAAGTACAAACCCTCTGCATTGTCATGATTGTAAAAGAGCCCTTTTGCCATTATGGTTTCCTACCCCACTTTATGAGTTGTACCCTTTGGCTGGCGGCCCCCAAATGCTGAAAGACCTATCTAAAACCACCAGGACTATTTAATACATTTGAAAGAATCTGGGGAAATTATTTGAATATTGAGAGATGAATATTGAGAGAACTCACAGACAAGAGAGGAGGTATTTTTAAATAATCATGAGTACAGCTAAAGAGGTCCGGTAAAGTTATTATTAAATCAAATCAAATCGTATTAGTCACACGTGCCGAATACCACAGGAGTAGACCTTACAGTGAAATGCTTACTTACAAGCCCCTACCCAACAATGCAGTTTAAAAAAATAAGAATAAGAATAAGAAAGAAAAGTAACAAGCAGTTAAAGAGCAGCAGTAAAATAACAATAGCAAGACTATATACAGGGGGTACCGGTACAGAGCCAATGTGCTGACGCACCGGTTATTCGAGGTAATTGAGGTAATATGTACATGTAGGTAGAGTTGTTAAAGTGACTATGCATAGATAATAAACAGAGAGTAGCAGCGGCGTAAAAGAGGGGTGGTTGCAATGCAAATAGTCTGGGTAGCCAATTGATTAGATGTTCAGGAGTCTTATGGCTTGGKGRTAGAAGTTGTTTAGAAGCCTCTTGGACCTAGACTTGGCGCTCCGGTCCTGCTTGCCATGTGATAGCAGAGAGAACAGTTTATGACTAGAGTGGCTGGAGTCTTTGACAATTTTTAGGGTCTTCCTCTGACTCCGCCTGGTATAGAGGTTCTGGATGGCAGGAAGCTTGGCCCCAGTGATGTACTGGGCCGTACACACTACCCTCTGTAGTGCCTTGCGGTCGGAGGCCGAGCAGTTGCCATACCAGGCAGTGATGCCACCAGTCAGGATGCTCTCGGTGGTGCAGCTGTAGAACCTTTTGAGGATCTGAGGACCCATGCCAAATATTTTCAGTCTCCTGATGGGGAATAGGTTTTGTAGTGCCCTCTTCGCAACTGTCTTGGTGTGTTTGGACCAATCTAGTTTGTTGGTGATGTGGACACCAAGAAATTTGAAGCTCTCAACCTGCTCCACTACAGCCCCATCGATGAGAATGGGGACGTGCTCGGTGCTCCTTTTCCTGTAGTCCACAATCACAATACGTTGAGGGATAGGTTGTTATTCTGGCACCACCCGGCCAGGTCTCTGACCTCCTCCCTATAGGCTGTCTCGTCGTTGTCGGTGATCAGGCCTACCACTGTTGTGTTGTCAGCAAACCTAATGATGGTGTTGGAGTCATGCCTGGCCATGCAGTCGTGGGTGAACAGGGAGTACAGGAGGGGACTGAGCACGCACCCCTGGGGAGCTCCAGTGTTGAGGATCAGCGTGGCAGATGTGTTGCTACCTACCCTCACCACCTGGGGGCGGCCTGTCAGGAAGTCCAGGATCCAGTTGCAGAGGGAGGTGTTTAGTCCCAGGATCCTTAGCTTGGTGATGAGCTTTGAGGGTACTATGGTGTTTTGAACGCTGAGCTGTAGTCAATGAACAGCATTCTCACATAGGTGTTCCTTTTGTCCAGGTGGGAAAGGGCAGTGTGGAGTGCAATAGAGATTGCATCATCTGTGGATCTGTTTGGGAAGTATGCAAATTGAGGGTTTCTGGGATAATGGTGTTTATGTGAGCCATTACCAGCCTTTCAAAGCACTTCATGGCTACGGACGTGAGTGCTACGGGTCTGTAGTCATTTAGGCAGGTTGCCTTTGTGTTCTTGGGCACAGGGACTATGGTGGTCTGCTTGAAGCATGTTGGTATTACAGACCCAATCAGGGACATGTTGAAAATGTCAGTGAAGACACCTGCCAGTTGGTCAGCACATGCCCAGAGCACACGTCCTGGTAATCCGTCTGGCCCCGCAGCCTTGTGTATGTTGACCTGTTTAAAGGTCTACTCACGTCGGCTACGGAGAGCGTGATCGCACAGTCGTCCGGAACAGCTGATGCTCTCATGCATGCCTCAGTGTTGCTTGCCTCGAAACGAGCATAGAAGTGATTTAGCTCGTCTGGTAGGCTTGTGTCACTGGGCAGCTCGCGGCTGTGCTTCCCTTTGTAGTCTGTAATAGTTTGCAAGCCCTGCCACATCCGACGAGCGTCGGAGCCGGTGTAGTATGATTCAATCTTAGCCCTGTATTGACGCTTTGCCTGTTTGATGGTTCGTCGCAGGGCATAGCAGGATTTCTTGTAAGCTTCTGGGTTAGAGTCCCGTACATTGAAAGCGGCAGCTTTACCCTTTAGCTCAGCGCGAATGTTGCCTGTAATCCATGGCTTCTGGTTGGGATATGTACGTACAGTCACTGTGGGGACGACGTCCTCAATGCACTTATTGATAAAGCCAGTGACTGATGTGGTGTATTCCTCAATATCATCGGAAGAATCCCGGAATATGTTCCAGTCTGTGATAGCAAAGCAGTCCTGTAGTTTAGCATCATATGACCATTTTTTTATAGCCCGAGTCACTGGTGTTTTCTGCTTTAATTTTAGCTTGTAAGCAGGAATCAGGAGGATAGAGTTGTGGTCGGATTTACCAAATGGAGGGCGACGGAGAGCTTTGTACGCGTCTCTGTGTGTGGAGTACAGGTGATCTAGAATTTTTTTCCCTCTGGTTGCACATTTAACATGTTGATAGAGATTTGGTAGAACTGATTTAAGTTTCCCTGCATTAAAGTCTCCGTCCACTAGGAGTGCCGCCTCTGGATGAGCATTTTCCTGTTTGCTTATGGAGGAATACAGCTCATTGAGTGCGGTCTTAGTGCCAGCATCGGTCTGTGGTGGTATGTAGACAGCTACGAAAAATACAGATGAAAACTCTCTAGAAGGATAGTGTGGTCTACAGCTTTTCATGAGATACTCTACCTCAGGCGAGCAAAACCTTGAGACTTCCTTGGATATCGTGCACCAGCTGTTGTTTACATATATGCATAGTCCACCCCCCCTTGTCTAACCAGACGCCACTGTTCTATCCTGCCGATACAGCGTAACCAGCCAGCTGTATGTTGATAATGTCGTCATTCAACCATGACTCCATGAAGCATAAGATATTACCATTTTTGAAGTCCTGTTGGTAGTTTAATCTTCCTCGTAGGTCGTCTATTTTATTTTCCAATGATTGCACGCTAGCTAGAAGAACGGAAGGCAGGGGTGGTTTATTAGATTGTCTACGAATTCTCAGAAGGCAAGCCCGACCTCCGTCCTCTTTTTCTCCGTCGTCTCGGCCTGTTCCTGGGAAAGCAGTATGTCGTTCACGTTAAAGGAAAAAAAAGTTTCTGCCAGTTCGTGGTGAGTAATCGCTCTTCTGATGTGCAGAAGTTATTTTCGGTCATAAGAGACGGAAGCAGCAACATTATGTACAAAATAAGTAACACAAATAATTTACAAACAATGCAAAAAGCAACAACATTAGATCACAATCGGTTAGGAGCAAGTTAAACGTCAGCCATCTTCTCCGGCGCCGTCTTCACCACTTCATTATATCAAATGAATTAGCTAAATGGGGCCACAATAGCACTAAAGGTAGAACAAGCATACAATCATTCTTTACACCACACCACAGCACCAACCCACACACACACACACACACACACACACACAACACACACACACCACACACCACACACACCACACACACAACAACACACAGCACACCACACACACACACACACACACACACACACCACACACACACACATGTGCTCACGCAAACGCACACATACACACACACACCCCTCTCTCTTTCGTTCCAAACCGAACCTCAACCTGTCTGTGAGAGCTGCTCGTTACTGTGAGGTCACACTCAGTGCTCACAGCACACAGCTATAAATTGCATGTGAGAACAACACGACAGCCAGCTGCAGACACAATTTGTTTCCCTAAAAAGTATTGTTTATTTTCCCTACACGCTTCTTTTGGCTGGGAACACAGCCCTAGATGGTCAAAAAAATAAAAAATAGAAACACCTTCTCTCCTCCTCCTCTGTTTTGGAGTGCTTGCATCCTCATGCCACATCTGTATAATCAAAGACACACCGGGATATAGCAACAAACAAACAACTAGCCAATGAAATGCAAATGAGACTGAAAGGAGTTTGTAGAGAGCCAATGCACTCTTACTCCCTCACAACTGCTGTTTTCCCATGATATGCTACTACCACTACTACTACCACTACCACTACTACTACCACTACCACTACTACTACTACTGCTACTACTATTACTACTACTCTACTTTTACTACTACTACTACTATTACTACTACTACTACTACTATTGCTACTACTACTACTACTTTTACTACTATTGCTACTACTACTATTACTACTACTACTACTACTACTACTACTACTACTACTACTACTACTACTACTATTACTACTCTACTTTTACTTTTACTTTTACTACTACTACTACTATTACTACTACTACTATTACTACTACACTACTTTTACTATTACTACTACTACTACTATTACTACTACTACTACTACTACTACTACTACTACTACTACTACTACTACTACTACTACTACTACTACTACTAGAATTACTACTACCATTACTAATACTACTACTACTACTACTACTAGTAGTATTACTACTACTATTACTACTACTATTACTACTACTATTACTACTAATATTATTATTTTTTATATAAGAGAGAGATTACTGACTGATTAGCGAGTACTACCTACTAT
>NC_036862.1:20335017-20355442 GCF_002910315.2 Salvelinus sp. IW2-2015
TCATACTATTGACCCATACTAATCATATTACTACTACTATTATTGCTGCTCGGCTTACATACCTACTACGACTATTTACTACTAATTGATTATATATTACACTATATACTTACTACTATACTGCTGCTACTACTATTACCGGAACATACTAGATATTACTCAACCGTTAGACTACTACTTCACTTTATCTACTATTCGCTGAATCTGTGCTCTCACAACTTGAATATTTATTTATTACTGATTACTAACTATTACTACTTTATTACTAATAAACTTACTATTGTACTACTATAGGACTGATTGACTCACTACTACTTACTACTGACTATTGGGGGATACCACTACTACATACTACTATTATGACCACTACTATTACTACTACCTCATTTACTGACTTATTATTTTACTACTAAATTAAGTGGGACTACTCAAATTAGCTCGCTGATATCTATCTCACTATTACTACTACTACCACTACTATTCACTACTATATTAACTTAGAGATACTAATTACTACTTTAATTAGCTAGGTATCTATTACTAACTTATGGAGGACTCCTTAATTACTATATATAAGGCTTACTGTAATTTACTACTTAATTATCATACTCCACTACTAACGATTACTAGTACTTATAACATTACTTATTCCACTCACTATAATATTGACCTGTATTCAAATTATGAACTTTCCTACTCCTTCTCTCCCTCCTCCTTCTTTTTTCTCTCTCCCTCTCTTCTTGGCGACCCTCCCACCTCTAACAACCTCAGATCGAGAGCTCCCTCTGGCCGGCGCTTCAGAATGCCCATGACCAAAAAGAATGTGTTCAAACATTAATTTGTTCCTTGTGCTGTTGGACTACTTAATGCAAAGTCAATTGTATCAGCATATGTACCTTCTATCCAGTGCAGTTGGACCATGGGATACGTTGTAGTACTAATATTACTACTACTATTACTACTACTACTACTACTATTACTACTACTATTACTACTATTACTACTACTACTATTACTGTATTCAAATATGAACTTTCTCTCTCTCTCTCCCTCTCCCTCTCTTTCTTTCTCTCTCCCTCTCTTGGCGACCCCTCCCACCCTCTACACCCTCAGATCGAGAGGCTCCCCTCTGGCCGGCGCTTCAGAATGCCCATGACCAAGAAGAATGTGTTCAAACATTAATTTGTTCCTTGTGCTGTTGGACTACTTAATGCAAAGTCAATTGTATCAGCATATGTACCTATCTATCCAGTGCAGTTGGGACAGCGGTCGGTTGTGAGTGAATGTATCAATGTCCTCTATGTGTTTAGTGTATGCAACATGATGGACTGACTGGTTTAAATGTGTATGATGTGATGCCGTCTGCAGGCCCAGACGGCATCCCTAGCGGCATCCTCAAAGCATGCGCAGACCAGCTGGCTGGTGTGTTTAAGGACATATTCAATCGCTTCCTATCCCAGTCTGTTGTCCCCACATGCTTCAAGATGGATACCATTGTTCCTGTACCCAAGAAGGTCCACAGGTCCACAGATGACGCAATCGCAATCGCCATCACACCAAACACTGTCCTATCCCATCTGGACAAGAGGAATACCTATGTAAGAATGCTGTTCGTTGACTACAGCTCAGCATTCAACACCATAGTACCCTCCAAGCTCATTATCAAGGTGGAGGCCCTGGGTCTCAACCCCGCCCTGTGCAATTGGGTCCTGGACTTTCTGACGGGCAGCCCCCCAGGTGGTGAAGGTAGGAAACTTTGCTGACCCTCAACACTGGGGCCCCACAAGGGTGGGTGCTCAGCCCCCTCCTGTACTCCCTGTTCACCCACGACTGCGTGGCCATGCACGCCTCTAACTTAATCATCAAGTTTGCAGACGACACAACAGTAGCTGGCTAGATTACCAACAACGACGAGACGGCCTACAGGGAGGAGGTGAGGGCACTCGGAGTGTGGTGTCAGGAAAACAACCTCTCACTCAACGTCAAAAAACAAAGGAGATGATCGTGGACTTCAAGAAACAGCAGAGGGAGCACCCCCCTATCCACATCGAAGGGACAGTAGTGGAGAGGGTAGTAAGTTTTAAGTTCCTCRGCRTACACATCATAGACAAACTGAAATGGTCCACTCAAACAGACAGTGTGGTGAAGATGGCACAACAGCGCCTCTTCAAACTCAGGAGGCTGAAGAAATTTGGTTTGTCAACCAAAACCCTGACAAACTTTTACAGATGCACAATCGAGAGCATCCTGTCGGGCTGTATCACAGCCTGGTACGGCAACTGCACCACCCTCAACTGCAAGGCTCTCCAGAGGGTGGTGCGGTCTGCACAACGCATCACCGGGGCAAACTACTCCTCCTATGACACCTACAGCACCCGATGTCACAGAAGGCCAAAAAGATCCTCAAGGACAACAACCACCCAGGCCACTGCCTGTTCACACTGCTACCATCCAGAAGGCGAGGTCAGTACAGGTGCATCACAGCTGGGACCGAGAGACTGAAAAACAGCTTCTATCTCAAGGCCATCAGACTGCTAAACAGCAATCACTAACTCAGAGACTGCTGCCTACATTGAGACCCAATCACTGGCCACTTTAATATATTGGATCACTAGTCACTTTATACAATGCACTCTAAAATAATGCCACTTTAATAATGTTTACATATCTTACATTACTCATCTCATATATGTATATACTGTATTTTATACCATCTATTGCATCTTGCCTATGCCGCTCGCCATCGCTCATCCATAATACTTACATGTACATATTCTCATTCACCACTTTAGATTGGTGTGTATCAGGTAGTTTGTTGGGGAATCATAGATTACTTGTTAGATATTACTGCACTGTCGAAACTAAAAGCACAGCATTTCACTACACTCGCATTAACATCTGCTAACCATGTGACCAATACATTTAGATTTGATTTGATATTGTGTATGTGATTTTAATGGAAGGGGATGCAAATAAATATTTCCATCCTGGATGGACAATAAAGTTGTTATCCATCTCTCTCTCTCTTCTTTCTCTCCCTCTCCCAATTTCTCTCACCTCGCTCTCTCTCTCTTCTCTCTCTCCCTCTCCCAATTTCTCTCACCTCGCTCTCACTCTCTCTTCTTCTCTCCCTCCCCCAATCTCTCTCCAACTCGCTTTCTCTCTCTCTTCTTCTCTCTCTCCCTCTCCAATCTCTCTCACCTCGCTCTCGCTCTCTCTCTTCTCTCCTCTCCCCTCCCAATCTCTCTCACCTTGCTCCTCTCTCTTATTTCCTCTCCCTCTCCCAATCTTCTTCTCCTCGCCTCGCTCTCTCTCTCTCACCTCGCTCTCTCTCTTCTTTCTCTCCCTCTCCCAATCTCTCTCACCTCACTCTCTTCTCTCTCTTCTCCCTCTCTCTCTTCTCCCAATCTCTCTCACTCTGCTCTCGTCTCTTCTCTTCTTCTCTCCTCTCCCATCTTCTCACCTCGCTCTCTCTCTCTTCCTTTCTCTCCCTCTCCCAATCTCTCTCACCTCGCTCTCTCTCTCTTCTCTCTCTCCCTCTCCCAATCTCTCTCACCTCGCTCTCTCTCTTTCTCTCTCCCTCTCCCAATTTCTCTCACCTCGCTCTCTCTCTCCCTCTCCCAATCTCTCTCACACTCGATTCTTCGCTCTCTCTCTCTCTCTCTCTCTCCTTCTCCCAATCTCTCTCACCTCTCTCTCTCTCTCTTCTCTCTCTTCTCTCTCTCCCTCTCCCAATCTCTCTCACCTCGCTCTCTCTCTTCTCTCTCTCCCTCTCCCAGTCTCTCTCACCTCGCTCTCTTCTCTCTCTCGGTCACCAAGAGAGATTGATAAATTCCCTATGTGTTATGTTAGGTTTAAGAACACAGCAATAAAGAAATGAAGACACATACGTAAAGAGTAAAGACCAGAGGACTCATTTTGTAAGGGTCCTGTGTGTAGCTGGTGTAGAGAGTCAGGCGCAGGACAGCAGATATGAGTAATCAACGTACTTTACTCAAAAAAATACACATTTACAAAGTAACATCACGAGCCCACAAAGACGGACCGAATTACAATAAACAATCACTCACGAACACAACATGGGGAACAGAGGGTTAAATAATAAACACGTAATTAGTTGAGTGAAGCCAGGTGTGATAAGACAAAGACAGAACAAATGGAAAATGAAACATGGATCGGTGGCGACTAGAAAGCCGGTGACGTCGACCGCCGAACGCCGCCCGAACAAGGAGAGGGAGCGACTTCGGCGGAAGTCGTGACACATTTACCAATCATGCATTGCCACAGATCTGTGCGTAAACCATGCGTGGGATCATTTCCACGCAAAGTGTGAGGTTTATCAATTTGAACGTTTGCTTGAGAGTGTGCATACATTTACGAACATCCATGACCAGGTGTACACACAATGCCAACTGGGGGAATAAGGGACCTACTTGTCATGCGTAGAATGTGGAAAATATTTGTTGAAAATTTGTGAAATTGTAAGAGTAGGCCTAGTAATTTAATAATTGTTCAATTTAATTGTATCTCCATTGTGAATTCATGTAACAGGCCATAATATAATTTGACCACATCAGTGCATTTGTTACGATATATACAGTAAAGTAATTTAATTTGTTCAATTAGAGGTATGTGTGAAAGTGAAACCATTGTTGAAATATTATATAAGACTGAGATAATGGGCAATCGAATGAGCATTCCAGTGCACATTAAAGCATTATCCACCCTGGGTTTTTTGTCAACAGGCACATTTCAGGGGGAACTTGAGGATGGTTTTGAATGCAATCATCACCCAAAGGAACTTTAACATAGAATTTCTACACCATCGCACAACAGGTTGAAGTCACCTGGCCGTGCTGCTGCTCCAGTTTCAACTGTTCTGCCTGCGGCTATGGAACCCTGACCTGTTCACCGGACGTGCTACCTGTCCCAGACCTTCTGTTTTCAACTCTCTAGAGACAGCAGGAGCGGTAGAGATACTCTCAATGATCGGCTATGAAAAGCCAACTGACATTTACTCCTGAGGTGCTGACCTGTTTCACCCTTGACAACTACTGTGATTATTATTATTTGACCATGCTGGTCATTTATGAACATATGAACATCTTGGCCATGTGCTGTTATAATCTCCACCTGGCACAGCCAGAAGAGGACTGCCCACCCCTCAGAGACTGGTTCCTCTCTAGGTTTCTTCCTAGGTTCTAGCCATTCTAGGGAGTTTTTCCTAGCCACCGTGCTTCTACACCTGCATTGCTTGCTGTTTGGGGTTTTAGGCTGGGTTTCTGTACAGCACTTTGTGACATCAGCTGATGTAAGAAGGGTTATATACATTTTTTTTATTTGATTTTATTTGCCATCAATGGGTTCCCAAATACGAACAGAGCGATAGACGGCAACCACTTTGCCATAAAAGCACTATCACAAAATGAGTTCAACTATGTGAACAGAAAAGGCTTCCACTCTTAATATGCAGGTGATAGGTTACGTGATGTACAAAAAAAAGCTGCTGAGGTGGCCAGGTGGAACGCACAACTGCAGATACATTCTGCAGAACAGCAATGTTGGCCTATACGCCTACAGGAGGAGGCTGTTGAGGATGGATGGCGTAACGGTGAGTGTTTCCTACTCATTTAAAGTATATTTGCCATTTCTATGGCAACTTGAATTGTCCTAATGGTCCTCTCTTTTTAGCTATGTTTTCATTTTTACAGGTCAAACCACAACTGAGCAAGCCAAATAAAACATTTTGGTTGTACTTAATCTCTGACACAAGCACCTCTATTTCAGTCTCGGAAAAGTATTTATTTCTAAGCTTTTTTTGGTTGTGCAGTTGTAGGTTATTTCATGGTATGGTATTGTATATTCCTCATTGGCTTTAAAGGGATGATTTTGACTATAATGGTTAATTAGAAAATGCAAATAGCTGAGGCAATGCATGAGCACAGAGGCTGTGAACATTGGTATTCATCAACAGCTATCTCCTACCCGTGTGCATATGAGGCTTGGTAGGATTGTTTAATCACACGTTTTCTGTTTACTCTAAATTCCGTTCATGAGTAGTATTTTAGAATAGTTTCTACAAACAATATTTATAAATGAGGCCCCAGGGGAGTAGGCAAGGGTGGACATGGGTGGGCCTGTTTCTCCGGGGGGCCCAAATGCAGTAGTCTGGCCTAAGAACACAGACAGACAAACAGACATGAAATGTGGGAGATATGGAAAAATCACTCAGTGGATATTCTTGTTGTTTTAGAAAGACATTGAAATGAGTTATTTGTAGAGAGAGCTCACAGAGAGCTCACAGAGAGCTCACAGAGAGCTCACAGAGAGCTCTCAGAGTTATTTCAGTTCTTATCTCCAACGCACACCTTTTCACTCTCAAACATCTGCAGAAAAATAACCACATTTGGTCAAATCATAATCTACATAGTGAATTGGGTATCTAGTTGGGATACAGGACCCTGGCTACCATTGACAACAGTGTTGTCCAGGTGTTCAAGTCATCACAGTTCTACAGGGTGTTTTCAGGTTTATAGCAGCTAGAAGGATCTGGGAAGTTTAGATGTGATTTACAGCAGAGTCACTGTCTTTTTGCTTTGCCTTTGTGTATTAATGCACATCTAGAATTGCAGTACAAAGTCAGTAAATGGTCAAGTCGTAGGGAAAAAGACGGAGCAACCAACCGTTACATACCACATTACATTTTACTGGGTCTAGGTCATCCATGTACAGTCATTCTCCTTTATATATTGTTTTGCTCTGTAAAGTACTGTTGGGTATTTTGTCAGTTGTCTGTGTTTTAAGATGACATGTAGTAATGGAAATAGATTTTCCGTGGTAACTCGTATAGTGTTGTATTACAGCTGTTTCTGTCAGTTTGTCTGAAGGGTTTTCAATTGACCTATCATAGGGTGAAACCCTGGTCCAGTAGTGTGGAGGACTGTTAAATGTAACAGATCACTGTGGTGCCACTGTGCTGTGTGTGAGTGTGAGTGTGAGTGTGAGTGTGAGTGTGAGTGTGTGAGTGTGAGTGTGAGTGTGAGTGTGTGGTGTGTGTGTGTGTGTGTGGTGTTTGGTGTGTGTGTGTGGTGTGTGTGGTGTGTGTTGTGTGTGTGTGTGTTGTGTGTGTGTGTGTGTGTGTGTGTGTGGTGTGTGCGCGCGCGGCGTTGCGTTGCCTGCGTGTGTGGCACCAAACTCTTAACCATGGTATGGAGGCTTTCTTGTAGATAAATGTTTCACAGTGCACCCCCCTCAACACTTAATAAAAACTACTATGTACCAGTGAATCTAGGCTGGTTATGCATCAGCATTACAGAGAGGAGGAACATATTACTTATCTAACTTGAAAGAAAGTGAGGGAAAAACAGAGATGTTCTGCCAGTAGTTTATGGGAAGAACCACCCAGTCATGAAGGCATGGGGATGGTGTTTGAAGCTAAGCGTCAGTAGTGTAAACGTCAGCTTTGTGTGTGTCTCAAATGACCCTATTCCCTATATAGTGCACTGCATTTGAACAGAGCCCTATGGGTGCCATTTGGGACACAATGGGTGTGTCCAGATAAGGCCGGAAAGAACCTGTTTCTAATCAGCAATGATGAATGTTGTTCAGGTCCAGAGTATGTAGGTCCAGAGTATGGGAGGTTTACATGCAGCAGTGACACACTGTTTGGCCCGCTCCACTCCTCTACACTTCTCTTTGATCTGCCCACTCTGCTGCTGGCCCCCTGGTATCCAGGTCTGACTGCGGCGTATCAATACAAACCACATTCTGTATCCAGAACTGCATCCCAAACGGCACCCTATTCTCTTTGTAGTGCACTACTTTTGACCAGGGTCCATAGGGCTTTGGACAAAAGTAGTGTACTATGCAGGGAATAAGGTGCCACTTAAGATATAACCTAGGTCTGGGCTGTAACAATACAAACCACATTTTGGCTCCCTTATAGCCATGCCAGATGGACAGCAGACCAGTCAAACCAGGTTTTCTAGTACTGGTAGCTGCTCCATCCAGAACCCATAAGGACCACCTGGGAACAGTAGAGTGTTGGTGCTACTGTACTGTAAAATAACATACTGGTGATAAAAATGTGTGCATTGTTAGCTGTGATTTCATTGGGTTTAAGCTTTTGTTTCATTGCAGGCTTCATGTCCCAAATGGCACCCTATTCCCTATATAGTGCACTACTTTTGACCAGAGCCAATACTTTTGACCAGAGCCCATTGAAAGTAGTGCACTATACAGGGAATAGGGTGCCATTTGGGACACAGAACAGTCAAATGGTTTCTCTCAAATCCAGAGTGACAGTTTCTGGCTCTGGACGTCAATTAAAACATAAACCCACCAGGTTCTGTAATACGTGGAGTTGGGTGGGAAAGACCAACAACAACGGTAGATTCTGTTGCCATTGTGTTACATACTTATGGGTCCTCCTGTAGCTATTATTCTCACTGCAACTGGTAGTAAAGTCAGGTGCTCCTTCCAAGGGTTCATCCAAGAGTTCTTTCCCTACACACACACACACACACACACACACACATACACACACACACACACACACACACACACACACACACACACACACACACACACACACACACACACACACACACACACACACACACACACACACACACACACACACACACACACACACACACACACAGCACCTGAGGATCAGAGTGCTGGAAACCCTCCTGAAGGATTTAATGGGGTGTTGGTGGAGCTGCAAAGCTGAGCGAGTCGAAAGTAATATGTAGAATGTTACATATATCCAATTTGGGTGAGGTCACAACACAATGACCTTGAAATACCAATAACACATTAAATGTTTATTTTTTATATATCTCCAATGCACATAATTAAATGAGTGTGTTTTTGTGGAGGTGTGTACGTGTGTTTATGTGTGTCTGCGTGTTTGTGTGTGTTCTGAACACAGCCCAGTGTAGGTGGTCAGTCTGGTGAAGGTTAGAGCCAACTGTAAGGGAGTATCTCTCTGTAGAAAAATATATGTCACGGGTCAAACCTATAAAATGATATGCATTCTTCCAATGGTAGCACACTTCTGTCTTCTGGTAGGGCAGCATACTGAAGCCCTCCCCTCAAATCCATCGTAGTGAAGCTACTAGGTTTTTGGAGGTTTTCCTGTGTGATATATGAAGTGTGAAAGGGACCTTGGATCCTCCTTATATGATCAGGGGAGTACCGAGCAGAGTCTGCTGCCTCATCCTGTAAAATGACTGTTGACGAGGAAAGGAAAAAAGCTACAGCCCACTACAGCTGAGCGCTATATACAGTATCGGGATGCGTCCCAAATGACACCCTATTCCCTATTAAAGTGCACTACTTTTGACCAGAGATATATGGGCCCTCGTCAAAAGCAGTGCACTGAATTGGAAATAGGGTGCCATTTTGGACACACTTTTAGACAGTATCTACTGAGGTGGGGAATCAAGTTGTAAAGTGAAAGCAGATGGAGCGAGAGGCTGGAATATTTTCCACTTGAAGCATGCTGCTTGTGTTTGGGCCTCCCTCTCTTTTTACAATTGCCGTACCAGGCAGGGATACAGCCTGACAGGATGCTCTGATTCAGAAGGGTTGGGTTAAATGCAGAATACACATTTCAGTTAAATGCATTCAGTTGTGCAACTGTATCCCCTTTCCCTTTCAATTGTGCATCTGTAGAGGTTCGTGAGGGTCTTAGGAGCCAAGTCAAATTTCTTCAGCCTCCTGAGGTTGAAGAGTTGCTGTTGCAACACAGTGTCTGTGTGAATGGACCTCTTCAATGATGTGCACACCGAGGAACTTGAAGCTTTCACCCTCTCCACTGCGGCCCTGTCAATGTGGATGAGGGCATGCTCTCTCTGCTGTCTCCTGAAATCCACAATCAGCTCCTTTGTTTTGTTGACATTGAGGGAGAGGTTATTTTCCTGGCACCACTCCGCCAGGGCCCTCACCTCCTCCCTGTAGGCTGTCTCGTCATTGTTAGTAATCAGGCCTACCACTGTTGAGTCATCAGCAAACTTGATGATTGAGTTGGAGACGTGCATGGCCAAACAGTCATGGGTGAACAGGGATTAAAGGAGGGGGCTGAGCATGCACACTTGTGGGGCCCCCGCGTTGAGGATCAGCGTGGCTGAGGTGTTGCCTATCTTCACCACCTGAGGTTGGCAAGTCAGGAAGTCCAGGACCCAGATGCACAGGGTGGGGTTCAGACCCAGGGCCCCAAGCTTAGTGATGAGCTTTGAGGGCACTATGGTGTTGAAGGCTGAGCTGTAGTCGATCAACAGCATTCTTACATGGGTATTCCTCTTGTCCAGATGGGATAGGACAGTGTGCAGTGCGATGGCATTTGTGTTATTCGTGGATCTGTTGGGGCGGTATGCAAATCGTAGTGGGTCTAGGGTGTCAGGTAAGGTGGAGGTGATATGGTCCATAACTAGCCTCTCAAAGCACTTCATGATGACAGAAGTGAGTGCTACTGGGTGATAGTAATTTAGTTTATTACCTTATTATAGTCCCCAGCTACAATAAATGTCGTTTCATTACTAAACTTCCCAAATTATATTGCCTTATCAGAATATAAGGTGATAGTTACAGTCATTGCCCTGTTGTATGAATAACTCCCAAAGAGGCATAAGTTAAACAAGTCCACAGGGAGAACAAAATACACTATAATATGTGACCGACCGGCTCGATTTGTTTTTATGTAGCAACATTTGAAGTTGACTCAGAGATACATAATTGTATATCATACACTACAGTTGAGGAACAATGGGAAAGTAACTCTGCTTTGAATTTGATAAACTTGTAACCTTACTTTTGAGAAAATGGCCTTTGAATGTTTTGGTACTACTACTGCAGAGCTCTTCTTTGTCTACACCCATTCAGTAATCATTCACACCCTCTTAAGCTTTAGCCCCACCAATCTCTTTAAGGGTTGGTCCGAGCGTTCGGTCCTAACAACAGCAGTCAAGCACCCAAGCTAACTGGCTAACGTTGGCTAGCTCGCTAGCTACTTCCAGACACAAGTGAGAGAACAACTCACTCTGACTATTTCACTCTCCCAAGCAGAGCTGGTTAGGCTGTTTTTATGTTATCCAGAGCATTGGTGACAGCAACTATGCTGCTGGCAACAATTTAATTATGCTTTTTTGCCACCGGTTATATTCAACGGGTGTTGAGCGTTCTTGAATTTGTCAGTTATTCTGTGCTCTGGCACACGAGAGTTCTCTGAAATCAGAGTAGATAGACAGAGCAAATTTACCACGCCTATCAACAGTTTTAGCAGTGACATCATTAACATTCTATTGAAATGGTTACTTGCATAGTGGAGTCTTTGGTTAAGACATGTAGCTAGGTAGCTAGCTAAACAATGAACCATAATCTCAACTCATGACGTTACTACCCTGCATGAATCTGCAGGCAGATAACCAGACAGGTTCAATGTTAGCTAGCTAAAATTAGACTATAACTAGCAAAGCAAATTACCCTGAGATACGAATAATATTACTACACAGATCATAGCTAGCTAACAGTACACCTTAACTTAAAATGAAAACGACTTTCTGACAAAATTAGAAACGTGTAATATCTGAACATGTAGCTAGCTAGACTATCTTACCCATGGATGGATGGACATGGATGGACACTTCTCCCTCTCTGTCACGGATGCCATGGTTGCCCTTAGTTTGAAGATGTAATCCGGAGACAGGTGTTTTCTCCATCTCCTTAGCTATCAAACTCTAATTCCACTGATTTCAAAACTCGGTCCCTCAGAAAGTGAAGAGCAACACTTATGCAGTTCTACTACACAATATATATACACTGCTCAAAAAAATAAAGGGAACACTTAAACAACACAATGTAACTCCAAGTCAATCACACTTCTGTGAAATCAGACTGTCCACTTAGGGAAGCAACACTGATTGACAATAAATTTCACATGCTGTTGTGCAAATGGAATAGACAAAAGGTGGAAATTATAGGCAATTAGCAAGACACCCCCAATAAAGGAGTGGTTCTGCAGGTGGTGACCACAGACCACTTCTCAGTTCCTATGCTTCCTGGCTGATGTTTTGGTCACTTTTGAATTGCTGGTGCTTTCACTCTAGTGGTAGCATGAGACGGAGTCTACAACCCACACAAGTGGCTCAGGTAGTGCAGCTCATCCAGGATGGCACATCAATGCGAGCTATGGCAAGAAGGTTTGCTGTGTCTGTCAGCGTAGTGTCCAGAGCATGGAGGCGCTACCAGGAGACAGGCCAGTACATCAGGAGACGTGGAGGAGGCCGTAGGAGGGCAACAACCCAGCAGCAGGACCGCTACCTCCACCTTTTTTGAGCAGTGTATATATAAGCTGTGTTAGACAGGATTACCTGCACATACTGACCAGCTCAAATAGACAGAACTTGCTGCATGGCATACCAATTTTTGTATTTTTTATTTCACCTTTATTTATCCAGGTAGGCTAGTTGAGAACAAGTTCTCATTTACAACTGCGACCTGGCCAAGATAAAGCAAAGCAGTGTGACAAAAAACAACACAGAGTTACACGTGAGTTAAACAAAAGTACAGTCAATAACACAATAGAAAAATCTATATACAGTGTGTGAAAATGGAGTAAGGAGGTAAGGCAATAAACAGGCCAACAGCGAAGTAATTACAATTTAGCAAATTAACACTGGATAGATAGATGTGCAGATGATGGTGTGCAAATACTGGTGTGCAAAAGAACAAAAAAAGTAAATAAAAACAATATGGGGATGAGGTAGTTGGATGGGCTATTTACAGATGGGCTGTGTACAGCTGCAGCGATCGGTAAGCTGCTCAGATAGCTGATGCTTAAAGTTAGTGAGGGAGATATAAGTCTCCAACTTCAGCGATTTTTGCAATTTATTCCAGTCATTGGCAGCAGAGAACTGGAAGGAAAGGCGGCCAAAGGAAGTGTTGGCTTTGGGGATGACCAGTGAGATATACCTTCTGGAGCGCGTGCTACGGGTGGGTGTTGATATGGTGACCAGTTAGCCGAGATAAGATGGAGCGTTACCTAGCAAAGACTTAGATAGATGACCTGGAGTCAGTGGGTCTGGCGACGAATATGTAGCGAGGGCCAGCCGACGAGAGCATACAGGTCGCAGTGGTGGGTAGTATATGGGGCTTTGGTGATAAAACAGATGCCACTGTGATAGACTGCATCCAGTTTGCTGAGTAGAGTGTTGGAGGCTATTTTGTTAATGACATCGCCGAAGTCGAGGATCGGTAGGATAGTCAGTTTTACGAGGGTATGTTTGGCAGCGTGAGTGAAGGAGGCTTTGTTGCGAAACAGGAAGCCGATTATAGATTTAATTTTGGATTGGAGATGCTTAATATGAGTCTGGAAGGAGAGTTTACAGTCTAGCCAGACACCTAGGTATTTGTAGTTGTCCACATATTCTAAGTCAGAACCGTCCAGAGTAGTGATGCTAGTCGGGCGGGCGGGTGCGGGCAGCGAATGGTTGAAGAGCATGCATTTAGTTTTACTAGCATTTAAGAGAAGTTGAAGGAGTGTTGTATGGCATTGAAGCTTGTTTGGAGTTTTTTTTACTACAGTGTCCAAAGTATACAGAGAAAAGAGTCGGCCCAAAGAATTGAACCCTGTGGTACCCCATAAAGACTGCCAGGGGTCCGGACAACAGGCCCTCCGATTTGACACACTGAACTTTATCTGAGAAGTAGTTGGTGAACCAGGCGAGGCAGTCATTTGCGAAACCAAGGCTGTTGAGTTTGCCGATAAGATTATGGTGATTGAGAGAGTCGAAAGCCTTGGCCAGGTCGATGAAGACGGCTGCACCGTACTGTCTTTTATCAATGGTGGTTATGATATCGTTTAGTACCTTGAGCGTGGCTGAGGTGCACCCGTGACCGGCTCGGAAACCGGATTGCACAGCGGGGAAGGTACGGTGGGATTCAAAATGGTCAGTGATCTGTTCCTTGGCTTTCGAAGACTTTAGAAAGTCAGGGCAGGATGGATATAGGTCTGCAACACTTTGGGTCTAGAGTGTCACCCCCTTTGAAGAGGGGGATGATCGCGGTAGCTTTCCAATCTTTAGGAATCTCGAACGATACGAAAGAGACGTTGAACAGACTAGTAATAGGGGTTGCAACAATGGCGGGGGATAATTTTAGAAAGAGAGGGTCCAGATTGTCTAACCCAGCTGATTTGTACGGGTCCAGGTTTTGCAGCTCTTTCAGAACATCTGCTATCTGGATTTGGGTGAAGGAGAAGCTGTGGAGGCTTGGGCAAGTAGCTGCGGGGGGTGCGGAGCTGTTGGCCGGGGTTGTGGTAGCCAGGAGGAAAGCATGGCCAGCCGTAGAGAAATGCTTATTGAAATTCTCAATTATCGTGGATTTATCAGTGGTGACATGTGTTTCCTAGCCTTAGGGCATTGGGCAGCTGGGAGGAGGTGCTCTTATTCTCCATGGACTTTACAGTGTCCCAAAAGTTTTTGGAGTTAGAGCTACAGGATGCAAATTTCTGTTTGAAAAAGCTAGCCTTTGCTTTCGTAACTGACTGTGTGTATTGGTTCCTGACTTCCCTGAAAAGTTGCATATCGCGGGGACTATTCGATGCTAGTGCAGTACGCCACAGGATGTTTTTGTGCTGGTCGAGGGCAGTCAGGTCTGGAGTGAACCAAGGACTATATCTGTTCTTAGTTTTACATTTTTTGAAAGGGGCATGCTTATTTAAGATGCTGAGGAAATTGCTTTTAAAGAACAACCAGGCATCCTCTAGTGACGGGATGAGGTCAATATCCTTCCAGGATACCCGGGCCAGGTTGATTAGAAAGGCCTGCTCGCAGAAGTGTTTTAGGGAGCGTTTGACAGTGATGAGGGGTGGTTGTTTGACCGCGGACCCATAACGGATGCAGGCAATGAGGCAGTGATCGCTGAGGTCCTGATTGAAAACAGTGTATTCGGAGAGCAAGTTGGTCCGGATAATATCTATGAGGGTGCCCATGTTTACGGATTTAGGGTTGTACCTGGTGGGTTCCTTGATCATTTGTGTGAGATTGAGGGCATCTAGCTTAGATTGTAGAACGGCCGGGGTGTTAAGTATATCCCCGTTTAGGTCACCTAACAGAACGAACTCTGAAGATAGATGGGGGGCAATCAATTTACATATGGTGGCCAGGGCACAGCTGGGAGCTGAGGGGGGTCTATAACAGGTGGCAACAGTGAGAGACTTATTTCTGGAGAGATTAATTTTTTTAATTAGAAGCTCAAACTGTTTGTGCATTGACCTGGAAAGTATGACAGAACTTTGCAGGCTATCTCTGCAGTAGATTGCAACTCCTCCCCCTTTGGCAGTTCTATCTTGACGGAAAATGTTGTATTTGGGGATGGAAATCTCAGAATCTCAAAACTCATCTCTCGGCATGTCCAGCCCTCTCATTATCTCAGCCAATCATGGCTAGCGGGAAGGTTGCTGACTTTTTCTGTGGCTAAACCAACTAGGTTCGCAATTTAACAATTGTATTTGTATTTACAGACTTGTGTATACAAGTTTGCTATTAAGGCACATGAAAGTTCACATGTTCCAGAAGGCATTTCTGCCAAAAAACGCATTTTGATTTAAAAAAAGCTTATGTTCAAATGGCTCTCCTGTGAGGTAGTGAGGTGCAACATACGCCTAGTTTACTGAAACGAGTCACATATGTAAAGCAAACGAGTACAGTGTACTACATTCTGTCCCTTTCTATCAACCACATTCCACAAGTTATTCTTTGTCAGCTCATATCACACTTGCGACACTTACCAAAATTATGAGTTCACCAAAGTCCATTCCCACTGAGCACGCTGATAGACCAGGCATGGTTCTGGGCTCAGGTTACCCATGGTGCACTCTGTTACAGGGTTCACTGGGCAGCTGTCACCTGCACCTTGCTTACAATCTCCAAGGGACTCCAACATGATAATGAAAACATTACAAAACTCTCAAAACACTACGCAACAAAACTCATGAGAAACACTGCTTGGAAAGAAACTCTCAGAACAAACGTTCAAAACATTAGTGCAAAACAGGAGTGCATGGTGCATTCGTGTCATTTTCACTCTTTCAACTTACATTCTTTGTGTGGATGTTTTTCATGCAGGCATGTTTCTCGCTCAGTGGTCAACAACTACTGGTTTGTTGGAAAGTGTTCTCCTGATATGAATGGAAATAGCCAACAGGCTAATAGCTGGGAATATCTACCTGCAGAGCCATTAAGCTTCTCCCAGACCAAACAGACCAAACAGTGGCTGCGTCCCAAATGGCACCCTAGTCCCTATTTAGTGCACTACATTTGACAAGAGCTCTATGGGTGCCATGTGTGACTCAGCCAGAGTTAATGTGTCTGAAGCTGAGGCTGAAGCTGAGGTGATTAGAGAGAGGAAACAGGAGAAGTGTCGTCACGCTGTGCTCTGAAAGCCACATGTAAACATCTACTTGTGGAAAAAAGATCCCAAATACTTCTCCTCCTGATTCTAACGCAACCAGACCTGGGTTCAAATACTATTTTTAAATCATTTCAAATACTTTACCTGTGCTTGATTGAGTTTGCCTGGCTTAATGGATCAATATAATTGTCCCGAAACTGCAAACCCTGCCCATCTGGCACTCCAGGCAGGTTAAAACAAACGCTCAAAGTATTTGAAAGATTTCAATGAGTATTTTAATCCAGGTCTGAACCCAACCAACCACTGTACTAGACGAGCCAGCGGGGGAGGAAGGTACAGACTGCAGACATTCAGACAACACTCTCTGTTGGGTAAAATGATACAAATAAATATTTATAGCACAACTTATAGTGATGTAAGCAGAAAAGGCCTCAAAACTCTTCCACGCTGGTGTGTCTGTGATGGATTGGCAGGGCCAGCCCTAGCCTTTTGGGGGCCCTAAGCAACATTTTGTTGCAATTTCCTGCAATTCTACACATTTTTCCATGTGGCTCAGAGAAACATTTGCAGTTTTACAGCTAATTTCCTGCAATTCTACACATTTTGCCATGACTTATGCCATGTTAATATGATATCTGAGTGAGAGTGACTAACAGAATAAATGGGGGCCCCTGGGCACGTGCCCTTCGTGCCCGGTCGATAATTAGAGCATGATTACTACAAGTTTAGATAGCTGGCTAGACTAACTTACCAATCTAAAAATGTTAGCTGACATGGCTAATTGAGTGACTGCCAATGRCTGACATAACTAGAGGAAAAATGCTGGTTTACAACCAAATGTTACAACCAAACTACAGGACTAGTGTTATGGTACAATAGTCATGAAACTACAGGAGGACTAGTGTTGTGGTCCAGTAGTCATGAAACTACAGGAGGACTAGTGTTATGGTACAGTAGTCATGAAACTACAGGACAAGTGTTATGGTACAGTAGTCATGAAACTACAGGACTAGTGTTATGAAGAGAAGATCAGTAGTCGTGAAACTACAGGAGGATATGTTATGGTCCAGTAGTCATGAAACTACAGGACTAGTGTTATGGTACAGTAGTCATGAAACTACAGGACTAGTGTTTGTGGTACAGTAGTCATGAAACTACAGGACTAGTGTTTGGTACAGTAGTCATGAAACTACAGGACTAGTGTTATGGTAGTAGTCATGAAACTACAGGACTAGTGTTATGGTACAGTAGTCATGAAACTACAGGACTGCTAGTGTTTAGATGCAAGTAGTCATGAAACTACAGGACTAGTGTTGTGGTACAGTAGTCATGAAACTACAGGACTAGTGTTATGGTACAGTAGTCATGAAAACTACAGGAACTAGTGTTATGTGCAGTAGTCATGAACTACAAGGACTAGTGTTATGGTACAGTAAATCATAAACTACAGGACTAGTTGTTTGGTAGCAGTAGTCATGAAAACTACAGGACTAGTGTTTATGATGCAGTAGTCATGAAACTACAGGACTAGTGTTATGGTCCAGTAGTCATGAAACTACAGAGACTAGTGTATGGTACAGTAGTCATGAAACTACAGGACTAGTGTTATGGTACAGTAGTCATGAAACTACAGGACTAGTGTTATGGTCCAGTAGTCATGAAACCTACAGGACTAGTGTTTATGATGCAGTAGTCATGAAACTACAAGGACTAGTGTTATGGTCCAGTAGTCATGAAACTACAGGACTAGTGTTATGGTACAGTAGTCATGAAACTACAGGACTAGTGTTTGGTACAGTAGTCATGAAACTACAGGACTAGTGTTATGACAGTAGTCATGAAACTACAGGACTAGTGTATGGTACAGTAGTCATGAAACTACAGGACTAGTGTTATGGTACAGTAGTCATGAAACTACAGGACTAGTGTTATGGTACAGTAGTCATGAAACTACAGGACTAGTGTTGTGGTACAGAGTCATGAAACTACAGGACTAGTGTTATGGTCAGTAGTCATGAAACTACAGGACTAGTGTTATGGTACAGTAGTCATGAAACTACAGGACTAGTGTTATGGTACAGTAGTCATGAAACTACAGGACTAGTGTTATGATGCAGTAGTCATGAAAACTACAGAGACTATGTGTTATGGTACAGTAGTCATGAAACTACAGGACTAGTTTATGGTCCAGTAGTCATGAAACCACAGGACTAGTGTTATGGTCCAGTAGTCATGAAACTACAGACTAGAGTTTATGATGCAGTAGTCATGAAACTACAGGAGGACTAGTGTTATGGTACAGTAGTCATGAAACTACAGGACTAGTGTTATGGTACAGTAGTCATGAAACTACAGGACTAGTGTTATGGTAAGTAGTCATGAACTACAGGACTAGTGTTATGATGCAGTAGTCATGAAACTACAGGAGACTAGTGTTATGGTACAGTAGTCATGAAACTACAGGACTAGTGTTATGGTCCAGTGTCATGAACTACAGGACTAGTGTTATGGTCCAGTAGTCATGAACTACAGCAGGACTAGTGTTATGGTACAGTAGTCGTGAAACTACAGAGGACTAGTGTTATGGTCCAGTAGTCATGAAACTACAGGACTAGTGTTATGGTCCAGTAGTCATGAAACTACAGGAGGACTAGTGTATGATGCAGTAGTCATGAAACTACAGGAGGACTAGTGTTATGGTACAGTAGTCATGAAACTACAGGACTAGTGTTATGGTCAGTAGTCATGAAACTACAGGACTAGTGTTATGGTCCAGTAGTCATGAAACTACAGCAGGACTAGTGTTATGGTACAGTAGTCGTGAAACTACAGGAGGACTAGTGTTATGGTCCAGTAGTCATGAAACTACAGGACTAGTGTTATGGTCCAGTAGTCATGAAACTACAGGAGACTAGTGTTATGGTCCAGTAGTCATGAAATACAGCAGGACTAGTGTTATGGTACAGTAGTCATGAAACTACAGAAGACTAGTGTTATGGTACAGTAGTCATGAAACTACAGGACTAGTGTTATGGTCCAGTAGTCATGAAACTACAGGACTAGTGTTATGGTCAGTAGTCATGAAACTACAGCAGACTAGTGTTTATGGTACAGTAGTCATGAAACTACAGAGATATTGTTATGTACAGTAGTCATGAAACTACAGGACTAGTGTTATGGTCCAGTAGTCATGAAACTACAGGACTAGTGTTATGGTACAGTAGTCATGAAACTACAGGACTAGTGTTATGGTCCAGTAGTCATGAAACTACAGCAGGATGTGTTATGGTACAGTAGTCGTAGAAACTACAGGAGGACTAGTGTTATGGTCCAGTAGTCATGAAACTACAGGACTAGTGTATGGTCCAGTAGTCATGAAACTACAGGAGGACTAGTGTTATGGTCCAGTAGTCATGAAACTACAGCAGGACTAGTGTTATGGTACAGTAGTCATGAAACTACAGAAGGACTAGTGTTATGGTACAGTAGTCATGAAACTACAGGACTAGTGTTATGGTCCAGTAGTCATGAAACTACAGGACTAGTGTTATGGTCAGTAGTCATGAAACTACAGCAGGACTAGTGTTATGGTACAGTAGTCATGAAAACTACAGCAGAATATTGTTATGGTCCAGTAGTCATGAAACTACATCAGGAATATTGTTATGTACAGTAATCATGAAACTACAGGAGAACTAGTGTTATGGTAACAGTAATCATGAAACTACAGCAGGAATATTGTTATGGTACAGTAGTCATGAAACTACAGCAGGAATATGTTATGGTCCAGTAGTCATGAAACTACAGCAGGAATATTGTTATGGTCCAGTAAGTCATGAAACTACAGCAAGGATTTGTTATGGTACAGTCATGAAAACTACAGCAGGATATTGTTTATGGTACAGTAGTCATGAAAACTACAGCAGGAAATTGTTATGGTCCAGTAGTCATGAAAACTACAGCAGGAATATTGTTATGGTCCAGTAGTCATGAACTACAGCAGGAATAT
>NC_036862.1:20355467-20371314 GCF_002910315.2 Salvelinus sp. IW2-2015
GTTTATGAGTCGTAGTTCATGAAACTACAGGAGCTAGTGTTATGGTCCAGTAGTCATGAAACTATCAGGAGGACTATGTGTTAGGTACAGTAGTCATGAAACTACAGGATAGTGTTATGGTACAGTAGTCATGAAACTACAGGACTAGTGTTTGGTACAGTAGTCATGAAACTACAGGACTAGTGTTGTGGTACAGTAGTCTGAAACTACAGGACTAGTGTTATGGTAAAGTGTCATGAAACTACAGGATAGTGTTATGGTACAGTAGTCATGAAACTACAGACTAGTTGTTTATGTGCAGTAGTCATGAAACTACGGATAGTGTTGTGGTACAGTAGTCATGAACTACAGGACTAGTGTTATGGTACAGTAGTCATGAAACTACAGGACTAGTGTTATGATGCCAGTAGTCATGAAACTACAGGACTAGTGTTATGGTACAGTAGTCATGAAACTCCAGGACTAGTGTTGTGGTACAGTAGCCATGAAACTACAGGACTAGTGTTATGTGCAGTAGTCATGAAACTACAGGACTAGTGTATGGTCAGTAGTCATGAAACTACAGGACTAGTGTTATGGTCCAGTAGTCATGAAACTACAGGACTAGTGTTATGATGCAGTAGTCATGAAACTACAGGACTAGTGTTTATGGTCCAGTAGTCATGAAACTCACAGGACTAGTGTTATGGTACAGTAGTCATGAAACTACAGGACTAGTGTTTGGTACAGTAGTCATGAAACTACAGGACTAGTGTTATGATCAGTAGTCATGAAACTACAGGACTAGTGTTATGGTACAGTAGCATGAAACTACAGGACTAGTGTTATGGTACAGTAGTCATGAAACTAACAGGACTATTGTTATGGTACAGTAGTCTGAAACTACAGGACTAGTGTTGGTACAGTAGTCATGAAACTACAGGACTAGTGTTATGGTCCAGTAGTCATGAAACTACAGGACTAGTGTTATGGTACAGTAGTCATGAAACTACAGGACTAGTGTTATGGTACAGTAGTCATGAAACTACAGGACTAGTGTTATGATGCAGTAGTCATGAAACTACAGAGGACTAGTGTTTTATGGTACAGTAGTCTGAAACTACAGGACTAGTGTTATGGTCAGTAGTCATGAAACACAGGACTAGTGTTATAGGTGTAGTCATGAACACCAGACTAGAGTTATGGCAGTGTCATGAAACTACAGGAGGACTGTGTTATGGGTAAGTATATGAAAACTAAGGAGACAGTTGTTATGGTACAGTAGTCATGAAACTACAGGATTAGTGTTATGGTAACAGTAGTCATGAAACTACAGGACTAGTGTATGATGCAGTAGTCATGAACAAGGAGGACTAGTGTATGGTACAGTAGTCATGAAACTACAGGACTAGTGTTATGGTCCAGAGTCATGAAACTACAGGACTAGTGTTTGGTCCAGTAGTCATGAAACTACAGCAGGACTAGTGTTATGTACAGTAGTCGTGAAACTACAGGGGACTAGTGTTATGGTCCAGTAGTCAGGAAACTACAGGACTAGTGTTATGGTCCAGTAGTCATGAAACTACAGGAGGACTAGTGTTATGATGCAGTAGTCATGACCTACAGGAGGACTAGTGTTATGGTACAGTAGTCATGAAACTACAGGACTAGTGTTATGGTCCAGTAGTCATGAAACTACAGGACTAGTGTTATGGTCCAGTAGTCATGAAACTACAGCAGGACTAGTGTTATGGTACAGTAGTCGTGAAACTACAGGAGGACTAGTGTTATGGTCCAGTAGTCATGAAACTACAGGACTAGTGTTATGGTCAAGTAGTCATGAAACTACAGGACTATGTGTGGTACAGTAGTATGAAACTACAGGACTAGTGTTGTGGTACAGTAGTCATGAAACTACAGGACTAGTGTTTTGGTAAGTAGTCATGAAACTACAGGACTAGTGTTATGGTACAGTAGTCATGAAACTACAGGACTAGTGTTATGATAAGTAGTCATGAAAACTACAGGACTAGTGTTGTGGTAACAGTAGTCATGAACTACAGGACTAGTGTTATGGTACAGTAGTCATGAAACTACAGGACTAGTGTTTGATGCAGTAGTCATGAAAACTACAGGACTAGTGTTATGGTACAGTAGTCATAAACTACAGGACTAGTGTTGTTGGGTACAGTAGTCATGAAACTACAGGACTAGTGTTATGTGCAGTAGTCAGTAAAACTACAGGACTAGTGTATGGTCCAGTAGTCATGAAACTACAGGACTAGTGTTATGGTACAGTAGTCATGAAACTACAGGACTAGTGTTATGGTACAGTAGTCATGAAACTACAGGACTAGTGTTATGGTCCAGTAGTCATGAACTACAGGACTAGTGTTATGTGCAGTAGTCATGAAAACTACAGGACTAGTTGTTATGGTCCAGTAGTCATGAAACTACAGGACTAGTGTTATGGTACAGTAGTCATGAAACTACAGGACATAGTGTTGGTACAGTAGTCATGAAACTACAGGACTAGTGTTATGAAACAGTAGTCATGAAACTACAGGACTAGTGTTATGGTACAGTAGTCATGAAACTACACAGGACTAGTGTTATGGTACAGTAGTCATGAAACTACAGGACTAGTGTTTATGGTAAAGTAGTCATGAAACTACAGGACTAGTGTTAGTGGTACAGAGTCATGAAACTACAGGACTAGTGTTATGGTCAGTAGTCATGAAACTACAGGACTAGTGTTATGGTACAGTAGTCATGAAACTACAGGACTAGTGTTATGGTAGAGTAGTCATGAAACTACAGGACTAGTGTTATGAATGCATAGTCATGAAACTACAGGAGGACTAGTGTTATGGTCAGTAGTCATGAAACTACAGGACTAGTTTATGGTCCAGTAGTCATGAAACCACAGGACTAGTGTTATGGTCCAGTAGTCATGAAAACTACAGACTAGAGTATGATGCAGTAGTCATGAAACTACAGGGACTAGTGTTTGGTAGTAGTCATGAACTACAGGAGGACTAGTGTTATGGTACAGTAGTCATGAAACTACAGGACTAGTGTTATGGTAAAGTAGTCATGAAATACAGGACTAGTGTTATAGATGCAGTAGTCATGAAACTACAGGAGGATAGTGTATGGTACAGTAGTCATGAAACTACAGGATAGTGTTATGCTCCAGTCGTCATGAAACTACAGACTAGTGTTTATGGTCCAGAGTCATGAAACTACAGCAGGACTAGTGTTATGGTAAGTAGTCGTGAAACTACAGAGGATAGTGTTTGGTCCAGTAGTCATGAAACTACAGGACTAGTGTTATGGTAGTAGTCATGAAACTACAGGAGGACTAGTGTTATGATGCAGTAGTCATGAAACTACGGAGGACTAGTGTTATGGTACAGTAGCATATGAAACTACAGGACTAAGTGTTATGTCAGTAGTCATGAAACTACAGGACTAGTGTTATGGTCCAGTAGTCATGAAACTACAGAGACTAGTGTTATGGTACAGTAGTCGTGAAACTACAGGAGGACTAGTGTTATGGTCCAGTAGTCATGAAACTACAGGACTATGTTATGGTCCAGTAGTCATGAAACTACAGGAGACTAGTGTTATGGTCCAGTAGTCATGAACTACAGCAGACTAGTGTTTGGTACAGTAGTCATGAAACTACAGAGAGACTAGTGTTATGTACAGTAGTCATGAAACTACAGGACTAGTGTTATGGTCCAGTAGTCATGAAACTACAGGACTAGTGTATGGTCCAGTAGTCATGAAACTACAGCAGGACTAGTGTTATGGTACAGTAGTCATGAAACTACAGCAGGAATATTTGTAGGTACAGTAGTCATGAAACTACAGGATAGTGTTATGGTCCAGTAGTCATAGAAACTACAGGACTAGTGTTATGGTACAGTAGTCATGAAACTACAGGACTAGTGTTATGGTCAGTAGTCATGAAACTACAGCAGGACTAGTGTTATGTACAGTATCGTGAAACTACAGGAGGATAGTGTTATGGTCCAGTAGTCATGAAACTACAGGACTAGTGTTATGGTCCAGTAGTCATGAAACTACAGGAGGACTAGTGTTATGGTCAGTAGTCATGAAACTACAGCAGGACTAGTGTTATGGTACAGTAGTCATGAAACTACAGAAGGACTAGTGTTCTGGTACAAGTATAGTACATGAAACTACAGGACTAGTGTTATGGTCCAGTAGTCATGAAACTACAGGACTAGTGTTATGGTCCAGTAGTCATGAAACTAAGCAGGACTAGTGTTAGGTACAGTAGTCATGAACTACAGCAGAATATTGTTATGGTCCAGTAGTCATGAAAACTACATCAGGAATATTGTTTGGTACAGTATCATGAACTACAGGAGAACTAGTGTTATGGTACAGTAATCATGAAAACAGCAGAATTGTGTTATGGTACAGTAGTCATGAAACTACAGCAGGAATATTGTTATGGTCCAGTAGTCATGAACTTACAGGACTATTGTTATGGTACAGTAATCATGAAACTACAGGACTATTGTTATGGTACAGTAGTCATGAAACTACAGCAGGACTAGTGTTTTGTAGTCAGGAAACTACTGTTATGGTAGTCATTAAACTATTTCCTGTATCAGACCAGGAATAAAAAGTACTGCGGTGGTTTAATGATAGTTGGACCGTCAGGCAGCACTGATCCTATAAAGTGTATGTTCTGTTCTGTTCCAATGCTGTGGACCGACGAACGCTGGCGATTCAACATATACTTTATTATCATTAGGAAATTAACAGAAAATGATTGCTGATGTTCGGTGGCAGCACGATGGCTACCGTGTTGCTTTTAACCGTTCATCGGCACGATCTGTTTTGTCGTTTACTTAAGGATCAGACTCTTTTTTTCAAATTTCGCCTGAAATGACATACCCGAATCTAACTACCTGTAGCTCAGGACATGAAGCAAGGATATGCATATTCTTGATACCATTGAAAAGAAAACACTTTGAAGTTTGTGGAAATGTGAAATTAATGTAGGAGAATATAACACATTCGATCTGGTAAAAGATCATACAAAGAAAACATATATATTTTTTTCTGTTCCATCATCTTTGAAATGCAAGAGAAAGGCCATAATGTATGATTCCAGTCTAGGCGCAATTTAGATTTTGGCCACTAGATGGCTGCAGTGTATGTGCAAAGTTTTAGACTGATCCAATGAAGCATTGCATTTCTGTTCACAATGTTGTATCAAGTCTGCCCAAATGTGCTTAATTGGTTTATTAATACATTTCAAGTTCATAACTGTGCACTCTCCTCAAACAATAGCATGGTATTATTTCACTGTAATAGCTACTGTAAATTGGACAGTGCAGTTATATTAACAAGAATTTAAGCTTTCTGTCCATATCAGATATGTCTATGTTCGTGGAAATGTTCTTGTTACTTACAACCTCATGCTAATCACATTAGCGCACGTTAGCTCAACCATCCCGCTGGGGCGACACCGATCCTGTAAAGGTTTTAACAAAGACATTCACAATACAACCCTGGTCTCACGTGGTCTGTCTCACCTCTAGCTGAGATATCTGGGTTATTTTTCCTTTGTTTCTGCCTGTGGCCTGCTCACATCATGAATGGACTCAAATATGTCCAGGAATTCTGCTTGACCAAACAAAGCCGGACCTGTTCCCAACCCACAGCTATCTCTCTCAGGGATGGAAAAGGGAAGTCAGAGTTACAATACCAACTGTTGCTATATGGTCTTTAATCCCACATTCTCCACATCCTTTTGTGTGCATCCCAAATAGCACCCTACTGTTTTCTATTAGCTGTACAACACACCCATCCTGGGATATCTACAGATGTAGGATCTTAATAACGAGCCAATTTGCTACAGCAGGAAAATAATCCTGTAGCAATAGGAAATGTGAATTATTATGTGGATTATAATTAATGGACATTTTTATAGGGGTTGATAAAAAAAWTTGTCAAGTCTGAAATGTCTAAGTGGGAATTACAAACTTTTAAAGCCTTTTTAAAACTCAAGTACACTACACGTTTGCATTTCATGCTGTGCAGGAAAATTCTCAGCCTCAAAAGAGTGATCAAATTAAGATCCTACATCTATACATCCTGCAGTGTGAGGGCTGAGGAGAGACTTTTGAGTGGAGTGAAAAACACAGTCACAAATACCACTAGTAAAAAACTGCCCACAGTATGTACTGAGTATGTAGAGTACTGTACAGTGAAACCAAATGTCCATTCCCATCCATCTGGGCTGTCTAATAGTCTGCATCCCAAATCCTATTCCTTTCTGATGAGCAAGTGTTTACCAGGGCCCATAGGTCTCTGGTCAAAAGTAGTGCACTATATAGGCAATATAGGATGCCATTTTGGATGCAGCCACAGTATGGTGAGTCTGGCCTGTCTGTCTGCTAGTAGCTAGTACACTATGTTCAGGGATCACGTGTGATGGAGTGGCTGTCTTCACTTCATCATCGGCCCAAAATGCTGAACGAGGCATGTATAACACATTACACTATGCACTATGGCTGACTTAATATAAGACATAACACAGGGACAGTGTCCAAATGGCATCCTGCTCAGTATATAGTGCACTACATTTGATTTGCCCAGAGCCCTCTGGTCAAAAGTAGTGCACTATATAGGGAATACTGAAGGGTGCCATTTGGGAGACAAGCATAAAACTACGCGCTATGGCTGAGTATAAAAAGAGTCCATTGAGCTGTCAGATAGAACTCTCTACGGCCCAGGAACTGTTTCTGAGGCAGGACCAGCTGCTCTATACAACCGAATCTGCCTCCCAAATGTCCCCCATATTCCCTATTTACTGTAGTGTACTACTTTTGACCAGCATCCTATTGGCTGTGATCAACTCTGGTCAAAAGTAGTGCACTATGTAGAAAGTAGGGTTCCATTGGAGACGCAGGCTTACCTACCCTGCATGGGCTCTGGGCTCCATCAATCACCTGTCTGGCTGGTTCAAATTGCTCTGAAGCCCAGAGGCCAACTCTTAGCGTGTGTCCCAAATGGCACGATATTCCCTATATAGTAGACTACTTTGACCAGGACCTATAGGGCACTGTATAGGGAATAGGGTAACATTTGGGATGCAGCCTAACTCTTACTGTACGTACTATTGTGTACTTAGCACCTGGACTCAGCATTCATTTGTCTTCCCTGAAACCACGGACATTCCTCAGGCCTCACAGTGAAGGCTTGTGGGGGAAAGCTAGGGTCTCAGTCAGACTAATGCTTTCTTGGTCAGTTCAGTAGACTTAAGTCGGTTTGCGCTGTATCCATAGTAAGTTCTAGATTTGATTCTGATGTGAATTTAAAAAGCCATCTCAAGGCATGGATAGGAACAATACATGGTAAAAACTTGTTCTGTGACATTCAGCCCCAGCTGAAAAAACAATGAGTTTGTTTATTTACAGTGTATGGGAAGACATCTCATGGTACTATATACATCCCATGGTAGGTACCTTGCATATGATATACACTAACAGTGTATCTTTTTTATAGGCTAGTTAACCTACAGCATATTGTGTGAGAAACATGTATTGAAGAGTTCTGTGTGCTTAAAGTGGTGAGAGAGTGCAGAATAAGATGTGTCATGTTATTCCTAGCGGTCCTGTTAACTTTACCTCTTCACTTTAGCATGGAAACTCATGTCAAGTGTAAGCCAGCTCTTTGTACATCACATGGATTTACCATTAAGGTTTATATGCATTCTTCTCCCRAAGGTAGCGGCCCTGCACCCTCTGAGAGCCTGCCAGTGAGACATATCATCCTTTCAGCCAGCAAAACACTGCTCCTTTTCCCAAAGATAAATTCAAAAAGATTCAAATAAATGTTGAAATGATGAGAACTTTTTTTTTAAAGAATGAAATCTCTCTACGGTGTGAGTTTCTGGTGAGAAAGTTGGGAAAGTCCCTGGTAGCAGGGCCATAATAGACAGGTACATCCCAAGTGGCACCCTATTCCCTATTTAGTGCCCAATGTGCTCTGATCAAAAGTAGTGCAATAACGAGGGAATAGGATGCAATTTGGGAACCAGACTGAATGGAGATGGTGTTTCCTGCTCCTGACTCAGACAATGGCCATGGTGCTGATGTGATGAGAAGCCGGGTCAGTTTCTCAGAAACCCCACTGTTAAGAGGGAACATCCATCTTGCTGCGGCTCCTACTGTAGCTCCAGCTCCACTCTATCTGACCTGATCTCTAAATGACTGTTCTCACAAACAGCAGCAGGGTTGGACCAGCACTTGGGATTACTGTAACCACACCAACCACACCTAGCTACCATAGCCTAGCCAATGCCTACAGTAACCATGCCAACCGCCTACAGTAGCCTAAGAACCGCATACTACAGCCTAGCCACCACCACCATAGGGCTCTGGTCAAAATTAATGCACTATTAGTAAATAGAGTGCTATTTGGGACGCAGGCAGGGGATTTCTCATTCACAGGCCTGTTAGGGTACTAGATAGGAGAGGCCCATCAGACCAGAGACGAGAGCAGGCCTTCTTCTAACACCTCCATCACTAGACCGTAATCCCACCCTCATACACATTCTTTCCTGGGCAGCTGGGCAGAGCTCCTGTAGCTGGGAGGAATAACCACAGAACTGCCCCACAGGAGAAGATAGAGCCGAGCACACAGTACTGCTGGTATTACACACATTTCTATTAGGCCTAAAACATTAGGATAGGAGTTTTACCTTTTCAGAAGTTGTTGAGGAGAGGGTGAAGAAAAATCCCTATTATAAAGCTCTTTTGGGCAGAGCGGTCTAATTGGTTAAACTGTAATGTGTTTAAAAATTTAAATCTTATTTAAACATCCTCAGCTATCAACAGGATGTAAGCCTTAACATTTATATACAGACATTTAAAGTGTTATTAACTCAACACAGACATTTTAAGTGTGCCTGTTTCTAAATACACCTCCCCATATGGTAGTGTCTTTACATAATGTTCTGGGTCCCAAATGGCACCCTTTTCTCTATATAGTTCCCTACTTTTGACCAGGGCCCTGGTCAGAAGTAGTGCACTACATGAAAATAGTGCCATTTGGGAAACATCCAGAGTGACAGGGAGCCCATCTCACATCTCCTCTCACCTGCCTCCAATCCTACAGGATGAATGTTGCTAAGCTCCTCCATATGTTCCCAATATAACATACATCATATAATATATCCTCAATGGAGATGAATGAGTCTATTGTACACACTTCACCAAGGATAATCACAACATGATAAGTAGCTTTCTGGTTACCATTGTTAAATAGTTTAGTTTTGTCCCGAAGGGCACCCTATTCCCTATATACTGTCTTTTTGAACAGGGCCTATATAGTGCACTACGTTTGACCATTACATCCGTTATATCCATATATCTCATCCTTCTGCAGGGGAAACTCAGCAAACAGGAGAGAACCTATAGCTGATGGGATATGTTAGACTGGTCATACTCACATGCTGCTTCCCTTCAAATCAAATYAAATCAAATTGCATTAGTCACATACACATAYTTAGCAGATGTTATTGCAGGTGTAGCGAAATGCTTGTGTTCCTAGCTCCAACAGTGCWGTARTATCTAACAATTCACAACAACACACAMATCTAAAAGTAAAAGAATAGAATTAAGAAATATACACCACCGTTCAAAAGTTTGGGGTCACTTAGAAATAAAAACAGTTTATCTTTAGCTTTTGAAAATGCCCAAAAAGCATTTAACATCATACAACAGAATCTGTATGATTTAAAGCTGATTCTAAATTTGGGTAAAACAAAATGCATGGTATTTTCAAATGCCAGGCATGTTACAAATCATGTCATTGCTACATTGGCTGGACATACTATAGAGCAAGTTAAAGTGTACAAATATTTGGGTGTGTGGGTTGATGATAAGCTGAGCTTCACTGTGAATGTAGAGAACTTGATAAGGAAGCTCAAGCTGAAAATAGGATTGTATTACCGGCATAAGGCTTGTTTTTCTTTTGAGGCCAGGAAGGAAGCTGGCGATGATACATTACTGTCGGTTTTAGATTTTAGTGATGTTATATACAGTGGGGAGAACAAGTATTTGATACACTGCCGATTTTGCAGGTTTCCTACTTACAAAGCATGTAGAGGTCTGTAAATTTTATCATAGGTACACTTCAACTGTGAGAGACGGAATCTAAAACAAAAAATCAGGAAAATCACATTGTATGAGTTATTAAGTAATTAATTTAGACCCAGCCACGACCCATCTTCAATGCTCTTACTGAGGGAAGGAGGTTGTTGGCCAAGAGATCTCGCGATACATGGCCCCATCCATCCTCCCCTCAATACGGTGCAGTCGTCCTGTACCCTATTGCAGAAAAGCATCCCCAAGAATGATGTTTCCAACCTCCATGCTTCACGGTTGGGATGGTGTCGTTGGGTTGTACTCATCCTTCTTCTTCTCCAAACACGGCGAGTGGAGTTTAGACCAAAAAGCTCTATTTTGTCTCATCAGACCACATGACCTTCTCCCATTCCTCCTCTGGATCATCCAGATGGTCATGGCTTCAGACGGGCCTGGCACGCGCTGGCTTGAGCAGGGGGACCTTGCGTGCGCTGGAGGATTTTAATCCATGACGGAGAGTGTGTTACTAATGTTTTCTTTGAGACTGTGTGGGTCTTTCAGGTCATTGACCAGGTCCTGCCGTGTAGTTCTGGGCTGATCCTCACCTTCCTCAGGAATTATTGATGCCCCAACGAGGTGAGAACTTGCATGGAGCCCCAGACGTAGGGTGATTGACCGTCATCTTGACTTCTTCCATTTTCCTATAATTGCGCCAACAGTTTGTTGCCTTCTCACCAAGCTGCTTGCCTATGGTCTGTGCCCTCGCCTTGTGCAGGTCTACTTTTATCCCTGATGTCCTTACACAGCTCTCTGGTCTTGGCCATTGTGGAGAGGTTGGAGTCTGTTTGATTGAGTGTGTGGACAGGTTGTCTTTTAATACAGGTAACGAGTTCAAACAGGTGCAGTTAATACAGGTAATGAGTGAAGAACAGGAGGCTTCTTAAAGAAAAACTAACAGGTCTGTGAGAGCCGGAATTCTTACTGGTTGGTAGGTGATCAAATACTTATGTCATGCAATAAAATGCAAATTAATTACTTCAAAATCATACAATGTGATTTTCTGGATTTTTGTTTTAGATTCTGCCTCTCACAGTTGAAGTGTACCTATGATAAAAATTACATACCTCTACATGCTTTGTAAGTAGGAAAACCTGCAAAATCGGCAGTGTATCAAATACTTGTTCTMCCCACTGTATATGCAGGCCTCAGCCACTACCCTGAGAGCACTTGATTCAATGTATCATGCTGCCCTCAGGTTCATTACAAATCAGAAACGTCATTGTGAACACATCATTGTGATCTCTACAGCGCTGTTGGCTGGTTGTCATTGACCTTGTGTAGGCTTAAACACTGGTATACACTGATTTATAAGGCCATATTGGGTCAAATAATTTTATCTCTGTTCTTTTTTAGTCAGGTCAGTAAATAAATATCAATTACGGTCCCATTCTGATTTGCTTCTAACGGTACCAAAAATTAGAACAGGTCATGGTAGAAATAATTTTAGTTACTTAGCACCCTGGTCCTGGAATTCTCTCCTGAACATTTTAAAATTTGATGATCTAGTTTCGTTGGTGGAGTTTAAACACTTGATCGATGTATATATCATAGAAGAGTGTAATTGTTTTTAGGCCAGCTGTTTTTAGTCAAGATGTTTGTGTTTTTAATGTAATATGTAATTGTTGTACTGTATGTGGGTTTATAGTTTTGTTTAATGTTGTGTTAGTGTATGTAAGTTGTTTTGTCTGAAACGTTGTTCCCCCTGCTGCTATTGGACCAGGTCTCTCTTGGAAAATAGATATTATCTCAATAAGAAAAAAACCTGTATAAATAAAGGTAAAATATATATATTTTTTTAAAACATCAAATTGATCAGAAATACAGTGTAGACATTGTTAATGTTGTAAATGACCATTGTAGCTGGATTTTAAAAGAACATCTACATAGGCGTACAGAGGCCCATTATCAGCAACCATCACTCCTGTGTTCCAATGGCACGTTGTGTTAGCTAATCCAAGTTTATCATTTTAAAAGGCTAATTGATCATTGGAAAACCCTTTTGCAATTATGTTAGCACAGGGGAAAACTGTTGTCCTGATTAAAGAAGCAATAAAACTGGCCTTCTTTAGACTAGTTGAGTATCTGGTGCATCAGCATGTGTGGGTTCGATTACAGGCTSAAAATGGCTAGAAATAAAGAGTTTCTTCTGAAACTCGTCAGTCTATTCTTGTTCTGAGAAATGAAGGCTATTCCAAACAAAGAGATACTGAGTTTGAAGGTAGGCCTTGGAATCCATCCACAGGTACACCTCCAATTGACTCAAATGATGCAGTATATACAGTATATACATATGAGATGAGTAAAGCAGTATGTAATTTAAAAAAAAGTGACTAGCGTTCCATTACTAAAGTGGCCAGTGATTCCATGTCTATGTATACAGGGCAGCAGCCTCTAAGGTGCAGGGTTGAGTAACCGGGTGATAGCCGGCTAGTGATGGCTATTTAACAGTCTGATAGAAGCTGTTTTTCAGTCTCTCAGTCCCAGCTTTGATGCACCTTCTGGATGATAGCATGGTGAACAGGCAGTGGCTCGGGTGGTTGTTGTCCTTGATGATCTTGTTGGCCTTCTTGTGACATTGGGTGATGTAGGTGTCCTAGAGGGGACATACAGTAGTTTGCCCCTCTGGAGAGCCCTGCGGTTGCGGGCGGTGCAGTTGCCGTACCTGGCGATGATACAGCCCTACAGGATGCTCTCAATTGTGCATCTGCAAAAGTTTGTGAGGGTTTTAGGAGCCAAGCTAAATTTCTTCAGCCTCCTGAGGTTGAAGAGGAGCTGTTGCGTCTTCTTCACCACACTGTATGTGTGGGTGGATCATTTCAGATCGTCAGTGATGTGCACGCTGAGGAACTTGAAGCTTTCCACCTTCTCCACTGCGGTCACGTCGATGTGGATAGGGGCGTGCTCCCTCTGCTGTTTCCTGAAATCCACGATCAGCTCCTTTGTTTTGTTGACGTTGAGTGAGAGGTTATTTTCCTGGCACCACACTCCCAGAGCCCTCAACTCCTCCCTGTAGGCTGTCTCGTCATTGTTGGTAATCAAGCCTACTACTGTTGTGTCATCTGCAAACTTGATGATTGAGTTGGAGGTGTGCGTGGCCAYGCACGGGTGTCATGAGTGAACAGGGAGTACATGAGGGGGCTGAGCACGCACCCTTGTGGGGCCCCTGTGTTGAGGATCAGCAAAGTGGAGGTGTTGTTTCCTACCTTCACCACCTGGGGCCGGCCCGTCAGGAATTCCAGGACACAGTTGCACAGGGTGTGGTTCAGACCCAGGGCCACAATATTAATGATGAGCTTGGAGTGTACTATGGTTTTCAATGCTGAGCTATAGTCAATGAACAGGATTCTTACATAGGTATTCCTCTTGTCCAGATAGGATAGGGCAGAGTGCAGTGCGATGGAGATTGCATCGTCTGTGGATCTATTGGGGCGGTAAGTCAATTGAAGTGGGTCTAGGGTGTCAGGTAAGGTAGAGGTGATGTGATCCTTAACTAGCCTTTCAAAGCACTTCATGATGGCAGAAGTGAATGCTAGATAGTCATTTAGTTCAGTTACCTTTGCTTTCTTGGGTACAGGAACAATGTTGGACATCTTGATGCAAGTGGGGACAGCAGACTGGGATAGGGATAGATTGGACATGTCCGTAAACACTCCAGCCAGCTGGTCTGTGCATGCTCTGAAGACGCGGCTAGAGATGCCGTAAGGGCTGGCAGCCTTGCGAATGTTAACATGCTTAAATGTCTTACTCACATTGGCCACGGAAAAGGAGAGCCCACAGTCCTTGGTAGCGGGCCGCATCGGTGGCATTGTGTTATCCTCAAAGCGTGTAAAGAAGGTGTTTAGCTTGTCCGGAATCAAGACGTCGGTGTACTCGACGTGGCTGGTTTTCCCTTTGTAGTCCATGATTCTCAGTAGACCCTGCCACATACGTCTTGTGTCTGAGCCGTTGAATTGCGACTCCACTTTGTACTGATGTTTTGCCTGTTTGATTGCTCAGAGGGAATAACTACACCATGCCATGGTTAAATGCAGTGGTTCGCGCTTTCAGTTTTGCGTGAATGCTGCCATCTATCCAYGGTTTCTGGTTTGGGTATGTTTTAATAGTCACAGTGGGTACAACATCTCCTATACACTTCCTGATGAACTCAGTCACCGTATCCGTGTATTCGTCAATGTTATTCTCAGAGGCTACACTCATCTCTCTCTTTCTCTTTCTTTCTTTCTTTCTTTCTTTCTTTCTTTCTTTCTTTCTTTCTTTCTTTCTTTCTTTCTTTCTTTCTTTCTTCTTCTCGGCTCTCTCCTCCTCTTCTTCTCTCCCCTCTCTCTCTTTCTCTCTTCGTCTCTCTCTCTCTTCCTCTCTCTCTCGCTCTCTCTCTGGTCTCTCTCTGTCTTCTCGTCTCTCTCTCTCTCTCTCTCTCTTTGCTCTTCCTTCTCAAGAGAGGAACACAAATCAGGCCCTTATTTGACTTGCTTATCGCATTTCCTTCATCTCTTCTCGTCTCCTCCTCTTTTCTCTGCCATCAACAGAGAAAATTGACCAAATTATTAAAACCTTGGCCTTAAAAGGAAATTCTGTTAAACTAACATTTAGAAATCTGCTCAGCAGTCCTCAGGTCAGGTCATATACCGATCCTCTTTCTCTTTCCTTTCATTTCTCTGTTTCTCTCTGCTACATCACCGATGGCTGATGACTGCAACTATCAGCAGATGTTTGGAAAACTAATTGGGAATTTTGGCATAAGATCGTATTTCTTTATTTTTTTCTCTCTTTCCCTCCCCATCTCTCTCTCTCTCTCTCTCTCTCTCTCTCTCTCTCTCTCTCTTTCTTTCTTTCTCAGGTAGCGAGTCACAGAATCACAAAGGGTCCAGCTTATAACTTCCTGCCAAGCGGTTGGGTTCAGGCCTGCCTGTCACGCTTCTCAAACAAACACCAGCTAGCTGCTCTGCTCTGCGCTCCACCATTGTTCCAGTCTCACTATATCATGTTATCTTTCAAAGTTTTCACATTGTCACGATGGCCAAGAGAAATGTCTAAGTAGCAGCCTAATCAATCCTGAAGCACACACTCACACTCACCACACACACAAACATGTACACACGCACACAGTTGTTTCATCCCAGGTCACCTCGTCTCACCGCTGGTTGGGTTTCACCAACATTAACATCACATTGATCTTCTGGAGGTGGGTCAATGGAGATGGCGTGCACAGCTCACGTTGCCAACAGATTAGTGCCAATTCGAGAGGGATTGTTACTTACTGCCACACCGAAACTTAAACCTAATGTTTGTTTGTCCCGTCAATAAATCTATCAGATTGACAGAGTGCTCCTTTTTCTTTATTCTCCCGTATAGTCACCAGTTGAAGTATCCCGGGGTAATGAATGATAGTCATCAGTTGAAGTATCCCGGGGTAATGAATGATAGTTACCAGTTGAAGTATCCCGGGGTAATGAATGATAGTTACCAGTTGAAGTATCCCGGGGTAATGAATGATAGTCACCAGTTGAAGTATCCTGGGGTAATGAATTATAGTCACCAGTTGAAGTATCCCGAGGTAATGAATGATAGTTACCAGTTGAAGTATCCCGGGGTAATGAATGATAGTCACCAGTTGAAGTATCCTGGGGTAATGAATGATAGTCATCAGTTGAAGTATCCTGGGGTAA
>NC_036862.1:20371339-20381709 GCF_002910315.2 Salvelinus sp. IW2-2015
AGGTAATGAATTGATAGTTACAGTTGAGTATCCTGGGGTAAGAATGATAGTTACCAGTTTGAAGTATCCTGGGGGAAGAATGATAGTACCAGGTTGAAGAATCCGGGGAATGATGATAGTACCAGTTGAAGTATCCGGGTAAGGAATGATAGTCACCATGTTGAAGTAATCCTGGGTTATAAGGATGAGATAGTCACCAGTTGATAGGAATGATATCCCCGTGTGAAGTCTCGCTGGTGAAGAATCACCATTCGTAGACCTGGAGGAATGATGACCCATTGAAATCCCTTTAGATGAAGAATGAAGACTGGGTAATGGAATGTACAGTTCCCCAGAATTGAAGTATCCCTTAGTGAACTGGCATGGTAATGTGAGATGATAGTTCCCAGCTTGAAGTATCCTGTGGGTAAGAATGATAGTCACCAGTTGAAGTATCCGGGGTTTGGAGCGAATGATAGTCAACAGTTGAGTATCCTGGGGTAAGGAATGATAGTCACCAGTGAAGTATCCTGGGTAAGAATGATAAGCATCATCCAAGGTTGACAGTATTCCTGGATTGTTTGTTGTGAGGATAGCGTGACAAGACTCGGAATGATGAGTCCACCCAGTTGAATTTACTTCCTGGAACCGCGTCAAGAATGTCCTTGAGCTTGGTTTGCGTCAGATGAGTTATATACATCAAATGCTCTTTACATATGAGGAGCTGGACCCTTTTATGCCTGAATATCTTTGAGTTGTAACTCCTGAGCCTAACCTCGAGAAAGAAGACCACGAGAATAGCAAACCCGAAGCAGCCACACCGAACGCGCCCAAGAGTGAAGAGTGGGATGGCGAAGTCGCGACTGGCGAAGAAGAGAACGAGCAAACCACAAAAAAAACACAGAAGAAGCAAATGAGTAACCCAAAAGACTAAGCCAGTCCACAACAATGCTTGAGATATGGAATAGGGAGACCTTTCTGTCAAATGTACATATTGCAGGGTACCAGATCCGCGCGTAGGCCGGAGTAACTCCCTTGCTCAAGCAACAGACGAATCAAGTGGGCCGCCTACCGGCGCGTCCACCCTACCAGTCGTCCCTGATAAGGGGAGCTTCCCGACAAGATAGCGGCTAGGTCAAAGACCTGAGAGTGTGGGCTACGTTTCGCCTTGACACTGTCGCCGGTGAGGACGCCGACAATGAACCCTCCTAAACCAGTTGTTCAGTCAATGGGAGGTTGAAAGTCATAGGAGGAGGGCGGAGAAGACATAGCGTGAGAGGAGGAAAAAAGATGAAAAGAGACTCCAAGAGTAAAGTACGAAAAGATCATTAGGTCGACCAGAAGATTCGACCTCATCTGATACCGCAGTATCGCGTGGAGTGGAAATCATAGACAGATGAGGCCCGCACCAGCGACTTGTTGAGGAATTAGTGGTCGCGGTTCCAAAAATTTTTGGTGCCGGCGGGAACCCAAAAGTGAAAAATTAAATTTTTGTTGAGTCATGGCTCCCTACTTTGAAAATGTCAAACAACCCAGATGCCCAACTGAACGCCGCATACGGTGAATCCCCATATCTGCGTCCTTAGGCCTGTGTGGCGAGTGAACGTCTATACCCATACTTGGAAGTTAATGACAGAGAGTCAATCGATGTAGTCTCTGTGGCACTTAATGAAAAGATTTATAAGTCGCAAATAAAATCGTGCCAGTGACATGATTGTCACTCCCGGACTCGTAGATAGGATCTAACGCCCCCCACACTCCATCAATAGAAGTACCGACATCCATAACTGCTCCTCGATCATTCCGCTTCTTTGCACGGTGAGAACCACACATGCGGAAGCATCATTGACCGTCAACTCTGAGATGCTACCAGACAGAGAGAGACGATGAGCGAGAACGAGTTGAGATGAAAATCACTCCCGAAGAGAAAGATAGCTCCTCAGCGCATCAGTTGGTCGTGAGATCATACCCAAGAGTGCTGAGCCAAAGCACCAAAAGGGGAAAGGACAGATTTAACCAATAGGTCTTTAATGTACCGGATTACGTGTATTCTTCCGCCCCAAAGCAAAGTCTCTATCTTTCTTAGTACTCATGGTACTCACTTCTTCTAGTAAGTGGATTTCTTGCAAGACCAACATTAGAAGCATGAGCCCTAGCTGATAGACTATCCCAAGACGCCTCAAGTCAGAGTCTCTTACTGAAGCAAGACTGCTGATTTGAGAGAACGCCGAAGACAAGAATCAAGCAGAATTTTGTGTCTGCTTACCTTAAACTCTGTGAAGCAATTTATTTTATCTGGCATTAGCCAATTTGATGAGTGTCTCAAATATTAACTCTATTATCAACTCATATCCTCCTGCCAGTACAGAAACGGATAAACCAGATCAGACCTTGAGAAGACTACTTCTCTTATAACCCTCTTCTCATAGATCGGGCACAGACAGGACAGGCACACCAAAGCTCGCTCGAGTGAAGAGGCCGATGTTTCATCATAGCTGCAGTCATTTGTTTTGCGGACAAGCACTTGAATTGAATACTTCAAAGTATTTTGTACAAATCCTTTACACACTCTTTGAGTATACTGATCTGCATCCCTGTGCTCTCTTGATCATTAACTTTCGTCGATAGCCTGCACCAGAGAGGCGAACAGTATCACTGAAACGCCAGCTTGAAGATGACAGAGCAGAAACCGGTAAAAGACCCAGCGGGAACTGCTTCCTACTAAGGTCGACACGAGTTGCATGGAACAAGTATACTCGAACGGGTCAGACGTAGTATAGAGCGTATTGACCAAAGTGACCAACATTAGCCACGAAACCACTCCACTGCAAGTTTACCAGACAGACCAAAACTCCTCAAGGCCATGAAAGCACAACATGTCAGGAGCAGTCTCAAGGACCAACCAACACAAAGCCAACGAGATCAGCCAGATGACAACTCACAAGCCAATACCTCAACTAGCAGAGGCGAACAAGAACCATACACGAGGCACTAGATTCCCCATGTCGTAGACATTGCACTCCTCACAACCTAAACTTCACTTATCATCAGAGACGCAAACGCAAACCAAACAGACAGTGACAGAGAGCAACGCAATCTCAATCTCACAACCAAAACCTACACCCATCTGCGCAAACAACAAGAATGCCATACACCAGAACACCAAGCCAAGCCATAACATGTGAATGAGTCTCACAAATCGACTAATGCACTGAGCGACAGAAACAGTAGAGACACCACTAGATGAAACGATGAAGGGAAAGACAGTGCAAAAGCTGTTCATAGTAACTTACGAGATGATGTCAATATCGGTCTCCTCATCTCCAGGGACCTGGATCATGATGTGCCTGCGCACACACCATTTCTCAAATCATGAAAGGAGACGAGACCAGAGACAACAAAACGACTCATTTGTCGTGCTCATTGCACGTTTCGTACTGGTGTTTACGAGCCAGATGCTGCGGATAAGTTAGTAGGAGTCATCGCGGACATGTCCGACCTAGTCTGACGTATCTAGCTGCCTATTTCAACCTCCTGCTCATCGAGCGTGCCGGCCCCTGCTCATACGGACTGAGCGCATCGGAGCGTACCGTCCGTCCCTCACACTCTCACTTACTGAAGCCGGATTCTCAATGGAGATTCACTAAACTGATTACTCGTACCGGTTGGAACGTTATTCAAGATGATCATATAAGAGGTAAAACACTAAATCCGTAAACCCAGTCAGACTCTACTTCAGCAAGGTATACATTATCAGATCAACACGAGTTCGCTGCTACTCTTAAGGAGGCGATAAGATTAATCACAACAGACTGTTATGAACTTTGTGTGATCACAAGGTCAAAAAACTAATTTTATTTGTTGTTGGCGAGTGTATATTTCATATAAGATCGCGGCCAACGTGGCGCTTAGTGTAAGAGCGTGTTGTAAAAACATCTGGTCTTATCTACCAATCAAGGATCATCTTATTATCTTAGGCTTGTGTCTACTCCGAGACACAGAGTGAGGCATGAAATGTATTTGGAATACACTAGAACTTGAATAACTAGGACATGATGTGAGGTAACAATTATTTGCGCACACCATTAAACCAGAGCATATCACAAATCGTGCGCAACCGGTATACATACTGCGAAGTCGATCTACCAGTCAGGACTGCAATTCGGATGAAGTACGTCTTTGCCGAAATCTAAACAGTCTAACCCTCACACCTGTGCTATACATGTCGATGCTGGTTCTTTCTATCTTTGATCTTCATGATTAAGTGAGGGACCTCCACAAGAAACCAAATGAGACAAGCGTGAGTATCATCATAGTGATATACAAATTAATATAGGTGTCTCTACAACTCAGGCAAAAACAGCGAGAACAGACGTCGTGTAGCAGATGCCTATCACTCACTGCAACATAGAGGAGATCAAGCTTATTGACCACTATTAAGGTTCTCCTTGACAACGTCTCTGACAAAAAAACTTAGCGTGACACACGTCGATTGACAATTAAGAGACAAGAAGTGAAGTTAGAACCGGTACAATAATCTAAACAGTGAAATAGACTATACTAACTAGACCTCACACAGCGAGATAAAGACAAAATGAAGCTGTGGGTCTCCTTATATCATCACAACACGAATATGTAATGCAAATGAAAAAGTTTGAGTTCTTACCAATCAGAGAGTGACAAAACAGAAATTAGGCCTACAACAGAAGACCAAATAGCTAGGCCGGACAACAGAAACAAAACTAGGCCGACAACAGAAGACAAATACTGACCTTACATACAGAAGGACCAAAATAGTAGACCTGACAACATGAAGAAAACAAAGTAGGCTCTACACACAGAAGGATAGTGACCCATTCATAGCTATACACATTCCACAACAGTCTAGACAAATGATATTATATTTTTGATGCGCAAGAACCATACAGAAGACAGTGAATAAGCAATGTGAGATGTACAACAACAGCTCAGGAAAAAAAAAATTATTAGCGGATACAATAGAGGAGCGACCAAGGTAAATGAGTAACCCTTCAAGACAGAAATATATCATAATAAAAGTGTTTACCTACTAAACAGAAGACAAATAGTATTGCCTACAACAGAAGACAGAATTAGATTTAGACTAACAGCAAATTAAGTAAATACATATAGTGGAGAGCTTTATCATACCAGACACAAAACAATGCCTTGGAGCCTTAGCAATCAGTAAGACAAATGTAAACAATGACTAGAGTCCCAACTGACAGAAATACAGATACTCTAGTAGGCCTACATAGCAAGATAAATTGCACAAGAATGAGTTATAGGTCGCATACTGAGCCACAGAATTAACTAACTACATCTACATGATTTCTCGCTCGCTCTTTTTACTCTATGACAGAAGACAAAAAATTAGTATGCCATGTCAATTTCTACACGACAGCTATAGGCATATGCCGCTATACCAACAGCAAGACAAATCAGTTGGCACACATATCAAATCAGAAGACAAAAAGTTGGTGTTCCTGAGCGCTACGATGAAGAGCATAATTTCGGCCGCTACAATCCTTTATATCAATCAGACACATAGATTAGGCAACTAGGAAATTTACGAGCACTACAGTGCCTGTAGAGCATTATAGAGATCAATGTACAATGGTATCAGTTACAGGTGTGTGCCCTTTACACATGAACAAGAAATACAAGCAAGATTGACCTTATCACAGAAACGAAATAGTAGGCCTAATCACAGGAAGACTAAATATATATGATTATCCCTGAATTACAACAGAAGATCCATAAGGAGCATTGCCTACAACAGACTGTGACAAATAATAGGGGTCCAAACAATCAGGAAACACAAAATTTGTTAGGCCTTTCACCAAGGCGAGAACGACAGGAAAGCTTTAGTCCTGACAACAGAAAAACAACAAGGTGACCTACAACAGAAGACAAATAGTGGCGCTACAACAGGAGAGGACAAATAGACTTATCCCTAAACATGAAAGACTACAATCAACTAGAACGACTACAGCAAAAGAACAAAAATAGGTGGGCCTACAACAGAAGACAAAAAAAGTGGTCCTTAACAAACGCGAAGATAAGAAACAATAATAGGCCTCACACTTACAACAGAAAAAAGTTTGTGACAGTCAATATACAACAGGAAGACAATAATATGCCATTACTATAGAAGAGAAGATAAATCGTCTGCTTTTTTTGTCGAGTCCTACTCAACCAGCAAGACGAATTTGTACCTTTTACACCTCACCACTCTAATAAAAAACTTTAGGTTGTGAAACCTACAAAATCATGAAAGACGGAGATAGGAGAAATGACCAGACCAACAATAGATTTCAGTTCACTAGTTCAAATGTTTTGACCCAACAAACGAATGAATCAGATATGAGCAAGCTATCATTGGACACGAACGAAGCAGCTAAGGACAATATTCAATACGGCTAACAACACAGAGACTCAGAGGCTAGGTCGCTATAGAGTCTCATACAAGCATGAAGAACAAGCCGTCCCTACAAACCAGCAGGACAACATAAAATAAATTGGAGCCAGGACCATGAAGACCAAATAGGTCGATCTACCCGGCCTTACAACAGGAAGACACAATAGATGTGCTACAACAGAAGACAAATGAGCTGACCGACAACAGAAGACAAATAGTGACCTACAAACAGAAGACCAAATAGTTGACCTACAACGAAGAAGCAAAATAGTTGGACCGAACAACAGAAGACAAATAGTTGGACCTACAACAGGAAGACAAATTAGTTGACCGACGATACACCCACAGAAGACAATCAGCTTAACTCATAACAACAGATATGACAAATGTAATAGGCGTACCCACAGAAAGTTCTAAAAGTAATAGTCCCCTTAGCGAAAGAAGGACAAAAATAATAAAAGCCATACAAAAACAGAAAGACACAAATGAGCGATTGAACGACGCAACAGCAAAGACTAGAAAGGTAGGCCTACAACACAAGAACAAATAATAGGCCTACAACAGAAGACAAATAATAGTCCTACGAACAGCGAAGACAATAATAGGCCTACAACAGAAGACAAATAGTTGAACCTACACAGAGACCAAATAGTTACCTACAACAAGAAAGACAAATCAAAGCGCCTTTACGCAACAAACCGCAAAATTCAATCAAATCGACAGACGCATAGAGGCACTAGGTCGCTTTCTACAACAGAGTAAATTGCTGACCCATAACTTCAGTACTGTCAGCCTCACACCAGTCATAGATAGCATAATAACTAGTTCCTCGAACAACAGAAGGACCAAAATAATAGGCCTACAAAACAGGAAAGGAAAAAGTGACCTACAACAGAGGACAAATAGCCGAGTTGGATCCGATCAAAGAGACGAGATCAAGGATAGTAGGCTACAAACTACGCGCAAAGACACAATAAGTTTAGGCATCAAACAAAACAGAAGACAAATAGATAGTAACCTACAACAGAAGACAAATAATAGGCCTACAACCAGAAGACAAATAGATTGACCTACAACAGAAGACAAATAGTTGACCTACAACAGAAGACCAAGAGACCAGTTGAAGTATCCTGGGGTAATGAATGATAGTCACCAGTTGAAGTATCCTGGGGTAATGAATGATAGTCACCAGTTGAAGTATCCTGGGGTAAGGAATGTTTTGGGGTTTTCTGATATTTTACATCATCACTATCATGGATGGATATTACTGAAGGGATAGAGGGATGGACACGACTCCTCATCCATTGGATTTTTCATATTGGTCACTTGCCAAACATAAGTAGGTCCCTTAGAGCTCTGGTCAAAAGTAGTGCCATTTGGGACACATTATAGTAGTCATAGAATATAGAGTGATAGGTTGGACAGAGTTGATGAGATATCTATGGATGCAGGTGTTGAGTGGTGATTGGCTRAGCTACCTGCTGGACTGTGCTGACAATACCCATCTGGAAAAGAGATGTTGGTGGAAATAATAAAATGCCTATTCCACTGTGAGGCCCTAGTAGCTAAGCTCTTTCCTTTAGCACCTGACGACAGACAGCAGGGAGGAGGAGGATCAGGAGCTCCAGGCTGGCTGGCCAAGCTGACCAACAGACCAACAGACACACCAAAAGAGTGACAGACCAAAATACCGACAGACTAACCAATCAACAGACAGACCAACCAATGGACAGACAGACAGACCAACGGAGAGACCAACCGACAGACAGACCAACCAACCAACAGACAGACCAACCAACCGGCCCAGCCTGCTTCTGGTTAACCAGCCAGCTGCTAGTGTTTCAGGGCTCCTCCACACTGTGTGTGTGTGTGTGTGTGTGTGTGTGTGTGTGTGTGTGTGTGTGTGTGTGTGTGTGTGTGTGTGTGTGTGTGTGTGTGTGTGTGTGTGTGTGTGTGTGTGTGTGTGTGTGTGTGTGTGTGTGTGTGTGTGTGTGTGTGTGTGTGTGTGTGTGTGTGTGTGTGTGTGTGTGTGTGTGTGTGTGTGTGTGTGTAAAATGTGTGTCAGGCCTGCTCCACGCTCTGCTCTATTTTTGTTTTGATTCCTTTCTCCCCCTTTAACATTTGCTTAAGTTGATCATGATGAAATTCCAGCGTTTGTGTTCCTCTTTTCATTGTTAATTTCATTTCCATCAGGCGGTGTTTTGGTGGAATCGATCGGCACAGAGCTGACAGAGCCTAACAAAGTACCAGAACAGTGATTTTGTAGCTGTAATTGAACACAAGAAAGACTGTCTGCTTACTAAATATGCATTCAACAAACTGTAGAAGGACCCTTTTCATTATAGCATGTTGCATCCCAAGTGGCACCCTATTCCAGAGTGCACTACTTTTCCCATGTGGGACGCATCTGTATACTGTATATGCATTCTTCAAATTGTAGATGGGCCCTTTTCATTGTAGTAGCATAGGTAATGGTTGAAAACAGTGATTTCATTTATTTTCTGCACTAATGTCTTTGAGTCATTTTACAGCATCTATGTATAAAGCCGTTAATAGATTTTTGTCTAATTTGACTGTATTTAGCTGTCATCATAATCCAACACAATAATCCTTTCTGACAGAGGAAGTGAATGTCTCCTACCTCAGTTTTCTCAAAAAGATTTAGTAGATTTAAGCCATGTTTTAAATGGTATATAGTACTATGGGCCCTGGTCAAAAGTGTGCACTATATAGGGAATAGGGTGCCATTTGGACGCAAGCTAGTCAGTAGAGAAGCTACTGTTGTAGATTACAGTTGAAGTAATACTTTATGAAGGATTTTAGAGTGGTTACTATTACTGCTGACAGTTGTATGTTGGTGGTGGATGATGACATGTCAGTGTGTGTGTGTGTGTGTGTGTGTGTGTGTGTGTGTGTGTGTGTGTGTGTGTGTGTGTGTGTGTGTGTGTGTGTGTGTGTGTGTGTGTGTGTGGTGTGTGTGTGTGTGTGTGTGTGTGTGTGTGTGTGTGTGTGTGTGTGTGTGTGTGTGTGTGTGCCAGATCAGCCTGTGTCGTCAGTCAGTCTGAGCTCTATGGCGCGACTGGAAATGGAGATCCTTGTGGTCAGAGAGGATAATGATTGACAGCAGTGAACCGTGCGTGTGTGTGTGTATGTGTGTGTATGTGTGTGTGTGTGTGGCCCGCTGCCCTGATGATGCAATGTTTCCCTGATTGAGAAACATGCAGATGAGGATGATGAGGATGATGATCTTGATGATGATACTGTGAAGAGGCTGTTTTTTTTAAACCACCATTGCCTCAACTGGGCCAACAAGTCAAAACAAAAGCCTTGCTCAGTCTCTCCTCCTAGCGTTGGAAGTCAATGAGCTGTGTGTTTATACATCCTGGTTTGATTATCACAGCTGTCCGCGTACAAATAAGACTGTGTATGTATTTACCCAAGCCTAATTAACTATCTTAGTTTCCATTAGTGATGTCACAAGTTCATATACACTCATATACCAGCAAGAACTGAACAAGTATGATATTTGATAGTTTGATGTTTGAGGCTAGGAAAGTCTGACTTCTTCACTGCAATGGTATATTATACAACTGTTGTAGGCCAACTATTTGTCTTCTGTTGTAGCTATATTTGTCTTCTGTTGTAGGTCAACTATTTGTCTTCTGTTGTAGGCTATATTTGTCTTCTGTTGTAGGCCAACTATTTGTCTTCTGTTGTAGGCCAACTATTTGTCTTCTGTTGTAGGCCTACTATTTGTCTTCTGTTGTAGGCCAACTATTTGTCTTCTGTTGTAGGCCTACTATTTGTCTTCTGTTGTAGGCAACTATTTGTCTTCTGTTGTAGGCCTACTATTTGTCTTCTGTTGTCGGTCAACTATTTGCTCTTCTGTTGTAGGTCAATATTTGATTTCGTCTTCTGTTGTAGGTCAACATATTTGTCAATATGGCAGCAG
>NC_036862.1:20381734-20395241 GCF_002910315.2 Salvelinus sp. IW2-2015
CTACATATGTTCGCGGACTGGAAATGGAGATCCTTGTGGTCAGAGAGGATAATGATGACAGCAGTGAACCGTGCGTGTGTGTGTGTATGTGTGTGTATGTGTGTGTGTGTGTGGCCGCCTCGCCTGATGATGCAATGTTTCCCTGATTGAGAAAACATGCAGATGAGGATGATGAGGATGATGATCTTGATGATGATACTGTGAAGAGGCTGTTTTTTTTAAACCACCATTGCCTCAACTGGGCCAACAAGTCAAAACAAAAGCCTTGCTCAGCTCTCCCTCTAGCGTTGGAAGTCAATGAGCTGTGTGTTTATACATCCTGGTTTGATTATCACAGCTGTCACGCGTACAAATAAGACTGTGTATGTATTTACCCAAGCCTAATTAACTATCTTAGTTTCCATTAGTGATGTCACAAGTTCATATACACTCATATACCAGCAAGAACTGAACAAGTATGATATTTAGATAGTTTGATGTTTGAGGCTAGGAAAGTCTGACTTCTTCACTGCAATGGTATATTATTACCAACTGTTGTAGGCCAACTATTTGTCTTCTGTTGTAGGCCTACTATTTGTCTTCTGTTGTAGGTCAACTATTTGTCTTCTGTTGTAGGCCTACTATTTGTCTTCTGTTGTAGGCCAACTATTTGTCTTCTGTTGTAGGCCTACTATTTGTCTTCTGTTGTAGGCAACTATTTGTCTTCTGTTGTAGGCCTACTATTTGTCTTCTGTTGTAGGCCAACTTTTGTCTTCTGTTGTTAGGCCTACTATTTGTCTTCTGTGTGCGGTCAACTATTTGTCTTCTGTTGTAGGTCAACTATTTGTCTTTCTGTTGTAGGTCAACTATTTGTCTTCTGTTGTAGGCCTATTATTTGTCTTCTGTTTGTAGGACTATTATTTGTCTTCTGTTGTCGGTCAACTATTTGTCTTCTGTTGTAGGCCTATTATTTGTCTTCTGTTGTAGGACTATTATTTGTCTTCTGTTGTAGGCCTATTATTTGTCTTCTGTTGTAGGCCTACTATTTGTCTTCTGTGTTAGGTCAACTATTTGTCTTCTGTTGTAGGCCTATTATTTGTCTTCTGTTGTAGGACTATTATTTGTCTTGTTGCGGTCAACTATTTGTCTTCTGTTGTAGGCCTATTATTTGTCTCTGTTGTAGACTATTATTTGTCTTCTGTTGTAGGTCAACTATTTGTCTTCTGTTGTCGGTCAACTATTTGTCTTCTGTTGTAGGTCAACTATTTTGTCTTCTGTTGTAGGCCTATTATTTGTCTTCTGTTGTAGGTCAACTATTTGTCTCTGTTGTCGGTCAACTATTTGTCTTCTGTTGTAGGTCAACTATTTGTCTTCTGTTGTAGGCCTATTATTTGTCTTCTGTTGTAGGCCTACTATTTGTCTTCTGTTGTAGGCCTACTATTGTCTTCTGTTGTTCGCGTCAACTATTTGTCTTCTGTTGTAGGTCAACTATTTGTCTTTGTTGTAGGTCAACTATTTGTCTTCTGTTGTAGGTCAACTATTTGTCTTCTGTTGTAGGTCAACTATTTGTCTTCTGTTGTAGGCCTATTATTTGTCTTCTGTTGTAGGACTATTATTTGTCTTCTGTGTTTAGGCCTACTATTTGTCTTCTGTTGTCGGTCAACTATTTGCTTCTGTTGTAGGCCTATTATTTGTCTTTCGTTGTAGGACTATTATTTGTCTTCTGTTAGGCCTATTATTTGTCTTCTGTTGTAGGCCTACTATTTGTCTCTGTTGTCGGTCAACTATTTGTCTTCTGTTGTAGTCAACTATTTGTCTTCTGTTGAGAGGTCAACTATTTGTCTTCTGTTGTAGGCCTTTTATTTGTCTCTGTTTGTAGGACTATTATTTGTCTTCTGTTGTAGGCCTATTATTTGTCTTCTGTTGTAGGCCTACTATTTGTCTTCTGTTGTCGGTCAACTATTTGTCTTCTGTTGTAGGTCAACTATTTGTCTTCTGTTGTAGGACCTATTATTTGCTTCTGTTGTAGGACTATTATTTGTCTTCTGTTGTTGTAGGCCTAATTATTTGTCTTCTGTTGTGGCCTACTATTTGTCTTCTGTTGTCGGTCAACTATTTTGTCTTCTGTTGTAGGTCAACTATTTGCTTTTTGGTCACTATTTTCTTCTGTTGTAGGCCTATTATTTGTCTTCTGTTGTGAGGACTATTATTTGTCTTCTGTTGTAGCCTATTATTTGTCTTGTGTTGTAGGCCTACTATTTGTCTTCTGTTGTCGGTCCAACTATTTGTCTTCTGTTGTAGGCCTATTATTTGTCTTCTGTTGTAGGACTATTATTTGTCTTCTGTTGTAGGCCTATTATTTGTCTTCTGTTGTAGGTCTACTATTTGTCTTCTGTTTGTCGGTCAACTATTTGTCTTCTGTTGTAGGTCAACTATTTGTCTTCTGTTGTCGGTCAACTATTGTCTCTTCTGTTGTAGGTCAAACTATTTGTCTTCTGTTGTTAGGTCAACTATTTGTCTTCTGTTGTCGGTCAACTATTTGTCTTCTGTTGTAGGTCAACTATTTGTCTTCTGTTGTAGGTCAACATTGTCTTCTGTTGTCGGTCAACTATTTGTCTTCTGTTGTAGGCCTACTTTTTGTCTTCTGTTGTAGGCCTACTATTTGTCTTTCTGTTGTAGGGCCTACTTATTTGTCTTCTGTTGTCGCGTCAACTATTTGTCTTCTGGTTGTGGTCAACTATTTTGTCTTCTTTGCTCGTCAACTATTTGTCTTCTGTTGTAGGTCAACTATTTTTTATATTGTAGTGTAGGCCTACAATTTGTCTTCTGTTGTAGACCAACGATTTATCTTCTGTTGTAGGCATATTATTTGTCTTCTGTTGTACGTCAACTTTTTTTTCTGTTGTTAGTGTAGGCCTATTATTTTTCTTCTGTTGTAGGCCAACTTTTTGTCTTCTGTTGTAGGCCCACTATTTGTCTTCTCGTTGTAGGCCTATTATTGTCTTCTGTTGTAGGCACTATTATTTGTCTTCTGTTGTAGGCCTATTATTTGTCTTCTGTTGTAGGCCTACTATTTGTCTTCTGTTGTCGGTCAACTATTTGTCTTCTGTTGTAGGTCAACTATTTGTCTTCTGTTGTAGGTCAACTATTTGTCTTCTGTTGTAGGCCTATTATTTCTTCTGTTGTAGGACTATTATATTGTCTTCTGTTGTAGGCCTATTATTTGTCTTCTGTTGTAGGCCTACTATTTGTCTTCTGTTGTCGGTCAACTATTTGTCTTCTGTTGTAGGTCAACTATTTGTCTCTGTTGTAGGCTATTATTTGTCTCTGTTGTAGGACTATTATTGTCTTCTGTTGTAGGCCTATTATTTGTCTTCTGTGTAGGCCTACTATTTGTCTTCTGTTGTGGTCAACTATTTGTCTTCTGTTGTAGGTCAACTATTTGTTCTTCTGTTGTAGGTCAACTTATTTGTCTTCTGTTGTAGGCACTATTATTTGTCTTCTGTTGTAGCTATTATTGTCTTCTGTTGTAGGCCTATTATTTGTCTTTGTTGTAGGCCTACTATTTGTCTTCTGTTGTCGTCAACTTTTCTTCTGTTGTAGGCCTATTATTTGTCTTCTGTTGTAGGCTATTATTTGTCTTCTTGTTAGTAGCCTATTATTTGTCTTCTGTTGTAGGGTCTACTATTTGTCTTCTGTTGTCGGTCAACTATTTGTCTTCTGTTGTAGGTCAACTATTTGTCTTCTGTTGTCGGTCAACTATTTGTTTCTTCTGTTGTAGGTCAACTATTTGTCTTCTGTTGTAGGTCAACTATTTGTCTTCTGTTGTCGGTCAACTATTTGTCTTCTGTTGTAGTCAACTATTCTGTTTCTGTTGTACGGTCAATCTATTTTCTTCTGTTGTGGTCAACATGTCTCTGTTGTAGCCTACTTTGTGTCTTCTTTGTTAGCCTACTATTTGTCTTCTGTTGTAGCCTATTATTTGTCTTCTGTATTGCTCGGTCAACTATTTGTCTTCTGTTTGTCGGTCAACTATTGTCTTCTTGTTGTCGGTCAACTATTTGTCTTCTGTTGTAGGTCAAACTATTTTTTATATTGTAGTGTAGGCCTACAATTTGTCTTCTGTTGTAGACCAACGATTTATCTTCTGTTGTAGGCATATTATTTGTCTTCTGTTGTACGTCAACTTTTTTTTGTCTTGTAGTGTAGGCCTATTATTTTTCTTCTGTTGTAGGCCAACTTTTTGTCTTCTGTTGTAGGCCCACTATTTGTCTTTTGCTGTAGGTCTATTATTTTGTCTTCTGTTGTAGGGATACTATTTGTGCTTCTGTTGTAGCGCCACTAATTTGTCTTCTGTTGTAGGTCAACTTGTTGTTTCTGTTTGTAGGCCTACTTTCTGTCTTCTGTTGTAGGCCTACTATTTGTTTTTCTGTTGTTGGCCTATTATTTGTCTTCTGTTGTAGGCCAACTTTTTGTCTTCTGTTGTAGGCTACTAATTGTCTTCTGTTGTAGCCTACTATTTGTCTTCTGTTGTAGGTCAAACTTGTTGTTTTCTGTTGTAGGCCTACTATCTGTCTTCTGTTGTAGGGCCTACTATTTGTTTTGTTGTTGGCATATTATTTGTCTTCTGTTGTAGGCCAACTTTGTCTTCTTTGCTAGGCCCACTATTTGTCTTCTGTTGGTAGGGCTACTATTTGTCTTTCGTTGTAGGCCTACTATTTGTCTCTGTTGTAGGTCAACTTGTTGTTTCTGTTGTAGGCCTACTATCTGTCTTCTGTTGTAGGCCTACTATTTGTTTTCTGTTGTTGGCCTATTATTTGTCTTCTGTTGTAGGCCAACTTTTTGTCTTCTGTTTGTAGGCCCACTATTTGTCTTTTTGCTGTAGGTCTAATTATTTGTCTTCTGTTGTAGGCCTACTATTGTCTTTCTGTTGTAGGTCAACTATTGTTTTCTGTTGTAGGCCTACTATTTGTCTTTCTATTGTATGTCAATAATTTTTTTCCTGTGTTGTGTAAATCCTGCTATTTGTCTTCTGTTTTTGGCATATTATTTGTCTTCTGTTGTTAGGTCAACTATTTGTTTTCTGTTGTAGGCCTACTTTTTCTCTTCTGTTGTAGGTCTACTAATTGTCTTCTGTTGTAGGTCAAGTATTTGTCTTCTTTGTCGGCCTATATTTTTGTCTTCTGTTGTCGGCCTACTATTTGTCTTCTGTTGTAGGCCTATTATTTGTCTTCTGTTGTAGGCCAACTTTTGTCTTCTGTTGTAGGCCCACTATTTTCTCTTTGCTGTAGGTCTAATTATTTTGTCTTCTTGTTGTAGGTCTACTATTTGTCTTCTGTTGTAGGTCAACTATTTGTCTTCTGTTGTCCGGCCTATTTTTTCTTCTGTTGTAGGCCTACTATTTGTTTTCTGTTGTAGCCTATTACTTGGTCTGATATAATCAACTGTCTTTTGTTGTAGTCCTACATACTTGGACATGCAGCCATGTGCAAGTGAGGTGAGATGCAAGAGTACAGCTTGAACTGCAGTAGTATAGTGTGTTCTGTAGGGACAATAACTGTTCCCACCCCTGTACACGTATCAATCAATTCTCTTACGCCAAAACAAAGCCTAAATAATAGAAGAAATGACCTGATGTTTTCAGTGTTTTAACCTCTTAGATGAGCACTGGGGTTTGAATATCCCAAAAAAATAAATTGTTTTATTGTCACATGTTTTCCTTGAGTAGCTACCATGTTGATTGTAACCTTGCTAGTGAGTGCTGGGCTTGTTTTCTTTATTCCTATCTCCATGGACTCTGGCTCTTGTAATTGGGCAGGGCGCTCAGTCCTTGCCAGGCTGCAGTGAGAGCAGGATTGATGAGTGAACAAGGTACGACTTCCAGCTCCACTCTACGACATGGTGAAACACAGAGAAGGAAAGAGAGAAAGGTGTTTGTTCTCTTTTTTCTTTTAAATGGGGCAGCCTCAGACAGGCTGAAGAGAGGAGACGATATTACACACTTAAGTTCTGACCACTTCTTCTTCTTTCTTTCTTTCTGTCTGTCTGTTGGTTGGTCTGTTGGTTGGTTGGGTTGGTTGGTCTGTCTGTTGGTTGGTTGGTTGGTTGGTTGGTGGTCTGTCTGTCTGTTTGGTTGGTTGGTCGTTTGTTGGTTGGTTTGGTCTGTCTGCTGTGTTGGTTGGTCTGTCTGTTGGTTGGTTGGTTGGGTCTGTCTGTCATTGGTTGGTTGGTTGGTTGTCAGTCTGTCTGTCTGTTGGTTGCTGTCTGGTTGAGTCTGTCTGTTGGTTTGGTTGGTCTGTCTGTTTGCGTTGGTCTCTCCGTCTGCCGTCTTGTCTGTCTGTCCATTGCTTGCTAAGTGACGAGGCTTGAGATGCAGCCTCAGAGTTTGACCTGTGGTTGTTCAGGAAAAACACACCTCCTCTTTTCCCAACCACCATGTCTCTCTCCCGCCCTCCCTCCGACTCCACTTCACCCCCTTCTCACCCTCTCTCTCCCTCCTCCCCCTCTCTCCCTCCCTCCGTTTCACTCCACAGTGCTGTGGTTGTGAGGCTGGCAGGGCAGGACAGTAGGCAGGGAGGGTGGGGCCTGGCCAAATGAGAAACAGATCGCCTTCACCCCACTATTAGCTTTTTCTCCCTGTAGATTTTTTTTTTGTTTTCAAAGAAGACAGAGAAAAAAGAGAAAAGAACACGCTCCAAAAATAGATTTGGGGGATCGCGTGCCAGTGGGTTGTGAAGCTTTTTTTCACTCCCTCCAGTCACGCAAGTAGCCTGGCAAGACCTTGAGTTAGAGAGCAGGAAAAAACAGAGGCCGTAAAAGACAGGAGGGAAAAGGAGAAAGTCCCTACGGAAGGATGGAGAGGAGGTTTGTGTGAGATGAGGAGCGAGCATCCCTGGAACTGGATGTTCCTCTGAGGGAGTGGTGGGGGGAGAGTGGTGTTGGCGTGCAAGCTGCAGGTATGAGGGGCTTATGGGTAAGCCTGGTTGCAGTGGAACGAGTAGCTATCCTCTCTGCCAGGAAGACGTATGATCCCCACCTACAGGTCCTACAGTGCAGACAGCTAGACGCCTAGAACACGGCCCAAAATGGCATCCTATTCCCTATGTAGTGCACTACTTTTGACCTGGGCCAATAGGGATCTAGTCAAAAGGAGTGTACAATATAGGACATATGGTTSCATTTGGGAGGCAGCACTAGACCACGTCCCGGAACAAACAAACAAACAGTAGATGTACGGCACACAGACCCCCACCACTTCCCCAGACAACATCAGAGCTCCTCAACAAACAACGACTGTAAAGGAACCCCTAGCTGCATGATCCATCTTGCACTCCAGCCATCACAGCTAAGACCCTGCAAAACGGTAGGAAACGTTGGAAGGAAAGATGTCATCATGGCTATGGGAACACTGGCTACATTGTAAAAGAAACAGAATTGTTATCGGATTCTATTGGTTGCCTGGGATTAACTCTACCTCAGAAGGCCCTCCCATCTTGGTTGTGTCATTACAGAGCGCTAGGGCAGCGTTCAAAATGGCATCCTATTTCCTACATAATGCACTACTTTTGACCAGAGCCCTTTGAACCCTGGTCAAAAGTAGCGCACTATACAGGGAATAGGGTCCCATTTTGGATGTAGCCTAGCTGCCTTTGAACAGGAGACAGTAAAAATGCCACATGGCAGCCCTCTACAGCAGCCATGTTAAAACCATTATATCCTCCTTCCACAGTACTTATAGTCATTATGGTTTCAAGGCTGTACAGAGCCTCTCCTCTCTCCTCCTGTTGTCTCCTCTCCTCTTGTTCTCTCCTCTCTCCTCTCCCCCTGTCATCTCCTCTCCTCTCCCATATCCTCCTCTTCTCTCGCTCTGAAATCTCTTTGGAACGACTGATCAAAGGTTACATTTTTTGCTAGATTTATTATGATAGGAAACAAAAAAAGTATTTAAAAGTTTTAAAAGAAAGCAGAGAAAATAAATCCTTAAACTGAGGAGAGTTTTCAAGTGTCTCACCACTGTGTCCAGGGAAAGTTACAATGTCCAGCACTAATACACACTGCTCACTCTACTGACCAGAGCCTGAGAGAAAGAGGCCAGACTGTACGAGCTGATGTGAACGGATCCGGGATTGTTTGTGTGTGTTTGTGTGTGTGTGTGTGTGTGTGTGTGTGTGTGTGTGTGTGTGTGTGTGTGTGTGTGTTTGTGTGTGTGTGTGGTGTGTGTGTGGTGAAAATAAAATAATTAAATTAACAGGCCCAATATAATTGGTACTCTGGTACAAGTCATTGTTGATCCTAAGAAATAATACAACAATAATGCTAATACTAAAGCAAAAAGCAAGGTATCCTTTGTTTGGCGTTGGCTTGGGCAGTGGACATGTATCTGAAATGTTATCGTTTTCATTTATGTATTTTTTGTGGTGTTGGCATCCTGGCATCCCTATCTGTGTTTTGTTTTCACCGTCTTTGTGTGCATGACACACACATGCACACACACACATGCACACTCTACCCCTTTACTCTCTCTCCATACCACAGGAGGCTGCTGAGGGGAGGACGGCTCATAATAATGGCAGGAACGAAGCAAATGGAATGGCATCAAACACCTGGAAACCATGTGTTTGATGTATTTGATACCATTCCACTGATTCCCCTCCAGTCATTCCCACAAGCCCGTCCTCCCAAATGAAGGTGCCACCAACCTCCTGTGCTCCACACATACACCCATACACGCAGACACGCACCCACTCATGCTAACACACACTTGCACTTCTACACTCACATACATGCACACATTCACACACACAAGCATCCACCGGCACACACACGTGTCCACCCACACCTGTCCATTATTAAAACATGTCCATTTTATTTCCAGTTAGGGTATATAAATACTTCATAATATCATGTCCGCACATTTTTTTTAATAATAATTGTGTCTCAAATAGAGTCATTTATTTTTTTATTCTATGAGTTATCATTTCCATACTATAGATTTCATTGATTGCTTATTTGTGGTGTCAKAGGTTTAGGCAGGTTTCTAGTAATCTGTTTAAGTGCTGTTATTCTCAGAATTCTGAAGACGTACTTATCAGATTGGAGGACCAGTGTATGAGGGGTTCTCCCCAGAACTATGTGTTCTGGATTTAGAAAAAGTGAGTGTTCAAGCGTATCATCCAATACTTTGTATACTTCAGTCCAGAAATAATTGAGGACTGGGCAGGAATATAGTATGTGGCACAGGAGGTTGGTGGCACCTTAATTTGGGAGGACGGGCTCGTGGTAATGACACGAGCATAATCAGTCGAATTGTATCAAATACATCAAACACATGTTTTCCAGGTGTTTGATGCCATTCCATTTTCTCCATTCCGACCATTACTATGAGCCGTCCTCCCCTCAGCAGCCTCCTGTGGTATGTGTGTGTGGTTATCCCTACTCTCCCTACAGTTATGCCAGTAACTTGGTGTGATGTCACGGTTGTACTTTGATTGTATTATAGGAGTTAGGAAAAATCTTGACTGAATTTTCCAAGAGTATTCCCTCCAGAATAGAGAGTTGGTTGTCTTGGATGTGTTTCTACATATACCCTCCCAGTCCTCTTGGGTTTGCAGTTCGTCTTCCCAATTGGTTACCACTGTAATATTCTCATATTTCGCTTCTTCTTCGATAATTCTGTATACGTGCCCCAGCACATTCTTTTGTAATTATTTTGTATTTTATTTTTGGCATGTACCCTGTTCTTGGCATTTACCCTGTTCTATGTCTTTGCTATACATGCATATCTAACTATAGAATATATATCATTATGCATTTTATTAGGTTCCGCTGCTTTAGTAAGATAACTTCTTAATTGTAAGTAATTGTAAAACTGAGAGTTTTGCAGGGTGTACTTCCAAAATGTATCTATCCCCTTGTCTATGAACATCTGATGATACCTGGTCAGTCCTTTTTCAGTCCAAAATTTAAATGTATCATCAATCATACTCGGCTTAAAATCGCTATCCATTACAATTTCTCGCAGGTAGATCAGGTCTGTTCGGATGCATTTTGTTTTGGTGATCTTTGTYCAGACCTTAATTGTGTTATTTATACAGGTATTTTCTATCTTCCTACTGTGCGTATTAATTGTCTTCAAAAATATAGTTGTACTTATTGTTTTTCCCATTTGTTAGATTTCCATCTGTCTCCATTTAGCTGTTSATGCCGGGTTCATCCATAGAAGAATTGATTTTAGTTGGSCGACTACGTATGAATTAATTTGGTTTGCTAGTCCCCTTGCTTGTTTACATTGTTTGATTATTTTAAGATTGACACAGGCTCCTCTTCCTCCCCAGGTAAATGTACTCTCGAGTTTGTCCCACTGTTTAAAAGTAGTTTCAATTCTTCCTGTTATTGGGAAAGGTAGTAATGCCCATCTTTGTAGGCCCTGTTTAAGCTGTTTTTCCAGTGTTCCAAAGTTATACTGATGTAGTTTTGTCTGTTCTTGGGGGGTAGTAATCCCTAAATATTTCAGTTTATTTTGATCCCATTTAAGTTGAAACTTAGTTTTGATGTCTTGAGATATTGGTTGACCTACCATCATTRCTTTGGATTTCCCTGTATTTAGTCTGTACCCAGATACGACACTGTATTGTTTCATTTCATCCATAGTGGCGTGAACTGGCTGAGGTATGTTTGTTAAGTAGAGAATCACGTCATCTGCGTACATTGCTAATTTGTGATCTTCCTGATCGATCTGTAGACCTTATATTTCTGGCTAACAGTTCCCAATTAAAAATTAAGATTAAAGGTGACAGAGGATCTTCCGGTCTTGTCCCCCTTAGGAGGTCAAAAGAGCGTGATAATGTACCCTTTACCCTTTGTCTGGCATTTGGTGTTTTGTACATCATTTGCAGCCAGTTCAGAAAAGTTTTACTAAAGTAAAATGTTTTACATGCGTGGGTATCTTAAAGCAACTTCACAGACAAATACCTCATAAACCCTGTCAGAAAACAGCATTGCTGGATAGATGTTACTCTGTTGGAGGGTATAATTTTTAAAAATTTTTGGGTTTTGTTTTGCCGAAGCATTTCTCATCTAGGAAGGTTTGTACTATATTGTTTGTTTTGGAAGTATTTCTCCCACCTGGGAGTTTTGTACTACTACTGTTTGTTTGGAAAGTAATTTCTCCCACCTGAGTTGGTTAACAATGACTGTTTGTTTGGGAAGCATTTCTCACCTAGGAGGTTTTGGTACAAATACTGTTTGTTTTGGAAGTATTTCTTCATCCTAGGAGTTTGCGTACAATACTGTTTGTTTGGAAGCATTTCTACATTCCTAGGCAGTTGGTACAATTACTGTTTGTTTGGAAGATTTCTCTACCCTAGAGTTTGCTTACAATATGTTTGGTTTGGAAAGCTATTCTCATCCTGAGTTCGTACAATATGTTTTGTTTGGAAGTCATTGCTCATCTAGAAGTATTGGTACTATACTGTTTGGTTTGGAAGCCATTTCCATCCTTGGGAGTTTGGTACTATATTGTTTGTTTGGGAAGCATTTCTCCACTCTAGGACCGTCTGTCAACAATACGCATCTGCTGGATAGCATGTTACCTCTGTGGAGCTTGGCTTCCAATACTTGTTTGTTTGGAAGCATTTCTCATCCTAGGAGTTTTGGTACATATACTGTTTGTTTGAAGCATTTCTCATCCTCGGGAGTTTGGTACAATACTGTTTGTTTGGAAGTATTTCTCATCCTAGAAGGTGTGGTACTATACTGTTTGTCTTGTTAAGCACCTTTTATTCCATGCTGGGTGTGTTAACATATTTCAAGGAACAAGAAAAATACTTTGAACCTGACGTCTATGATCAAAGCCGTGGGGCTGATCAAAAGGAATATTGGCATATTGTTCTCCAGTTTCAGCATTTCAAAAGCTTTTTTCCCAGTTGTAAACTAACAGCTTCAAACAACTCAGTGGGAATCTATAGACGTACAACATATACAGTGGGGAGAACAAGTATTTGATACACTGCCGATTTTGCAGGTTTTCCTACTTACAAAGCATGTAGAGGTCTGTAATTTTTACCATAGGTACACTTCAACTGTGAGAGACAGAATCTAAAACAAAAATCCAGAAAATCACATTGTATGATTTTTAAGTAATTAATTTGCATTTTATTGCATGACATAAGTATTTGATACATCAGAAAAGCAGAACTTAATATTTGGTACAGAAACCTTTGTTTGCAATTACAGAGATCGTACATTTCCTGTAGTTCTTGACCAGGTTTGCACACACTGCAGCAGGGATTTTGGCCCACTCCTCCATACAGACCTTCTCCAGATCCTTCAGGTTTCGGGGCCAGGGCAGGGTGTAACCATCACAGACCTAGCACAACCTGCTGTGACTGTAAACACACCACACACCACCACACACACGCACACGCACACGCACACGCACACGCACACGCCACACGCACACACACACACACACACACACACACACACACACACACACACACACACAACACACACACACACACACTCACAGCTGGACTCCCGTCATGATGCTATAGATGAGTCATAAGTCAGGAGTGTAGTCATCACACAGAGTTAAATGAGAGACTCTGAGCAGAACCAAATGAAACGTATCATCTTTACTTCAACAGCAACAGTCACTAGAGATGGTAGTTCATATTGGCCGCTCCACTCACATGCGATAGCAGCCTACATTTTTTCTGACGGACATCTTGACTTGAAGTGAAATATTGCTTTCACCCTTGTATCCTCATTCCTTGGATGCACCACAAATGGCACACTATTAAGTGCACTAATTTGACCACGGCCCATGGGACCTTATTCTTAAATATATTGCGCAATGGCCCTGGTCAAAATAGTGCACTACTTGTAAATAGGGTATAAGTGCCATTTGCTGGGCGCAACCCTAGTTTAGTTCAAATAGACTCAAATCATAGTCTCTTATTTTCTTATCTTTGCTTTCAAGCACACAGACATTAGCAAGTCAGTGGAATCTCATGTTGTAATTACTCTGATGTTATCTTCCTCTCCTCCTGAGAGGTGAAGCTCTTTATATACAGTGGGGAGAACAAGTATTTGATACACTGCCGATTTTCAGGTTTTCCTACTTACAAAGCAGTTGGACGTCTGTCATTTTTATCATAGGTACACTTCAACTGTGAGAGACGGAATCTAAACAAAAATCCAGAAAATCACATTGTATGATTTTTAAGTAATTAATTTGCATTTATTGCATGACATAAGTATTTGATCACCTACCAACCAGTAAGATTCCGGCTCTCACAGACCTGTTAGTTTTTCTTTAAGAAGCCCCTGTTCTCCACTCATTACCTGTATTAACTGCACCTGTTTGAACTCGTTACCTGTATAAAAGACACCTGTCCACACACTCAATCAAACAGACTCCAACCTCTCCACAATGGCCAAGACCAGAGAGCTGTGTAAGGACATCAGGGATAAGATTGTAGACCTGCACAAGGCTGGGAGGGCTACAGGACAATAGCAAGCAGCT
>NC_036862.1:20395829-20412691 GCF_002910315.2 Salvelinus sp. IW2-2015
CTGTCCAGTGTTTCGTCACCCCTCCCTCTGTAACCCCCCTGTATGACAGTGCCCTGTGAGGACTATAAATTAACCTGTCTAACCATGTGTGCCTGTGTGCGTGTGTGCGTGTRTGTGTGTGTGTGTGTGTGTGCGTGTGTGTGTGTACGACGTGCGTGCTTGCATATGTGTATGTATGTGTGTAATACAGTACTGCAGGCCAAGGTTTGGGTTACATCTCCAGGAGTGTAGCAGAGCAGATCCCTGGAGTGCAGCCTAGCCCCCGTCCTGTTTCAGCCTTGTTTCATCAGCCTGAATAAGGGAGTGTTCTCCAGCCAGCGCCTGGCTAGAGGAACGTTAGCCAGCACCAGGCCGTCTCGCAGAGTGAAGCAATGTGAACCCACAGGCCAGGCATAGAAAATTAACATCTCCTCAACTGACCTTCCATTATCTTCATGAGTATGGTTGCATTCCAAATGGCACCCTATTCCCTATTTAGTGCACTGCTTTTGACCAGCACAGGGTTAAGGGTGCTATTTGGGACACAGCTATGATCTAATAACATACACTATATACATGAAGGTATGTAAACATCCCTTCAAATTAGTGTATTCAGCTATTTCAGCCACACCCGTTGCTGACAAGTGTATCAAATCGAGCACACAGCCATGCAATCTCCAAAGACAAACATTGGCAGTAGAATGGTCTTACTGAAGAGCTCATTGACACCTTCATAGGATGCCACCTTTCCAAAAAGTCAGTTTGCCAAATTTCTGCCCTGCTCGAGCTGCCCCGGTCAATTGTAAGTGCTGCTATTGTGAAGTGGAAACGTCTAGAAGCAAAAATGGCTCAACCATAAAGTGATAGGCCAAACAAGCTCACAGAACGGGACCGTCACGTAGCACATAAAAATCGTCTGTCCTCGGTTGCAACACTCACTAGAGATTCAAACTRCCTCTGAAAGCAACGTCAGCACAAGAACTGTCTGTTGGGAGCTTTATGAAATGGGTTTCCATGGCCCGATCAGCCGCACACAAGCCTAAGATCACCATGCGCAATGCCAAGCGTCGGCTGGAGTTGTGTAAAGCTCGCCGCCATTGGGCTCTGGAGCAGCGGAAACGTGTTCTCTGAAGTGATGAATCACACTTCACCATCTGGCAGTCCGACGGACGGATCTGGGTTTGGCAGATGCCAGGAGAACGTTACCTGCCCCAATGCATAGTGCCAGCTGTAAAGTTTGGTGGAATAATGGTCTGGGGCTGTTTTTCATAGATCGGTTATGCCCCTTAGTTCCAGTGAAGGGAAATCTTAACGCTAGAGCATACAATGACATTCTAGATGATTCTGTGCTTCCAAATTTGTGGCAACAGTTCGGGGAAGGCCAAACAATGACAATGCCCCCGTGCAAAAACGAGGTCCATACAGAATGGTTTGTCAGTGGAAGAACTTGAGTGGCTTACACAGAGCCCTGACCTCAACCCCATCGGACACCTTTGGGATGAACTGGAACTCTGATTGCGAGCCAGGCCTAATCACCCAACATCAGTGCCGACCTCACTAATGCTCTTGTGGCTAAATGGAAACAAGTCCCCGCAGCAATGTTCCAACATCTAGTGTAAAGCCATCCCAGAAGAGTGGAGGCTGTTACAGCTGCAAAGAGGGGTCCAACTCCATATTAATGCTTATGATTTTGGAATRAGATGTTTGACAAGCAGGTGTCCACATACTTTTGGTCATGTAGTGTAGAAAGAATATTAGAGAATGGGGGACGTGTGTAAGCTACTGATCTGCAAATAGATTAGAAAACTAAGTCAAGTGAAGGAGAACATTGGCCTAATTGTCATATTGATATTGTTTACTCCGTTTTCTCCCCAATTTCGTGGTATCCAAATGGTAGTTACAGTCTTGTCTCATCGCTGCAACTCCTGTACGGACTCGGGAGAGGCGAAGGTCGAGAGCCGTGTGTCCTCCGAAACACGACCCAAAAAAGCAGCACTGCAACCTGACACAATGCCAACTTAACCCGAAAACCAGCCGCACCAATGTGTCGGAGGAAACACCGTACACCTGGCAACCGTGTCAGCGTGCACTGCGCCTGGCCAGCCACAGGAGTCGCTAGTGCGCGATGGGACAAGGACATCCCTGCCGGCCAAACCCTCCCCTAACACGAAAGACGCTGGGCCAATTGTGTGCCGCCCCATGTGTCTCCCAGTCGCGGCCGACAGCGTATATACGTATATGGTTTTGATGGGTTGGAGAGAGGACTGTTGTTGGAGACTACTGTACATTACTTTATATGGTGACTTTATACTCTCAGCCAGCGCCGATTCCCAGACACAGATGATAACCTAGTTCTGGACTAAGAATCATTTCAATGGAGAATCGTTATTGAACAAGATTTTTAGTCCAGGACTAGGCTTAATACTGTTTATTTCCGCGAAACCGGCCCTCAAAGTTTTTCAATAGCATAATGCACAAAGTGAAAAGCATCCTATATTTTATTGGCCTCTAACACATCAGATATTGAAACAACCCTTATGCTTCAATCAGGCTCACTCATGGAACCCCCTGGCTGGGTAGTTATATACCTACCATTGACTTTCCATATAGCTAGCCGCATACATTAACCTACCAGGAGCACAAACCCTCTAACAAAGCAGGAAATGGTAGCTAGCAGTCTGAACGGAGTTTGGAGGAGAACACTGCCAATTCATTTCCATGTCTGGCTGCTCCTAACAACGAGGTTAGTGTCTAACTAGACCAGAAAAAGATGGGCCCCTATGGGCCCTGGTCAAAAGTAGTGCACTATATAAGGGATAGGGTGCCATTTGGGAAACACATTTACATTCAGCCCTGGTCATAAACAATACATTAAAGACTATGTCAATCCCATCTGGTCTTCATTCACTAGAGCTCTCAGTGATCCTCATTCTCATCTAGTAATGTAGTTGATCCTCATATTTAACAACCCCTCTTTGCTAATCAGAACAAGAGAGATAGAGACAGTACACTGTATTGTGTTCACATAAGTACTTTAATCAGGCACTTTGACAAGAAGAACAAACACCTAGCACATCAGGGCAGATATATGATATGTGGGGAACAAGTATATTATGGGCTACGTGCGGGAAGAAAGAGGATGTACAATTTTATAAATAACAAACTGATGAATGAACAAAGTAAGAGCTCAAAACAACATGATATCTAAGCTTCTTAATTTTAAACATACAGTTGAAGTCGGAAGTTTACATACACCTTAGCCAAATACATTTAAACGCAGTTTTTCACAATTACTGATATTTAATCCTAGTAAAAAGTACCTGTCTAGGTCAGTTAGGATCACCACTTTATTTTAAGAATGTGAAATGTCAGAATAATAGTAGAGAGAATGATCTATTTCAGCTTTTATTTCTTTCATCACATTCCCAGTGGGTCAGAAGTTTACATACACTCAATTAGTATTTGGTAGCATTGCCTTTAAATTGTTTAACGTGGGTCAAATGTTTCGGGTAGCCTTCCACAAGCTTCCCACAACAAGTTGGGTGAATTTTGGCCCATTCCTCCTGACAGAGCTGGTGTAACTGTGTCAGGTTTGTAGGCCTCCTTGCTCGCACACGCTTTTTCAGTTCTGCCCACAAATTTTATTTAGGATTGAGGTCAGTAACTTGTGAGGCCCACTCCAATACCTTGACTTTGTTGTCCTAAAGCCATTTTGCCACAACTTTGGAAGTCTGCTTTGGGTTATTGTCCATTTGGAAGACCCATTTGCGACCAAGCTTTAACTTCCTGACCGATAGTCTTGCGATGTTGCTTCAATATATCCACATAATTTTACGTCCTCATGATGCCATCTATTKTGTGAAGTGCACCAGTCCCTCCTGCAGCAAAGCACCCACACAACATGATGGTGCCACCCCTGTGCTTCACGGTTGGGATGGTGTTCTTCGGCTTGCAAGCCTCCCCCTTTTTCCTCCAAACATAACCATGGCCATTATGGCCAAACAGTTCTATTTTTGTTTCATCAGACCAGAGGACATTTCTCCAAAAAGTACAATCTTTGTCCCCATTGGCAGTTGCAAACCGTAGTCTGGCTTTTTTATGGCGGTTTTGGAGCAATGGCTTCTTCCTTGCTGAGCGGCATTTCAGGTTATGTCGATATAGGACTCGTTTAACTGTGGATATAGATACTTTTGTACCTGTTTCCTCCAGCATCTTCACAAGGTCCTTTGCTGTTGTTCTAGGACTGATTTGCACTTTTCGCACCAAAGTACATTCATCTCTAGGACAGAACGCGTCTCCTTCCTGAGCGGTATGATGGCTGCGTGGTCCCATGGTGTTCATACTTGCATACTATTGTTTGTACAGATGAACATGGTACCTTCAGGCGTTTGGAAATTKCTGCCAAGGATGAAGCAGACTTGTGGAGGTCTACAATTCTTTTCTGAGGTCTTGGCTGATTTCTTTTGATTTCCCCATGATGTCAAGCAAAGAGGCACTGAGTTTGAAGGTAGGCCTTGAAATACATCCACAGGTACACTTCCAATTGACTCAAATKATGTCAATTAGCCTATCAGAAGCTTCTCAAGCGATGACATCATTTTCTGGAATTTTCCAAGTTGTTTAATTAAAGGCACAGTCAACTTAGTGTATGTACACTTCTGACCCACTGGAATTGTGATACAGTGAATTTTAAGTGAAATAATCTGTCTGTAAACAATTGTTGGAAAAATGACTGTCATGCACAAAGTAGATGTGCCGACTTGCCAAAACTATAGTTTGTTAACAAGACATTTGTGGAGTGGTTGAAAAATGAGTTTTAATGACTCCAACCTAAGTGTATGTAGACTTCAACTGTAAATAGCCTTGTGTTTAAGGGGCAGTTTAACATGACTTAACAAAGACTTTTAAAGGTTTCTAAGTTGGAGTGGAGCTGAGTACTAATTAGCATCCATCACTGTGTGTGTTCCAAATGACACTCTATTCCCTACATGGAGCACTACTTTTKCAGCACACTCTATAGGGAATAAGGTGCCATTTGGAACATAACCTTTGTGTCTCAAGGATGTACTGTATTTTCTCTGAGCCAATAAAGGTAACGTTTCTTCATCTAACATGTTAACAATTAAAAACGGTACGAAGATTCCAAAACTGTCAGCCTGGAAGAAGCTCCACCGTGACGAATGAAGGAAAATGGAGTCTCCCGATTTAGTCCATGGCAGAAGGCTAGCTAACCATAAATATAACCTTACACAGGGGTATTTAGTACAGGCTGCCAAAACCACTTAAATTGAACTTGTTTTTCTATCAGACAACAGACAGTAAGCTACGAGCTAAAGGTCATGCAGGTCTACATGGGGTGCATCCCAAATAACACCCTATTCCCTATTTAGTGAACTACTGTATAGGGAAGTGCACTCTTTTTGCAGAGGAAAATACCCCAATAGGGCCCTGGTCAAAGTACACACACACACAACCCTTATTCAGTCGGTCAGAGGTACACACCACCAACCTTTATCAGCGGTCAGAGGTACACACACAACCTTATTCAGTCGTGTCAGAGTACACACAACCCTATTCAGTCGGTCAGAGGTCACACACAACCTTTATTCAGTCGGTCAGAGGTACACACAACCCTTATTCAGGCTGTCAGAGGTACACACACAACCCTTATTCAGTCTGTCAGAGGTACACCAAAAAACCCCTACTCAAACCTTTAGGTTTTCCACAAAGAATGTATGAGGGGCGCTGCGCCAACCGTGTCTGGCTGTGCCCCAAAAAATGTGTTTACTTTATTTATCATCATTTAAAGAAATGTTTTGTTTTAGATTGCAGGAAATGACAGTTGCAGGGGTTTAGCAACCCCCCCGCCCCACCATACTTAGCAGCACCACCTTGTTAAAAATCCTGGGAGGACCCTGCTACTCAAACCTCCACAGGTCACACACAACCTCTACTCAAACCTCACAGGTCACACACAACCTCTACTCAAACCTCACAGGTCACACACACAACCTCTACTCAAAACCTCACAGGTCACACACAACCTCTACTCAAACCTCACAGGTCACACACAACCTCTACTCAAACCTCACAGGTCACACACAACCTTCTACTCAAAACCTCACAGGGCACACACAACCTCTACTCAAACCTCACAGGGCACACACAACTCTATCAAACGCTCACAGGTCACACACAACCTCTACTCAAACCTCACAGGTCACACACAACCTCTACTCAAACCTCACAGGTCACACACAACCTCTACTCAAACCTCATGTCAGCTGTTTTGTCACCTGTCTGTCTGGATGGTTCTACTGCCTCTAGAATAACAACTAGACCGGTCTGCTGAATTACATGACATTGTTTTTTTTCTTTGTTCTATTGCTGACAACTTTGTAGTTATATTGCAGCTGGTCTCTATAATCTTTCTGACCTCCCCTGTCTGTCTGTGTCTGGGTGGTTCTGCCCTTGTCTGTGTCTACTGTGCCACTAGAATACCAAGTAGACCTGTAAGGCTCATCGTGATTAAGGGATTAAGAACACCTGAAAGGAAGGACATGATTAATGGATGTCAAGTTCACCTAAACTAGACTGGAGGGAAGAAACACAGGAACGTGTGTAGGACATGAGAACATGTGTGACTGATCCTTTCAAACAAGACTCAAAAGACTATGGCTGCATCCCAAATGGTACCCTATTCCCTTTATAGTGCCTTACTTTTGACCAGGTAGGGCATTATATAGGGAATAGGTGCCATTGGGACACACATATGGCACACTGAATTAGTATGAGAGGGATCCAACACGCTACCAGATTATTTTTGAAAGCTTCTTGACCAAACACCTTATTGATACTGGCATCATGTTCTTCCAGCAAGGCAAGCTCCTTTTTCACTCCTCTGTAATAAATATTTACAAGAAATGACAGCATATCCCCCCAATCAATCACACTAATAGAAATAAAGAGCTTTGTTTCGTTCCAAAAACACATTAATGGTTAAGTACATGAGATAGAACCAACATACAGTTCAAACATACTGTTACATAGCTACAAATATACACATATGGAAATATATTCTGAGGCTATAACAGCCCTCTGACACAGAATTAGTGCCATTTCTAGTCAGAAACCAAAGTCAGTATAAAAATATAGACAAAAAGAGGTATCTTCTACAAAATATGGACATCATGGCTCCCCGTTAGAATGTGCAAATCCTGGGTAGTTTAGTTCTCTTGACACTGATTGGATCGAGGGAAGAGGAAGTCTTCAGGAACAGGCAACATCCATTTTGGTCTCAGTTTTGATTCTAGTCCAGTTTGAGAGTCCCATTAGTTTATGATGCATCTACCACCTTTGGTGGTTTGAGAGTTACTTCATTATTTATCTACAGTGCTAACCACACTCTGTGTTCTGGCCAGAATGGAAGGTACACTGTACGATCCAGTCTATTGACACCAGATACTGTGACCATTACACATTAGGAGGGGTACCACCCTGCAACCTRAATCGAGTGTCAATTGAGACAACACTTCTGTTTTTTGAGGAACAATAACTCAGTATCAGTCTTCCAATCTCCAGTACCTCGATAGAGTCTATATCCTCACCAGTACCTCGATAGAGTCTATATCCTCACCTGTGAGTCGATAGAGTCTATATCCTCACCTGTGAGTCGATAGAGTCTATATCCTCACCTGTGAGTCGATAGGTCTATATCCTCATCTCGGCCTCTCTCACTGTGCTCCATGTCTGTTTCAGTGGTGCTGATCATGGAGGCTGAGGGGCCCTGGGTGACCCCGAAGGGTGATGATGGCCGGGAGCGGGCGGCCAGGGGGATAAGGAGGGAGAAGCTGGGACATGGCTACTGAGAGGGGGAGCCCTCGTGGACTGATGGGGACCTCCGTAGGGAGGCCAGGTGGGAAGGAAGACCTGCCCACAGAAGGCTTGACAGGAGCAGGCTTGACCGGGACTGTCTTCGCCCCGGGGTGGGCTACGGAGGTATTAGCGGCGGGGTCAATGCGAGGGGGTTTGGGGTCCACCTTGGCTTGTGCTGGAGAGTCTGCCGAGGTAGGAGTGTCCGGTCTCATCCTTTAACCTCGCTATCCCGATGAGGGGACGTTGCTAATGGCTGGAACTGTGGGCACCAGTTCAGCAGGTAGTCCCAGTTATAACTGCCCCTCAGCTCCTCGTCACTGGCCACTATGGCTGTGAGGGAGCCGTCCACAGCGGGTTTACCATCCACTGGGAAGGCATAGTCTTTAGGGTGGGAGATGTTCAGCCCCCTCCCTACCCCCAGATAACCTCCTCCATCCTCCCTGTAGACAGGCACCTGGCCAGCCAGCAGAGTCCCACTGAGACTGGCCAGCTTCTTGGCCTTGAACCACTGGTTGGCGTCAATGTTGGGCTCACACGAGACGTCAGACAGCTGGTCAGCGTCCTGCTGGATACCAGAGTCTGGCCCGCGGGCTGAGATGTGTTCCTGCATGGACGAAGAGATGGAGGAGACACGAGGGTACTCGTTGATCATCCGGATCTCATCGTCCTCCGCCGCCTCCGCTGAGCCACGCCCGCTGGAGTGGGATGGGTCCAGGGAGCCCCCGCGGGGGTATGGCCCTCCCCCTCCACTCCCTGTTTGGTCGGAAACGTACCCTGGTAAGGCCTGATGGTAGATGCGGTCGTTCCGGTCAGTGCCGGTGACTTTAGTCTCCTCTAGTTTGTGYAGCATSGTGCCRTGGCCGGGAGAGGCTGGAGGTCTGCAGCRACTCTGCTGCTCCTTCCTCTGACGTCTCAGTCTCACACAGAACAGAGCCATGGCRATGAAGATGAGGATGAGGATGGCTCCCAGGGACACAGCGATCACACTGACCAGCAGCAGGTTCATGTCCGACACCAGGCCGAAGGATGTGTTTGTCACGTCAACGGTGAGGCGGGCGGTAGCCACGCGGGACGTCTCCAGAGGGCTGTGGGCCKTCAGGTCAAGGKTCATCACACGGACCTCCCTCTTGGMCCTGCTCAGRTGWCGGACRTGGCTGTCCATCTTCAGGGAGACCACGCCCGTTGATGCATTGACCTGGAAGTAGGGCGAGGGGTCAGCTAGGGAGTACAGAACAATCCCGTCCACTCCCTCGTCCTCGTCTCTGGCTGTCACCTGACCGATGCTCTGGCCCTTCTTCGCCCCCTCAGGAACCAGGAAGGAGAACTCTAAGTCGGAGAACACAGGGTCGTACTCATCCTCCCCYRTCACGTACACCTGGAYGGTCACCGTKGCMGAGTAGTTCCCTGCGTCCATGGCYAGAGCTACAAAGTTGAACAAGTTGACYTTCTCAAAGTCGAAGGTGRAGCGAGTCCGGACYTCRCCTGACGTCTGGTTGACCAGGAAGGCGTCTTTCCCCTCTCCAGTCTTGTCCAACATGTAGTAYCTCAGCTGTCCGAAGACTCCCGTGTCCTGGTCGATGGCGTGCAGCATGGTGACAAGGGTGTTGTGAGGCTGGTTCTCTCTGACGCTGGCGGTGAGGATGGGCAGAGGGAAGTAAGGTCTGTTGTCATTAATGTCCTTCACCTCCACAGTGACTGGAGCCAGCGCATAGTGACCCTGTCCATCTGACGCCTGCACAATGATCACATGGGATGCCTAGTAGGAGGGTGAGACGGAGAGGGGGAGAGAGAGAGAGGGAAAGAGGGTGACAGAGAGAGATAGATGGTGAGATGGAGAGAGAGATTAATACTTTCTTTATCGCTGAAGGGAAATGAATTGTCAGCAGCAGAATATACAAACAGTCTATGTTACGATGACGCTGAAGAGGATGGCTGATGTTTTACATGCCCGTAACCAATTGTGCTATTTTGTTCGTTATTTTTGTGTTGTTTGTAACTTATTTTTTTAACTTATTTTGTACATAATGTTGCTGCTACCATCTCTTATGACCGAAAATAACTTCTTGACATCAGAACTGGGATTACTCACCACGGACTGGAAGAAGCTTTTTCCTTTAATGAGTCTGACGAGAAAGACTGCTCTCCCGGGAACAGGCCCGGATCCTCCGGATCCGTAGGCGAGCGAGTAAACTCCCATTGCCATCAATTCTACTTGCTAACATGCAATCATTGGAAAATAAAATGTATGATCTAGAATTACGATTATCCTACCAACGGGACATTAACTTTGTCTCTGCACTTTCACTGGCTGTTGTCATATCATCCCATTAACGGGATTGCAGCCATAAGAAGTTAAGAACTGTAATATCTTATGTTTCACCGAGTCGTGGCTGAACGAAGACACGGATAATATAGAGCTGGAGGGATTTTCAATGCACCGGCAGAACAGAGAAGCTACGTCTGGTAAGATGAGGGGTGGGGGTGGGTGTCTTTTTGTCAGTAACAGCTGGTGCGCAATGTCTAATATTAAAGAAGTCTCTGAATCCTACTACACCGGCTCTGACGCTCGTCGGATGTGGCAGGGCTTGAAAACTATTACGGACTACAAAGGGAAACCCAGACGCGAGCCTACGAGGCGAGCTAAATGCCCTTTATGCTCACTTCGAGGCAAGCAACACTGAAGCATGCACGAGAGCACCAGCTGTTCTGGATGACTGTGTGATAAAGCTCTAGCCGATGTGAGCAAGACCTTTCAACATGTCAACATTCACAAAGCAGCGGGGCCAGATGGATTACCAGGATGTGTACTCAAAGAATGTGTGGACCAACTGGCAGGTTTCTGTAATACCTACATGTTTCAAGCAGACCAACATAGTCCCTGTGCACAAGTACGCGAAGGTAACCTGCCTAAACAATTACCACCCCGTGGCACTCACGTCGGTAGCCATGAAATGCTTTGAAAGGCTGGTCATGGCTCACATTAAAAGCATCCTCCTGGACACCCTAGACTCACTCCAATTTGCATACCGCCCCAACAGATCCACAGATGACGCAATCTCAATCGCACTCCACACTGCCCTTTCCCACCTAGACAAAAGGAACACCTATGTGAGAATGCTGTTCATTGACTACAGCTCAGCATTCAACACCATAGTGCCCACGAAGCTCATCACTAAGCTAAGAACCCTGGGACTAAACACGTCCCTCTGCAACTGGATCCTGGACTTCCTGACGGGCCGCCCCCAGGTGGTAAGGGTAGGCAACAACACGTCTGCCACGCTGATCCTCAACACCAGGGCCCCTTAGTGGTCTGTACTTAGTGCCCTCCTGTACTCCCTGTTCACCCACGACTGCGTGGTCAAACATGACTCCAACACCATCATTGGTGGGCCGGGGCTGTAGTGGAGCGGGGCTGTAGTGGAGCGGGTCGAGAGTTTCAAGGTCCTTGGTGTCCACATCACCAACAAACTAACATGGTCCAAACACACCAAGACAGTCGTGAAGAGGACACAACAAAATATTTTCCCCCTCAGGAAACTGAAAAGACTTGGCATGGGTCCCCACATCCTCAAAAAATTCTACAGCTGCACCATCGAGAGCATCCTGACCGGTTGCATCACCGCCTGGCATGGCAACTGCTCGGCATCTGACCGTAAGGCGCTACAGAGGGTAATGCGTACGACCCAGTACATCACTGGGGCCAAGCTTCCTGCAAACAAGGACCTATATACTAGGCGATGTTAGAGGAAAGCCCATAAAAATGTCAGAGACTCCAGTAACCCAAGTCATAGACTGATTTCTCTGCTACAGTACTGCAAGCGGTACCGGAGGACCAACTGTAGGACCAAAAGGCTCCTTAACAACTTCTACCCCCAAGCCATAAGACTGCTGAACTATTAATCAAATGGCCACCAAACTATTAGATTGAACCCTCCCCCCCTCCATTTGTTTTGTACACTGCCGCTACTCACTGTTTATTATCTCTGCATAGTCACTTCACCCCTACCTACATTTGGRCGGCAGGTAGCCTAGTGGTTCGAGAGTTGGGCCAGTAACCAAAAGGTTGCTAGATCGAATCCCCGAGCTGACAAGGTAAAAATCTGCCGTTCTGCCCCTGAACAAGGCAGTTAACCCACTGTTCCTAGGCCGTCATTGAAAATAAGAATTTGTTCTTAACTGACTTGCCTAGTTAAATAAAGGTAAAATAAAAAAATAAATGTACAAATGACCTTTAACCCTTTACCCCCGCACACTGACTCGGTACCGGTACCTGCTGTATATAGCCCCGTTATGTTATTGTGTTACTTTTTATTATTTTTTACTTTAGTTAATTTGGTAAATATTTTCTTGAACTGCACTGTTGGTTAAGGGCTTCTAAGTAAGCATTTCACGGTAAAGTCTACTACACTTGTTGTATTCGGCGCATGTGACAAATAAAGTTTGATTTGATAACCAATGACCAAGTCTTTGTCTATTTCTGTATCAAACTATTTCCTATGTAGTACACTTCTTTTGACCAGGGCCCATAGGGCTATTTAAAAAGTTGTGCACTATATAGGAAATAGGGTGCCATTTGGGGCACATGACAAGCCAGGAAGTGCCTTGGTACCTGTCTCTCATTGTCCAGTGGTCTCTGCAGCCTCAGGGCTCCGGTCCAGCGGTCTACCTGGAACATACCCGTCTCATCCCCAGAGCTGATCAGGTACTGCACCTTCCCTACGGCTGGGGAGTCTGGGTCTGTTGCAGACAGGCTGAGGACCTCAGTCCCTGTGGCTGCTCCTTCACTCAGCACCACACTGCAGGGTTCAAGGGGTTATTACTAGTCACTTTTACAAAAAACATAACATTTGGTTTCCCAGTGCAAACACATGTAATAGAGTAATTAATTTAACAAACAACAAAGTACCAAATTACCTGTACTCTGCCCTGCTGAACGCCGGAGGGTTGTCGTTAGTATCCGTCACACTGATCAGCGCAGAGACAGCCGAGCTCCTCTGGGGCACGCCGCGGTCTGACACGACCACGGTCAGGTTGTAACTGGAAACCGCCTCAAAGTCCAGCCCCTCACCGGTCAATACCAGGCTGCCTACCGTCTGGAATCCCCGTCCTTCCAGGAAGCGTACGCTGCTCTCGATCTGGAAGGCATTGCCTGCGTTTCCGCTGGCTATAGTGAAGTCGAAGCCGCAGTTGTCGCGTGACGCGTCGCCGTCGGCCGCCTCCAGGGTCAGGATGGTGGCGCCCGGAAGGCCGTCCTCCGACACCGTGGCTCTGTACTCTGATTGGTGGAAGATGGGCGCGTTGTCGTTGACGTCAGTCACCTGGACCTGTACAGTAGCGGTGGAGGAGAGGGCTGGTGTTCCCATGTCTCTGGACTCTATTACCACCAGGATAGAAGGGTTCTCAGAGTCAAACTCTGCCTGCTGGGTGAGGAACAGGGTACCATTGCTGGGGTCGATGTAGAAAATGTCCCGGGTTGATGACATCACTCTGTACATGACGCGGCCGTTCTCTCCAGAGTCGCGGTCCGTGGCTGTCACAGTGACAACTGCACTGCCAGCTGGGGAGTGCTCTGCCAGAATCACCTGGGAAACACATCAGGGACGTATTCAGAATAGTTGAGGCATGTTGGACAGGCAAGTTAATGGTTAATGGTACCAGGAATCTGAGTTAGTAAACTAAATGAAGAAAATAGATACATACACACACACACACACACACACATGGCATCATTATTGATCTGTATGTACATAGAAAAATCCAGCTAAATAGTTCTCATCGTCTCTTATGGCATCATTGCATCCTGCCAACACAAACACAGATTTTCCAAGGMTAGTGGAGGCCGGTTAGAGGATAGACTACCTGGTAAAGATCCTGTGTGAAAGTAGGAGCGTTATCATTGACATCCTCCACCAGTATGGTGAGGTTAGCTTCAGTCTGGTGTTTGGAGTCAGTAGCCCTGACTGTCAGCGTGTACCAGGTCCTCTCCTCGTAGTCCAGAGGGGCGGTCAGAGACACCCCGCCCCCGTAGCGATGGATCCCAAACACGCCCTGGGAGGACGGGTCCACTTGGAGGGTGTAAGACAGGGTTGGGCCTGAGTCAACGTCGTTTCCAGTCACCTGGGTTATTACTGAGCCAATCAGAGTGTCTGGAGGGAGAGAGAAGGGGGGGAGGKGGATAGTACAGGGGGACAGAGTGAGAGAACAGGGTTGGGAGATTGTTATATGGGAACRACACTATAGCAATAGAAGCAGCTCCCAGCACATAACATATCCTATTACATCATGTTGCTTTTAGGAATATATTGTACACTTCTGATTTCTTTTTTTTCTGAAATGGATATTTTATACAGGAAACTGTAGACGTCATATGTACAGCAGGATATGAACAGAGGGGAACTTGGCTTCAGAACGACTCATAAAAGGGTCAGTTTTATCACTGAGAACTGCTGAGTGCTGCCAGAGAGAGGAGTGAGGATCAGTGATAAGATCAGTGGACTAAAGGTTCACTATTAAATTGACTGCGTCTCAAATGTCTTAGAAACTTGTTACATACACCCCCTGGTAGAGCACTACATAGTGAATAGGATGTCAGTTAAACACACTTGAGTTCAAATACTATTTCAAACCATTCAAAAACTTTGTGTTTGCTTTAGCCTGCCTGAAGTACCAGTTGGGTGAGGTTTGCACTTTTGCGAAGCCCAGCTAAAGTATTTAAAATGAATTAAAATAATATTTGAACCCGGATCTGCAGTTGAGACCCGCGGATCATTGACTTACTCTCTGGCACTCTGATCTCGCGCGGCAAGGGGATTGTAGGACTATTGTCATTGAGGTCCACGATTATCACCGTGAGGGTCGCCGAGCCGGCCAATCGTGGTGTTCCCCGGTCCGTTGCCGTAACAACCAGCCTGGTGCCATGGAAATGAAAAAAGAAACTGTCAGTTGGAGTTTGGTTCTTATCTTTTATGTTTCAGGTTTCATAACCTTTCATCTCCTGCTGTCTTACATCAGAACCTGTTGTAGCCCAGAGCATGACAGATATTTAGTTTCCAATACAAAGAGAAAGAGAGTACAGGAACAGAGAGAGTATTTATAGACTGAAAACAAAGGTTAGTCTGCTTAGGGAAACCACATGGCAGGCAGATTGTGAACAAACACACACTCTCACAAGGCCCTGCCCCTCACTTGGTTTGTGTCCAGATCTCTCGGTCCATGATAGCGGCGGTGGTGATGCTTCCGGTCAGCGGGTCGATCTTGAACAGGCCGCTGAGAGACGACGACCTCAGGCTGTAGGTCACCTGACCATTCTGGCCCTGGTCCAGGTCATCAGCCACCACCTGCATGGGACAGACAGGAAGTCACATGACCGAGGTCAGAGGTCAGAAATCTAAACCAAAAAAGCATTCTTCTGATATCACTGGTTTTCTTTAGTCTTAAAAGCAAAGTGTACTTGTGTTTATGGTTATCCATTTACAATCTGTTTTATTGTGTAGGAAACTGATTTTGCTGTCATTGGCTGTTGTTCACCCTTCCCCTGCTGTTCATTATTTTGAATGTTGTTTTGTTTTTGAAAGCAATAGAAAAAATATCAAAAATAATAATAATCTGCCAACACCTGGGGACAGACAGGAAGTCACATGACCAGAGGTCAAAGGTTAGAGAGGAAATAAATCAAAACAAAGAACAGATATACAACAGCTGTGGAACAGTAACAGGACCTGGTGATGTATACTGGACTTGGAACAGTGGAACRAGAGTTTATAAGAAGGTTCTAAATGGCCGTGGTTTCATACAGCATACAGAGTCTATAGTGGTTCGAGTGTTGGGCCAGTAACCAAAAGGTTGCTGGATCGAATCCCCGAGCTGACWAKGTAAAAATCCGTCGTTCTGCCCCTGAGCAAGGCAGTTAACCCACTGTTCCCTGGGCACCAAAGACGTGGATGTCGATTAAGGCAGCCCCCCGCACCTCTCTGATTCAGAGAGGTTGGGTTAAATGCGAAAGACACATTTCAGTTGAATGCATTCAGTTATACAACTAACTAGGTATCCCCCCTTTCCCTTTCCCTTTATATACTCAACAGGGACGTTGGAAACACACTGCAGTATAGGCATAGGAACAGACAGTCACCTCTCAGAACTACCTCAGCAGCACTGAAACTATCCAGATCTCGACCGTCTGAACTTAGAGCGTTTTCTAGCCCACAATCTCACACCACCTATAGCCAAGCATAATACAGGTGTGTTTGTGTGTGTCTGCGTGCAGCGTGCACCAGTGTGTGCACGCTCATTAGTGTACCTACCTGTATAATAGGGAAATGATATCCCTGTGCCTCTCGTATGTAGGCTACATAGTTCTGCAGCTGGAAGCGCGGCAGGTTGTCATTGACGTCCTGAAGGATCAGGTTGACCGCCATGAAGGAACTGGAGGATGCAGTTTCAGCCTTCACCACTAGGCGGAGTCTAGGGGTCTCCTCATAGTCCAGCCCCATGGAGCTCTGTACCCAGATCTCACCTGGTTAGAACAATAACAAGGACAGATCTCACCTGGTTAGAACAATAACAAGGACAGATCTCACCTGATTAGAACAATAACAAGGACAGATCTCACCTGGTTAGAACAATAACAAGGACAGATCTCACCTGGTTAGAACAATAACAACGGGGCTGAGAAACAATTGGGCAATGGATATTCATGATATGCATCAGGGATGTAGAGTGTAAACACACGTAAAGAGTTTTTTTACACACCTTTTTCATACAGTGAATCAAAAAAAAAGTGTTTTACACTTTTTGTAAACATGGGTTTTTATATAATTCCCCACCCCAGTGGCTTACCAGTGGAGGAGCTGATTCCAAAGGAGTGTAGGGTGTTGCCGCTGAAGATGCTGTAACTGATCCCACTATGGGATCCATCAGGGTACTGGGCCTGAGTCTGCACCACAGCGGTACCTGGAGGAGGACAACACACACCTCACTATCACACTGTTCTAAACCCACGCACCTCACTA
>NC_036862.1:20412697-20413421 GCF_002910315.2 Salvelinus sp. IW2-2015
TGTTCTAAACCCACGCACCTCACTATCACACTGTTCTAAACCCACGCACCTCACTATCACACTGTTCTAAACCCACGCACCTCACTAGCACACTGATTACTTACATTATACACACCTCAGTCTCACACTGATTACTTACATTATACACACCTCAGTCTCACACTGATTACTTACATTATACACACCTCAGACTCACACTGATTACTTACATTATACACACCTCAGTCTCACAACAAAATATATACACATTATTATAAACTGGGTGTTTCGAAACCTGAATGCTGATTGGCTGACAGCCGTGATATATCAGACTGTATACCACGGGTATGACAAAACATTTATTTTTACTGCTCTAATTATGTTGGTAACCAGTTTATAATAGCAATAAGGCGCCTCGGGGGTTTGTGGTATAGCCAATATACCACGCTAAGGGCTGAATCCAGGCACTCAGCGTTGTGTTGTGCGTAAAGACAGCCATTAGCCGTGGTATATTGTCATATACCACACCCCCTCGGGACTTATTGCTTAAAATTACACTCTTTGAATCAAAGAAAAAATCCCCTGTTCCTACCTTTGGCGGCGTTCTCCTGCAGGCTGACGTCTCTAGCGTGGCGTGAGAAGCGGATCCCCCTGTAGGTTCGTTTCTCTGATGTAGATGACCACCACCCCTAGAGAGGACTGGCTGGGCTGCCCTGGTCCATAGCCTCTACAATTAGAGTCCTCA
>NC_036862.1:20413506-20424476 GCF_002910315.2 Salvelinus sp. IW2-2015
GGTGAAGCCCCGGACAGGGCTGGCGAAGCGGTAGAAAAGTGAGCCGGTTGCGCCCCAAAATACACGCGTCCTCCGCCCGCATGGTGGCCAGCGACGCGATGGGGAGGAGACACTGGAGAAGAAGAAGAACATGGGATGTTCTAAATATTGGTCTTCTGCTTTATTTGCGAGACCCCTCCAAAAGGACACATATAAGAGGAGGTTGGGAGCATTAGGGGCAGCGCCATAACTACGATGCCCGTTGAGCAGTTTAGGGGCTCCTTCGCTCCTCACCGCTGTGCCACACGAGCAAGCGTGCATGCAGCTCTACAAGACACCACCAGCATCCCTGAGCACCTGGTTGACTTTGGAATCTACGAACATGCATCAGCCCTAGTGTGATGACCCTCTAAGACACACAACAGCACGGTGATGGCATCTAAGTACACACAACGCAGGTGAATGGCATCTAAGACACACAACAGCAGGTGGTGACATCTAAGACAAAACACAGCAGGTGATGCTGACACCTAACCGACACACACAAGCAGCAGCTCGGAGTGTCATCCTCCAAGACACCATGAGAGGAGTCAGGGTGATGGCGCCGCAATCGGTAAGATCACAGATCAAGCCACAATACCCAGCGAGGCTTACGGAGGGAGGGTTGGACATCTAAGACAACCACACGAGGTGATGAGCCATCTAAGACACACAACAGCATTGTGATGGCATCTAAGACACACAACAGCAGGTGATGGCATCTAAGACACACAACAGCAGGTGATGGCATCTAAGACAAACAACAGCAGGTGATGACATCTAAGACACACAACAGCAGGTGATGACATCTAAGACACACAACAGCAGGTGATGGCATCTAAGACATACAACAGCAGGTGATGACATGCCAGCAACCCTTTTTATAAATGTTTTATTTAAATCACAACAAAGAAGACATGTGAAAGACAAAACTGTACAGATAAACCTTCCAGATGCCAGTCCAGCCCAGATTCTTCCCTGTCGGACATGGGATTTGAATCAGCAAACTTCCTGCCGTTGTCCTGCATCACTAAGCTCTAGGCTACCTACCTGGAGGCTGAGATGTTGATGACCAGGGGGTCCTGGATGAAGAATGGAGCGTTGTCGTTCACGTCCTGTACATACACGGTGACCGTGGCGGTGGAGTTGCGAGGGCTGGCGGGGGACGAGTCTATGGCGCAGACATCGAAAGTGTACAACGTGGTTCGTTCCCGGTCGAGCGGAGCGGCGGTGATGACATGTCCCGTGTGCTGGTCAATGATGAACATGCCCTGGGAGCCGAGCGACAGGAAGTACAGCACCTGGCATTAGAACAGATTACAGTAGATTAGATTACAAAAAGTAACATCACTTTTAAGGCTTAATGAGGGCTTCATTAACCCTTTGAAGGTCTAGATAGATGGCTTCCATTTGTTGGCAAAATGTCATAAGGGGTGGCAAAAGTATTATGCTACATTTGGCAAATGTTCAGGGGGCTCAGGAAGCATAGGTCTCTAGTCAAAAGTGRTACACTATGTAGGGACTAGGGTGTAATTTGGGACGCAACCTATGACTTCAGTCTGTGTACCTGGCTGTTAGACCCTTGGTCCAGGTCAGTAGCAGAGACCTCCAGCACCCGGGAGCCAATAGAAACATCCTCAGAGAGGTCAGCGGTGTAGCTGGGGCTGGTGAACTGGGGGCTGTGGTCGTTGACGTCCAGGAGAGTGACCTCTACTGTGGCCGTGCTGCTCAGGGCCGGAGAGCCCCCGTCAAGGGCTGTCACTGTCAGACTGTACCTGGCCCTACGTTCCCTGTCCAGCGGTCTGGAGGTGGAGAGAACACCTGACTTCCTGTCCACACGGAAGTCACCTGATGGGTCACCAGCTAGAAGACAGAGGGGGAAACAGAGGAGGAAAGAGGAAGAGATGAGGAGGGGCGAAAGAGATACACAATATGAAAGGTCAATCTCACAACATTGTGATCAATGGATCGATAGATCAATCAGTCAATTATTAATTAAATTGGATTCCTCTGATGTACAAGTAGTTGGCTCTTACTTGTGATCTTGTAGGTCATCTCTCCGCTGTCCCCAGTGTCCAGGTCCGTAGCTCTGAGGGTGAAAAGCTCAACAGCCTCCATGTTCTCAGGCACCTCCAGACTGTAGTACAGTCTATTGAACGTTGGGGCGTTGTCATTCTCATCCAACACCTGGATCTTCACTGCCGCCCGGGCAAAGTTAGGAGGCACGCCACCGTCTCGGGCATACACTGGACAAACGGAAAGATTAGGAATTAAACAAGACTTCAGCAGTCTAAAAGAGTTTGTTATGTTTTTATTAACTAAATCATATCGTGTTTCTTCGAGAGATTTAAGACAAACAGAGAGAATAACACCAACATTTCCATTACACCACTGATGTATCCCATAGCTAAGGGCGCTGCGCTACGGGCTAGCCACGCCACTCTCGAGAGTCTTGCTGAGACGACTGCTGTAACAAATGAACACACCCGCTGTAAGTAACGATCTAGCTAGCCTGGCCTCAGTTTAACATACTTTTATCCACATGCAAGGGAAGGCCGCAAAAACGGGGAGAGGCTTGGCAGTAAACACACCTGCTAAGACCCGCAACGGGCAGGGCTGCCGTGCTGTGCTGAGATTAACTCACACACACACCTAGTGCTGCCGTGCAGTGCTGAAGATTAAGGGCTTCCTCTCGCTCTCATTCTGTGGCCGCTGGGAGCAAGGAAGGAGGAGAGAGGTGGCACAGCCACTGACTCATTTTCAGATTCCATGCTTTATGAGGCTCCAACAAGTCCCAAAGAGAGAGTGGAGGCGGCGAGGAGAAAGGAGGGAAGGAAAGGGGTTGGTTCTGTCATTTAAGATGTGGGTTTTGGTTGTTTATCTCTCTGGATCTCCGTAGCTGCGCTGATGATGACAGCCCCCTGGCCTTTTAGTATGGTCAAGTTAGTGCTCGGAATAGTTTCAAGCCCACTACGTATCTCAGTGATGCCATCTAGAGACTGGTCACGTATAACAGCAATGGGTAGGAGGAAGAGAGAGAGAGAGAGAGAGAAGAGGTAGAGAGAGAGAGAGAGAGAGAGAGAGAAGAGTGAGAGACGAGGACAAGCAGATGAGACGAGAGAGAGAGGCGAGCGAGACGGAAGCAAACGAGAGACGAGAGAGAGAGTTGAAGCAGAGCAGAATGAGAGAGAGGAGAGAGCAGAGAGAGAGAGGAGAGAGAGACGGAGAAGAGAGAGAGTGCAGAGAGAGAAGACGAAGAGAGAGTAGAGAGGAGAAGAGAGAGACGAGACGAGACGACGAATGAGAAGAGAGAGGAAGAGAACGAGAGACGAGAAGAAGAGAGAGGAAGAGAGCAGAAGAAGAGCGAGAAGAGGAGAGGAGGAGAGAAGAGGACGAGAACAGAAGCAGAGCGACCGAAGAGCAGAGAAGAGAGAGAGAGAGAGGGAGGATGAGAGAGTAGGCAAGGATACGAGAGGGACGAAAGGACGAGAGAGAGAAGGACAGGAGAGAAGGAGGGAGGAGAGAGGAGAGGAGAGTAGAGAGAGAGGATGAGAGAGAGCAGAGAGAGAGAGAGAGATGGAAAACCTATTTTTGATGTTTCCGAAATCCAAAGTCTAGGGTCTTTTGGCTCTAACGGCCGTAACTGTATTCACCCATGGATTATGTAATTATAGTACACAGCAGCATCAGCCCAAGTTCCTTGAAAGCATCGCCGTGTGCGTAGGTGTACACACACTGATCGCGACGTAATGAGCGTAAAGATGTCGCCACCCTTTGCTCTCCTGGGATTTTTTTTCAATGTATAGACACTCAGTTAGTTTTTACACTATATAACAAATCATGAGTCTAGGGGAACAGCTCGTCGTCTTATAAAGACAAGTTGCAGTGCCAATAAGAGACCCAATGACGTACTCGTTCAGAAGGGCGGATTATTCATCGAAAGACATAGAAGAATGTCAAAGCCACTTCATAGAGGACCAAGAAAGAATCATCGGCGTTCCATAATGAATAGCACCTTCAACACCACGAGCGTACGATTCATGCGGGACCGGTGCCAGATAGTAAGTGTACAGGGGCCCTATCGGCTGAGCCGTAGTTTCTGATCATGTACCAATCTATTTCAATTCTGGGACACGAGAAGAGCACGAGAAAAGAGGCCGACAAATAAGTGTTACAGAGCACCCATCCCACCCAGAAGGATCCGAGAGAGCGGTTACCGATGCATGGCATGTAAGTAAGGCTTCTGTTCTCGGCGTACAACCAGTCTCCTGCTAAGTGCAGTGGTGTAGTTGAGCAACTAATACCAACCACAAGCATGTAGCGTAGAGGAGTGGGACGCGCCGGCCAGTACATACCAACAACGGCTCCTATGGTACAAAACAGGGCGCACTGCTGGTCGCGAGCCGGAGGTTTCTACCTGTCATCTGTAGACCCTGGCGCTGGGCAGCTGTTGACAGGACAAGGAGCAGATCAAGGAATGAGTCAGAGGACTTAAACATCGCATGATATGTAAAACCTGTACGATTATAGACGGTTGAGTCCTTCGGCTCTGTGCCTACATAACCTAGCACGCGGGCGGTGCATGGCTGGACCAGTTTCAAGCATGGCACACCCGACAACCACCCACAACAGCCTGCAACGCACACAACACATGATTACACACATATAATACCAAAACACAACACACATATAGTCATATAGTTATATAATAACCCTGAACCATATTAAGATAGCGGACCGGCCCTCTCTCTGCTGACGACACAACTGATAAGACTCTTCGCGACAGCCTCCTCAGTTTTTATCCCCATGTCGCCGACCAATCGGGGTCGCTTGGTATCCTGATTGGTGGCGGAGGGGTGGCAGCACCGACGGTCTACGTGTATCTCAAACACAGCGCCCAGGAAAGAGACCAAAAGACCAAACGGCAAATAGTGTGTGCGTGTAGCGGTGCTTACTCCAAAAGTCTCAAAAGAGGGACCTGAGTACACAGACAGCATGCCAGTTGTAATCGGTCCTTTATGGTTACTCCCAGGCATGTCTAGAGTTTTTTATTGGTGTGTGTTTGGTGTGTTTCCCTAGGGCCCTTTTCCAGGGGAATAAGATTCCCACACACACAACAAGATTACTGGGCTGGCACTAGAGTGGATGCGGACAGAGGGAATGCGACAGGTGGACAGGCTGAGTGGGTGGACCAAGACGATGGGTCTGGGTGAAACCTAGCCGCGTCGGTGTTCAGATGGAAGTGTGTGTAAAGCTAGAGGATAAATGCCTTCGGCAAGAGCGAGCCAACGCGTTTCGACCCTCGCACGCGAGAGAAGGAGAATGACTGGTGAAAGATGAAGCAAGCAGAGAGAGGTAGGCAATTGACAGCTAGGAGTCAGGGGAAACGCCTGAACCTAGGCAGGAGGTTGTGAAGCCTTGCAGGTGAAAATTTGTAAGCCGCAGTGACAGTTGAAGAGATAGCGGAGTGTTGCATCTAAGGCAGTTTCAGTTGAAGTAGCAGATGCAATGTGAAGCGTCAGCAGTAGAAGTCGTTGAAGCTAGCGGTAAGTCTGGTTTGTGCCTGGGACAGAGAGCATGGGGAGCCTCTTAAAGGGGTGGTGACTACGACAAGCTAGGTAGGGAAGACGGGACGCTAGCTGACGGCTGCGGTGTCCACAAGACTGAGCAACACCTGATCTGCATCCCAGCTAAGTGTCCACTAGCGTTTATGACCAGGGCCATAAGGCCGCCTCTACACTCCTAAGGCTCTCTCATGTCATACCCTGTAATGCTGGTATCATCTCCCTCTCGGCGGCGACCCCGCACGGACAATCCCCAGGGCTCTAACCCCGTTTTCTCCCTCCACCCCCGAGGACTCCCTCTCGTAACCCATCTCCGTCGTCCAACCCCCAAGGCTCCCTCTCTAATCCATCTCCTCACACCCCATGGGTTTGGCCCCCCAGGTCGCCCTCTCTAGACCCGTAAGGCTCCTCTCACCAACCCAGGCGTCCCTCACACGTCTAACCACTCTGACCTCTCCCCCAGACTCCCTTTTAATTTAAGCCCCTTCTCACTCTCCTCCACCCCAGACTCCCCTCTCTAGACTCTGTCCATCCCCCAGGCTCCCTCTTCTAACCGCCCTCTCCTCCACCCCCAGGCTCCCTCATCTAACCCCTCTCCTCCACCCCAGACTCCCTCTTTACTAATCCCTCTCCTCTCCTCTCCTCCACCCACCAGACTCCACTCCTCTAACCCCTCTCTCCACCCCAGGCTCCCTCCTAACCACTCCCCTCCCTCCCCCAACTCCCTCCGTACACGCCCTCTCTCTCTCCTAGTCCTTTACTCTCCTCCTCTCCCCGACTCTCCTTCCTCTCCTTCCTCCCTCATCCTCTCCTTCCCCTCTCCCTCCTCTCCTCTCCTCTCCTCTCCTCCTCTCCTCGTCCTCTCCTCTCTCCTCTCCTTCTCCTCTCTCTCTCCTCCCTCCTCTCATCTCCTCCACGCCCAGACTCCTCTCTAACCCTCTCCTCTCCTTCCACCCCCTATCAGCGAAACTGCCCTCTCTAACCCCTCCTCCTCTCCTCCACCTCAGCTCCTTCTCTAACCCCTCTTCCTCTCCTCAGCGTCCTCTCTCTCGTATCCTGAAAGCCAATTCAACCCGGGAGGACTCAGACTATGAGGTTACGGAAGACACTGGACCAGCTCGTAGCCTCGAGGACCACGGGGGTAACCAGCGTCTCTCATCCAGCCAGCTGCTGTTCTGTTCCAGGTCTGCGACGTGAACACGACGAGGATGCTCCGGTTCCAGGAACCATACCGGAACCCAGATTACAGAGAACGTCAGCCCGCAGGAACCACTGTTCCTGGCTGTGCTGCCGCCTCCGACTCGCCGCAGAGTGAAGTTTGGCTGTTGAGCTCATCGTGAGGCTAACACAGGGCAGATCCCGTCGTTACAGACATAGTATGGCTACAGTCACCTAAGACTGCAACTCTTCATCATATTACTATATTTATGTGCTTACTTTTTGACATAGTAATCATACAAAGGACAACATGATGACAACACAGTTGTTTCTACAATATTTGCTGTACTGTCTTAGTCTTAAAAAAAATATCGAACTCAGGGCTCAGCCAGCAGCAGAGTCTCCTTGGGTTTCTAAGTGTATTGCCTCCATGTGTTCAACAAATGTTTACATCACTCCAGCCACCGTCAGCTCAACATTGGTCTTACAATTGGAAGACCGGGCTGTGGAGACGTGCAGTGTGTGTGGTCTGTCCTGTGTGAGTGTGCTGTCCGATGTGTATGTAGTGTGTGTCACCATTCTCCCCTGGAGCTAGTCCCAAGAGCAAATAACCAGAAGGATTATAAAGTTTCTCATCCAGGTGATTAGTGGGTAAGCTGTGAAAGGGTGCCTAGAGTCTTTCTCTGTTAGAGCTCACCACAGCACGTACATCACACAGCATCACACACACACAACTCACACAACACACACACACACACACACACACACACACTGACACACGACATCACACACACACACCACACCCATGAACTACACACATACCGACCACCAACACACAAGCACACAGCCGCGGGTTCACGACACACGCAAGCCGCTACACCACCATAGACCACAACACTCACCACCCCCCCCCCCCAGGCACCCCCCACCACCACTTAGTAGCCACCCCACACCACCGCCCCACACCACCCACCCACCCCACCCCCCAACCACACACCCCACACCCCCCCACACCCCCCCACCACCCACCACAAGGGCGAAAACACAGCGACACATCGATCAGCAATAGGCCGTCATTCAAACCAGAATATACTAGAATGACGCAGCGTGACACACGGGCAGCGCACGGTCCTCGGTTGGTAGCTGGGACCTTGACAAGTAGCCATTGGGAGAGAGGGACGTACGAAAAACCAGCCCACCACCATCAGAACGTGCTGGTACCAGATCATTCCAGTCGACTCGGCCCGTACTACTCCGCTGCGCGCGGCAACCGCAAGATGAGCTGGTGGACCGCGAAATCGCCCGAGTGCCACAGCCGCCCATTCACGAGCACAGCCAGCACTGATAAAAGCCACTACAGACAATAAAAACTAGGAATATGGCTGCCCTGGCTGTTTGAGCTCTTTGGTAGGTCGAGAAAATTAGTTTCGTGTTATTTTTCGCAACACGTTCTATTATGGCGAAATGTTTTGCAAGTGCCCGTGGGACAAGTTTGTCAGTGCACTGGGAATGTTTTCAGTGCCCTGGGGAGTGTGTTCAGTGGCCCTGGGAATAGTTTTCAGTGCCCGCTGGGAATCTGTGTCTCGATGATCGATGGTGGCCTGGGGGCAATGGCTCTTTTCAGTGCCCACTCGGGAATGTGGTTTGCAAGTGCCCTCTGGGGAAGGTTTTTCAAGTGCCTCTGGGGAATTGTTTTTCAAGAAAACTGGCGGCAGAGAGGGTCTAAAAGTACTACCGCATACTGAGCAGTGAGCAACCATAGGACTGACCGTGAAGGCCCAGCACCGCTATGAAAAAGTCGTCGTACTCGGTGCATCTCCAATTTGACATTGCACTAGAGTCGGGCATACCAGACATTAGCCTTGGCTGCTCCACCTACCACATCTCCACCTTGGCACTATACTCCTTTGATGTTTGCAAACCTGTATCTAGGTAGATGGGAAGCTCCACCCACTAAAACAGTACATGTTGTTATACCTACCCAAACCCTTCAGATCTTTCAGAACAATAGGAGGGTTACAGGCAAGGGCGATGGTGTAAAGGCTGCTGTCAGATTAAGTGAATTAGGGTTGAGACTTCATATACTCCTCTTTCCTTTTTCTCTCTTCTCTCTCTCCAGGTACCAGCCGAGGTGGACAATGGAGGGCCAGTCTCTGACGAGGTTTTAAGCATCCCGCTAGCAGGTTTTATAGCGCACCACTAAGCCTGGAACGAGACGGCACAGGAACAATACACACTGACAGGTAACTGGAGTCTTCTGACTCAATAACATCTAACCCATGGACCCTATAACCCCAGCTAACTCTCACGCTCAAACTCGCTGGCGTTCACTAGAGTCCTTATTCCTATCCACCATAAAGCCCTGAGGACAGAAGCATGGTCTAAGAGAACTATGGTCGAGGCTCTGAGACAGGATAACCTGTTCCCTATCTCAGATTAATAAGTGAGAGTAAAACACACCCAGCACTCTTTAGCAGCGAAAAGGGGTTCCAAAATGGGATTGTTCAGCCGTGATCACTCATAAGAGAAACCATTATTTGGTTCCAGGGCAAGAACCTCCTTTTCTGGCTTCAGGTAGAACCCGCCTTCATGGTAGAGAGTTCCACATGTTGGAGGTACTACCTGAAACCAAAAAGGGCATCCTTGACCTGGAAACCAGAAATTAGTTATTCTAAAGCCCTGCACCACCTGCTTTACAGCAGCAGGTTATAGCCTGTCTACCACTGCTTTACAATAGAGGTACGATAGCCGCACTGCCATTTACCAATAGAGGTACGATAAGCCCTGACTACAACTGCTGTTAACAAATCAGACGGTACAATAGCCCTGACACACTGCTTTACAATAGAGGTACGATCGCCATGCACACTGCTTGACAATAAGAGGTACGGATAGCCCTGACACACGTGCTTTACAATAGAGGCACAGATATGCCCTGACACACTGCTTTACAATAGAGGTAGCGATTGGCCCTGACACACTGCTTTACGCAATGAGGTACGATAGCCCTGAACACACTGCTTTACAATAGAGGCACGATAGCCCTTGCACACTGCTTTACAATAAGAGTAATGGGGTACGAGTATTGCCGCTCGTTGACAGAGAACAGACCTCGACTTTAACAAATAGCAGGTCGGATATAAAGGCCGCCTGACCCAACGCTATAACCAGAGAGGTAAGTGCCGACAGCAGGCTGGCTTACAATGAGGTACGATAGCACGTGCTACACCTGCCATTTAGACAGATAAGAGGTTTGACTAAGCCGCTGCTAACACTGCTTTACAAATAGAAGGTTACGGATAGCCCTGACCACACTGGCTTTAAATAGAGGGTACGATGCCCTGACACAACTGCCTTTTTACAATAGAGGTACGATAGCCCCTGAGTACACACCCTGGCTTTAGACAATAGAGGGTACCGATAGCCCTAGACATCACTGCTTTACAATCAGAAGATACTGCATAGCACCTGCTAACACTTCTTTACAATCAGTAGGCACGAACATAGCCCTGACACACTGCTCTGACCAAAATAGATGGTAACGATAGCCCGAACATCACGTGCTTTAACAATAGAGAGGTACGATAGGCCCTGCTACACTGCTTTACAATAGCGAGGCACGCATAGCCCCTGACACACTGGCCTATTACAAAATATAGAGGTACGATAGCCCTTAGACACTACTGCTTTACATACGAGCTACCGCATAGCCCTGCCACACCTGCTTTAACAATACGAGGTTCGATAGCCCTGCACAACTCGCGTTTTACAGTGTAGGAGGTACGATAAGCCCTGGACCACACTCGCGGTTTAACAATAGAGTAAACGATGGAGGGCCATGACAACATACTGCCACTTACGATAGAGAGGATTACGCATAGCCTGAACAACTGCTTCTTCACAAGTAGAGGTACGATAAGCCCTGACGACACCTGCATTTACCACATAGAGGTTTACGTAGCCCCTGACACACTGGCTTCTACAATAAGAAGGACGATATCGCTGACACACTAGCCTCTTATCAAGATAGATGGGTACGATAGCCCTGACGACCACTGCTCTGTTGTCAACAATAGCAGAGGGTACGATGAGCCCCTGAGACACACTGCTTTTCCCATAAGAAGGGCACGATAGCCCTGACACCTGCTTTACAATAGACGATAAATGAACGAGCCAACACTTCCAAACGTGGCCATCGTTTTTATGAGTGTCATGACATTTGTATTATCA
>NC_036862.1:20424501-20432561 GCF_002910315.2 Salvelinus sp. IW2-2015
CAAATTAGTTATTCAAGCCCTGCCACCACTGCTTACAATAGAGGTTATGATACAGCCCTTGGCCACACTGCTTTCACCAATAGAGGTACGATAAGCCCTGACACCACGTGCTTTTACAATAGAGGTACGATAGCCCTTCACACACCTGCTTTACAATACGAGGTACGACTAAGCCTGACACACTGCTTTACAATATGATGGTACGCATAGCCTGACACACGCTTTACATAGAGGTACGAGCCCTGACACACTGCTTTACAATAGAGGCTCCCAGCGATATGCCCTGACACACTGCTTTACTATATAGAGGTACGATATCCCCTGACACACTGCTTTACAATAGAGGTACGATTAGCCTGAACCACTGCTTTACAATAGAGTCACGATAGCCCTGACACACTGCTTTACAATAGAGGTACGATACCTGACCACACTGCTGGTTAATCAAATACAGACGGTACGATAGCCTGACACACTGCTATTACAATAGAGGACGTAGCCCATGACCCACTGCTTTACAATAGAGAGATAGCGCATGCTTTCACAATGATAGCCCTGACTACACTGTTTACAATAGAGGCACGATAGCCCTACACACTGCTTTACAATAGAGGTGAGCAGAAGCGCCTGACACACTTGCTTTACAATGACGGTACGAGTCCAACCGGCTGACACACGCTTTACAATAGAGGTACGATTAGCCCTGACACACTGCTTTAAATAGAGATACGATAAGTACCCTTTTTGGTTCCAGGTAGTACCCTTCTACATGGAACTCTTCTACATGGAGGGTTCTACCTGGAACCAAAAAGGGTTCTGCCTGGAACCAATAATGGTTCTCTTATGGGGACAGCTGAAGAACCATTTTGGAACCCCTTTTTCTAAGAGTGTGGGTTACTCATATAAAGGGACAGTTACCTGTCAGAGTGTACAGTTTTTAGACCTCTCTGTCCAGGGCTTTAATGGTTAGGATTAGGATTAAGGATCAGGGTTAGGGCCAGGAGTTAGGCTGAGAGGTTACGGGTTAAGGGTCAGGGTTAGATGTTATGGTCAGAGCCAGTTACCTGTCAGTGTGTATTGTTCCTGTGCCTCTCTGTCCAGGGCTTTAGTGGTGGTTATAACACCTGTAGCTGGGTGGATGCTAAAACCCTCGTCAGAGATGCCTCCATATGTCACCTGGCCGTTGGTACCTGGAGAGAGAGAGAGAGAAAAAGAAAGAGGAGTATATGAAGTCTAACCCTAATACTATCTGTCAGCAGCCTACACCATCCCCTTGGCCCTTACCCTTCTATGTTCTGAAAATCTGAAGGGTTTGGGTAGGTATAAACACTGTAGTAGTGGTGGAGCTTCCATCTTACAGATACAGTTTGCAAACATCAAAGGGTTAGGGCCAAGGGGATGTGGTAGGGAGAAGGATTGGAGCCGGCTGTGCAAGTCAAATCGACACTTTTCATAGGGTGCTGGGCCGTCAGTCCTATTCCATTCAGTCATGTTATACTTTGAACCCTCTCTACCCCAGGGCACTGAAAACATTCCCAGGGCACTGAAAACATTCCCAGGGCACTGAAAACATTCCCAGGGCACTGAAAACATCCCCAGGGCACTGAAAAAGAGAGATGAATATCGAGAAGCTTGTTGTCTATATTGAAATAGCTATTTTCCTGTATTTCCATGAGAACTCTACTAAGCTATGTAAATTTTGGAAAAAATCGCGATTTGTAAGTTCTCAGTAGGGCATCTCGTTATGCAACCTGTTGACATTCTACACTTGCTGTAGAAAAAGACCTAGTGTTCACGGCACTAGAGTCGGTGGTTCACGTATCCCATCTATGTATATACAGAGTGTCTCAGGCAGTCGTCACCTCACGGTGATATTTAAGGACACGAGTATGTACAGCAGCTGGGCTTATCAATAGCACACCCTACTATTAGTAAAAAGAAAGAGAGAGGTGCGCCTGTAACAGGAGCTTTGGGTAATGACACTATAATTTCGAATATATCTTCCAGGATATAGGTAGAGCGCTTGTTTTATGGAAGTGCTTTTATTGCGCGGTAATTCCAGAGATCATGAATATTGGCATGTACCTTTGTATTCAATGGGTATGAGCGAAAGTGCTTTATTCATTATCAATGGCGATTGTGTTTCACATACACATTGGATACCTAGAAAGAGCTTGGTTTTTGCGAAAAACGTGTAAGTGGTTATCTATTGCGTGGAATATCTTCCAAATAATTGGGTTTGCACTTAACTGGGAAACTAGGCAATATGAAAACTGAAGCCATTTCTTTCGGCAAAACAGTGCTCTCCATCATTTTATCCTAAAAGAGTGGAATTGTTATTATCTATGCTAAGCCTCATAGTTAAAGGGACAGTATACCGGCCACCATGGTACAAAGTGGTAATACATCACTCATTTAAATCATTTCTACACTGTCCAACAGAGTCACGAAATCTAGATGGTCTAGAGTAGTATTTGTAAGAGCAGGAGTGTATAGTGGGACAAAGGGGGTGTTTAAGGTTATGCTGGAGTTTATTGGTTCCAACCATGAGTGAGATTTATGCGAGCTTGGTTTATTAGAGAGAAGTGCCAGTTGGTAATTTTCTGTATGTAAATCATTATGTCAAGAGCCAGTTACACGATTGAAAGCCATGTGTTTGTTGTAAAATGGTGCCTCTTAGTTTGCTCTTCTCGCGCTTCTGTTCACAACAGGATTGGCATTGTAGCATGTTGTTTTGGTGATAAATGGTGACATGATTTACATTACTGTATTCATCTAATGGTTTGACGAACACTAACTTGCGAGAGAGAAAACTGGTCACACGTGTGGCAAAAGTATGTTTCTCGGCTTATAAATACAAATAACCTCGCTGGCGTCGAAAGGATGCTCAAACAGTAACATGTCCACATATGTCACGCGATGAGAAAAAACAAGTTTGTCACCTTACAGAATGTGGATGGACAGAGAGCAGATGAGAGATTTAAAGAAGCATTAGGATGAGTAGTAGGAAAAGTGTTTTATTATCTTGTGATAATCATACAATCCACTAGAAATGCCTATCGAATCTTTTTTGGAAAAGCTAGGCAGCTCTATCTAATTTCCTGTATTTCAAACATGATTATGGGAGCTTGTTTTTGAACCAACAGCTGCCTTACTTGTGCTCTCTTGACTTCTTTTCAAATGATTCAGAAAGCTTCTAAGTGTTTTTGGACAAAAAGTAAGTACTGATATGGGTTGTTTAGGTGTGTCAAGGTGTATTGAGCAACTTGCTGAAAACTGTCCAACCAGATGTTCCTAATCATCTGAATTTAAACAGTACACTGACAGAAAAAAAAAATCACATCGTACACAGTGAAGTCGCGTGAATCAAAAACTTCACACTCATGTTATTTCTAAGAATAGCCACTTGGTTATGTGACACAACAAGGTGAACATTCAATAGTGTGAGTTATGTCTGGAGCCAAGCGAACATGGAGGTGAATGCGGAGGAGGCTGAGTAGATATGGTATGTGAGAAGCGCGGCCTTGAGTGCATAGCTCGAGAATTAATCGACACTTTTCCATAGGGCAATGAGCATCATTTTGGGAGCATTGTTTGTGCAGCTAGCTTCTCTTAATTTCTGTTTATTTCCCGCAAATCATGAAATTCTAAGGTAGCTTGTTTTATATTGGACATAAAGTTGTGATTAATCTCTCTGTCATCTAACACATGTTGCAAACTTGCTTGAAAACTGTCCAACAGTGTTCCTCAACGTCGAGTCACTTGATGATACAACATTTCCAGGGCAGAGAGAGAGAAATCAACATTCCACACAAGTGCGGCAACGAAAACATTCCAAAGCGAGAGGTCTACGAAGGTTGGAAAAGAATCAGTTCTCCTCCAAGTTTGTGTGAGTCATCAAATGAAAATGTACATCTACACCTAGGCTGAAGCAAACCTGTTCGCAGCAAAAGATCGTTACCTAATTCCCACAGCCGTGAATCACTTAAGCAGATACCTGAGTAACACACAAGAAAGATGTCCACACACATGAACAGAGAGCAGTGCTACCTCCAAGAGCGAGCGATGTATTATAGAGACACATAGTTTAATCGCCGAGAGAAAGTGCTATCATGGCGGTAAAATCATTCACAGCGCACTAGAAATGGGCAAGTTGGTTTTTGCACAAGATGAGACTGAATAATACATTATTATGGTAATTTTTTCTACCTAATCCACTCCTAAAGAAGTTATGAGTACAACATGCAACATATATCCGTGTTGTATTTTTCTAGTTATTGTTCTATATTTGTGTTAAGGCGATTGATCTTTGGCTGCACACTGAGTACTATGTGCCACAGGTGGTCCTGAATCATCTCCATGGGGAAGCACAAGAGCCAGTAAGCTGAGCAGAAAGGAAATTCAGGCGTTATGAACAGTATGCTATTTAAACAGGATTTGATAAGGTATGGTCTTGGTTTTTTGTGAATAATGGTTGGTTAGTTGTGTGCTGTATGTTCATAGTGTGTTGCAACTGCTTGAGTGTATGTGAGACTGGTCCCACTAGGTGTTTTCCTAGTCATGTCGCTGTGATGTGATTAACAAGTGACTGTGTGTTGTGTGTGTGGTGTGTGTGTGATGAGATAAGATGTTGTGCATGCTGTTTTTGATGTCGAGTGGATGGTGGTCGATTCAAACTCATGGTGAGTGATGAGGGCATGGTTGGTTGATTGGTGGATAAGAGGTGATTATAAGTCGTTCTGCTATTTTATACACATGATGAAAGTTAAGAGGAGCTAGCTGTTCATAATCCTGACACAAGTGCCTTATCACTCGGTTTTTCAACATGATTTAGAGCTTTGTTTTTGAAAAAGTGTTTCACCCTCGAACTATAATTTCACCAACTGCTTTGCAAGAATGAATGCATGAACCTATATTACTGATCCACCCATGTGTTTCTTCGCGAGCATTCAATGTGCTCCTGTTAATCCTTAAACACGACTGGGGGATGTAACACACACAGCACAAACAACAACACAACATTCACACTTACTCCACAGGGAGACTGAGACACAACTACAAACACTACTACCGTATTATAGGCCCCAGTCTTTGTTCTATATGGAAAAGGTCGGTTTAACTTGGCGTTATTTTTCAACCATTGAAAAGCACAAGCATTGTTTTAGCTTTTTTGAGAGAAGCGAGGACGTGCGTGGTGTATCTGCGGAAACTGAGTGAATTGGAGCGTAGTATTACTTGATTGAAAATGTGCTGTTAGTTACATCGACTTAATTGGGTACGAGACATGAATCCAACTGTAAGTAGGATACGATAGTGAGAGCAAAGCGTTTGTCTTATGGGCTGTATCTCGCACTGAGTCTACTGTTGACATTTTTTTGAAAGGAAAGACGTGATACAAGAGCGGGATACATCTATCAAGTGTCTCGTATGAATAACACTATGGTGCTGTCATCCATATGTAACGAGTGACTGTCCTTTGTATAGAAAAAATTAAACTTCACCATTGTCAAATCACAGAAGTGGAGCATCAAAACAAGTCCACCATTTAACGAGAGCTTAGGTTATTGGTTAATTGAATAAAGTGTTGTAAATTGTACTTAGTAAATGTTCTAGTCATACTGTAGTGTGTCTTGCACAATATTGCCCGAGAATAAGCCTGCCTCAGTACAGAGCTGATTCCGGGAGTGCATATCTCTCCTCGTGATGTTAAGCGAGTAACTAAGAAAAAGAGAATTAGCAACTTACACGTAGGAACCAAAACCACACTCAGATTTCATCGAACGCTTCGTTTTATTGGATAACACGATGTGTATCTGTTACGTGCTACTCACAGACAACATCGTTGGAGCCTTAGTTTTTGAAAAAGATGAAACTAATATTGTGCCGTTGCGAGTAGCCGTGGCGAACATTGAGGTCTTGCTGATATAGGCTTTTGGTATCTGTTTTTTCGACATAGAGCGTGATAATCATGTGCGCTCGTACTCTTTTCGCACGATTCACACTAGCATTAGAGCTTGATTTTTTGGGTAAAAGTGTGGACCTTGTGAAACATAGACAGCGAGGTATCTTGCGAAGGGATTGAGGACGAACTGCGCTGAATACACCTTCCACACAGTGGTTCCTATCACCTGATTTAACAGTACAGAAAAAAAAATTCACTTACAGAGTGCAAATCAGAAAACAGTGATTTAGAGCTTGGTTTATTTGGGAAAAAGTGTTTATTTCTGTATTTCAATGTTGCAACAATGCATATCTTGCTGAAAAACTGTCCACAGATGTTCCTAAATCATCCCCTGATTAACAGTACTGGAAAAAAAATTCACTTACAGAGTGCATCAAAACATGATTATAGAGCTTGTTTAATGGAAAAGTGTTTATTTCTGTATTTCAAGCATGATTTGGAGCTTGTTTTTCGAAAAGTGCTTATTCTGTATTTCAACAGGATTTGGAGCTTGTTTTGAAAAGTGCTTATATTCTGTTTTCAACATGATTTAGAGCTTGTTTTTTTTGGAAAAGTGTTTTATGTTCTGTAATTGAAATTGTTGCAACATCGCGGATAGAATTCCCTCCGGGAGCTATGTCCGATCGCGGAGTCAATTCGTCTAATACACATATCCACGTGTAATACTCCCCGTTGGGAGTGGGCTTCAGGAATAGAGGAGAGTAGACATCTGACAGGAGAGGTAGCACAAAGACGAGGGGAGCGATTGATTAGTAGAGGAGGAGGCCTATGATGTGTGGAAAGTAGAGAGAGGGGTTAAGGAGAGGGAAAGTCTAGGAGTGGAGGGAAGAGGAGAGGGGGTTAGATGGAGAAAGGATATTGGAGTTGCTAAGGTATCTTCTAAGAGCAAGGGATTGTGTGGAAGGCGTGTTTATATGGGAAGAAGAGCTGTATAGTTCTGATATTTCAACAATGATTTTGAAGCTTAGTATAATGTGAAAAGGTGCTTATGTATTGCAGGAGGTGTTTTCAAACATAGAAGTGTAAGGAGCCTTGTTTGTTGGAAAGTGTTTTAATTCGCTGATTTCAAGATGTGTGCAAAAGACTTGCTGAAAAGACTGATCCAAGCTAGAGGTTGTTTTCCTATCATAGCACTGGATATAAGAATAAGGCAGTGACTCAGCGGAAGAAAATTCACTTAACAGAGTGCATCAAGACAAGGAATTTTAGAGCATGTTTAAATGAGAAAAAGGTGTATTATGTTCTGTAATTTCAACATGAAATGTTGTGAAAGGACGGTTAAGTTTTTTGAAAGAGAGAGTGCTTATTTCTGAGGTTAGTAGTTGACAGACATGATTTAAGGAGCGTATGTGTATTTGGAAAAGGAGTGTTGTATAGTTCTGTATTTCAATGTTGCAACTTGCTGAAAACGCACCACAAGTGGTATGCAGCTAGCAATCCTGAATTTGAACACAGAGTCAGGGAGGGAAAAAAATCACTTAACAGAAGTGCAATGCAAAACATGATTTAGAGCTTAGTTTTGAGAAAGAGTTGTTTATTTACTGTATTTCATAATGTTGCAGAAGCTATGCCTGAAAAAGCGTGTCCACGGTCCTCATAATGATGTAATCACATGAGGGGTGGACACTACGAGCCAGGATGACTAATGGCGTGGAGGATCTGAATAGGCTCGAAAGGAGGGGCTGCTCGTGTGGCGATGGAGTTAACACGATGTGCAACACATAAGTGTTGTGGAGAGCTGAGCCACGTGGAGAGAGCAACTATTATATGAGAGGGAGGCCTGGGGTGGAGGACGAGGGGAGGGTTAGAGAGAGCCTGCGGGGGTGGAGGAGAGGGAGGTTAGAGAGGGAGCTGAAGGTTGGAGGAGAGGAGAGGAGAGGGGTTAGAGAGGGAGTCTGGAGGGTAGGAGAGGGGATTAGAGAGGGAGCCTGGGGGTGGAGGAGAGGGGTGAGAAGAGGGAGCCTGGGGGTGGAGTAGAGGGTTACGAGAGGGAGCTGGGGTGGGGAGGAGGAGAGAAGAGGGGTGTAAATTAAAAGAGGGAGTCTGGGGTGGAGGGAGAGGGGTAGAGAGGGAGTGCCTGGGGGTGGAAGGAGAGGGG
>NC_036862.1:20432586-20452846 GCF_002910315.2 Salvelinus sp. IW2-2015
ACATTCCAGCGGCATGAAAACATTCGCAAATAGTCTGTTTGGCTCGAAAAAAGCGAAGGAAGTAATTTTCCTGACATAAGAAGAGGCAAACACAGCAGGCATTGCCTAGTTGTTTATTGTGTTTGAGTTGGGTTTTGCTGTGTAAGTAGGTGTGGCTGGGCGCCCGGGGCGGGCGGAGGTTTGTAGGATTGTGGTGCTGTGGTGTGTGTGTGTTGTTGTGTGTGTGTGTGGTGGTGTGTGTGTGTGTGGGTGTGTGTGGTGTGTGTGTGTGTGTGTGTGTGTAGTGTGTGTGGCTGTGTGTGTGTGTGTGTGTGTGTGTGTGTGTGTGTGTGTGTTGTGTGTGTGTGATGTGTGTGATGAGCGTGCCTCAACAGATGAAAGACTCTAGGCACAGCCTATCATCGCGCTTTACACCCACTAATCACCTGGAGAGAAACTTTATAACCTTCTGGGTTATTTGCTCTGGACTAGACTCCAGGGGAGAATGTGACACACCACTCCACGACACACCGAAAACAACACACACTCAACGACAGCCCACACATGCAGTCCAGGCGGTCTTCCAATGTACAGACCAAACTGTAGCTGACGCGATGCTGTATGATGTAAGAACATGCGTTGAACACATGGAGATCAACATTAGAACAAGGAGCCTCTGCCTGGCTGAGCCCTGGTGTCGTATTTTTTTAAGGATAAGCAGGTACAGCAAATATTGTGACAATCTGTGTGTCATCATGTGTACTTGTGTATATTACTATGTCATAAAGCACATAACATATAGTATATGATGAGGTTGCAGTTTAGAGTATCTGTAGTGCTATACTTAGTTGTAAAGACGGGATCTCCTGTGTTAGCCTACCACTGAGCTCAAAGCCTACATCTCGTCACCTTGGTCGCAGGTCGGAGGCCGCACCACCAGGAACAGTGGTTCTGCGAGGCTGGTTCTCTGTAATCTGGGCTTGGTACTGGTTCCCGGGAAGCAGAGGCACTCGTCTGTTCACGATCGATGAACTGGACGAACACAGCTGTGGATGAGAGCGCTGGTACCCCCGTGGTCCTGGCTAATACGATGGTCAGGTTCGTGATGAAGTCGAGCTCTCCTCCCGGGTCGATGGCTTCAGGATAGAAAAGACCTGAGAAAGTAGGGAGAGGGGTAGAGAGAGGAGCTGGGGTGGAGGAGAGGAGAGGGGTTAGAGAGGGAAGTCTAGGGTGGAGGAGAAGGAGAGGGTTAGAGAGGGAGTCCCTGGGGTGGAGGAGAGAGAGGAGGGAGGAGAGGAGAGGAGGAGGAAGGAGAGGAGAGGAGAGGAGAGGAGAGGAGAGGAGTGAGAGGAGAGGAGAGGAGAGGAGAGGAGAGAGGGAAGGAGAGGAATGAGAGGACGGAAGGAGAGGAGAGGGGTCTGGGGTGAGGAAGGAGAGGGGTGATAGAGAGGGGGCCGGTGGAAGAGGGAGGAGGGGAGGGTTAGCAGAGGAGCCTGGGGGTGGAGGAGAGGGGTTAGAGAGTGGATCTGGGATTGGAGGAGAGGAGAGGAGAGGGGATTATAAAGAGGGAGTCTGGGGTGAGGAGAGGGGTTAGAGAGGGAGCCTGGGGGTGGAGGAGAGGGGTGTGAGAAGAGGGAGCCCTGGGGTGGAGAGGCTTGAGAGGGAGTCTGGTGGGAGGAGGAGATAGTGTCCGTGGTGGTGGAGGATAGAGGCAGGAGGGGTTGTAGATTTAAGGAGGAGTGGGGATTAGAGAGGGAGCCTGGGGGTGGAGGAGAGGGGTTAGAGAGGGAGCCTGGGGGTGGAGGAGAGGGGTTAGAGAGGGAGCCTGGGGTGGAGGAGAGGAGATGATACAGATTACAGGATGAAGAGAGAGCCTAGGGAGTGTAGAGGGCCTTATGGGCCCTGGTCAAAAGTAGTGAACTTAGCTGGGATGCAGGGTGCTATTTGGGACACAGCCTCAGCTAGTCCCTCTCCCTACCTAGTGTGTAGTCACACCCTTTAAAAGGTCCCCATGCTCTCTGTCCAGCACAACTCCGCTAGCTTCAACTTCTACTGCTAGCTTCACTTCTCTGCTAGCTTCAACTGAAACTGCTAGCTTCAACACTCCGCTACCTTCAACTTTCACTGCGAGCTTAAAATTTCACTGCAAGCTTCACAACTCTGCTAGGTTCAGCTTTCCCTGCTAGCTTCACTTCTCTGCTTGCTTCATCTTTCACCAGTCATTCCTCCCTCTCCGTCGGAGGCCAAGCGTTGCTCCTTGCCAAGAGCTTTACTTACTTACACACACCCACCCACCCTGTTCACCCACCCATTCTGTCCACCCAGTCCACCTGTCCACCTGTCCACCCTGTCCACCCTGTCCACCCAGTCATCTGTGTGTGTGTGGATCTATTCCCATGAAAGCCTAGGCAGAAACAAAACACACACAAAAAAACTCTCAGACTGCTGGGAACCATTAAAGGAGCGATTACAACTGCATGTGTGTGTTACTCAGTCCCTCTTTTGAGACTTTGATAACACCTACACGCACACACTATTTGCCGTTTGGTCTTTTGGTCTTTCCTGTGGTGTGTGAGACACGTTGACCCCGGCTCCACCCCTCCCCCACCAATCAGGAACCAAGGAACCCCATGGTCGGCTGAGGGGATAAAAACAGGAAGCTGTCAAGATCTATCAGGTGTGTCACAGAGAGAGGGCGGCCATCTTAATATGGTTTCAGTATATATATATATATATATATGTGTGTGTGTGTATATATATGTGTGTATATGTGTGTGTGCGTGCAGGCATGGGTGTGTGTGTGGTGCCCATCTTGAACTGGTTCCAGCCATGCAGGTAGTTAGACAGTATAATGACAGTTAATATCATGAGTTAATCCTCTGACCACCTGATCTGCTCCTGTCCTGTCAAGCGGCCCAGGCCAGGGTCTACGATGACAGGAGAAACGGTCCCATCTCTACACATGCTGTTTTGGTTATATTCTCAATACACCAGCACTACAGGGAGCTGTGTAGGAGAAGCCTACTACAGATCATGGTAACCTTGGATCCTTCTGGGTGGAGGATGGGTGTCTCCTAACACTATTAGGGGCTCTTTCCTCCTCTGTGCCCAATTGAAATATTAAATCAAACTACGTGTGTTGAGTTTTCTATATGGGATGATTTTTTTGTCCTTATAGATGGCTTGATCTAGGTCTGAGAATCCGCCCCTGAAAGTTTTTCATTGTTCTTTTTTATCAACTTGTGTAAGACGACGCTGTTCCCTAGACTCATTTGATTAATAGAAAAAACTAATAGAGTGTCTAACATGAGAAAAAACAAGGAGAGCAAGGAAACATCTTTACCTTAGTTCACCCCAGTCTTCAGAACTGTGACTGCTCTACTATAATACAACCATGCATATACAGTACGTAAGCCAAACTGACTGGAATTGGAAACATCCAAAATAGGTTTTCCATCTCTCTCTCTCTCTCTCTCTCTCTCTCTCTCTCTCTCTCTCTCTCTCTCTCTCTCTCTCTCTCTCTCTCTCTCTCTCTCTCTCTCTCTCTCTCTCTCTCGCCCATCTCTTCTTTATGCCCCCCTTTCTACACCTCCTCTCCTCCCCTCTCTCTTTCTCTCTCTTTCTCTCTCTCTCTCTCTCTCTCTCTCTCTCTCTCTCTCTCTCTCTCTCTCTCTCTCTCTCTCTCTCTCTCTCTCTCTCTCTCTCTCTCTCTCTCTCTCTCTCTCTCTCTCTCTCTCTCTCTCTCTCTCTCTCTCTCTCTCTCTCTCTCTCTCTCTCTCCTCCTACCCATGTGCTGTTAGTGACCAGTCTTAGGATGGGATCACTGAGGAGTCACAGTGGCTGAAACTATTCCAGCCACTAACTCTGCCCATACTAAAGGCTCTGGGGCAAGTTATCTCAGAGAGCACGGAGATACAGAGAGAAAACAACAAACCCAAAAACTTAAAACAGAACCAACACAACCCCCCTCGTCCCTCCTTCCCCTCCCGCCTCACTCTCTCTTTGACTGTTGCGGCTCATTAAAGCATGAATCTGAAATGAGTCAGTGCTGTGCCCTCTCTCCTCCTCTGCTCCCAGGGCCAGGTAATGAGAAGGAGAGGGAAGCCCTAATCTCAGCACTGCACGGCAGGCCTGGTGTGTGTGTGTGTGTAATCTCAGCACAGCACGGCAGCCCTGCCCGTTGCGTGTCTAGCAGTGTGTGTTTACTGCCAGCCTCTCCCCGTTGCGGCCTTCTGCTGTGGAAAAAGTTGTTAAACTGAGGCCAGATAGCTAGATCGTTACTTACAGCGGTGTTATTTGTTACAGCAGTGTTGGTGGTGGTAGAGCTTAGCGCTCAGGTAGACAGGCCTACCCAATGTACCGGGGTAACTTCATTAACTCTGATTCGTCTCTCACACGACATCTCTTCACACGTCCCTGTTTATACTGTTTTAAATTTGCTGGGGCCTGATTATAGGTTGAAACTTATGAGACTCTCTCACAGACCCAACCACATGGAAGCTGGGAATGTGGTACCAATGGCCTTCTGACATCACACCATGTGTTTACAGCACAGATGGTAACTACATGATTGTTCTGGTGAGAAAACAATAATGTATGCCAGTGTTACCGACCAGGTTTTAACCCGGTTGTCTGTGTGCCACAAGGCTGTGGTATCCAGCTGAGCTAAAGCTTAGGCATTCGATTGGGGAGCTAACAAAAGTCTTCAGGTCTCAGACTAGGTTACCTTTTCTTTGAGCTTCCAAACCACTTCCATTACACTAGGACTTGTTTAAATGACCCACCAGTATTAGGGTTGAGGCTGAACGTCCCTCCAGCGTTGCCAGTCTCGATGAAGTAGCTGACCCGTCCGTTCTCCCCCTGGTCGGCATCTCGCGCCACGACGTAGAGAACCACGAAGCCCACAGGCTGGTCCTCCATGACGCTAACCGCGGATGGCGAGCTGAACACTGGAGCGTTGTCGTTCTCGTCTGTCACAAACACCCTCACCGTCACCGAGCCCCAGCGCCGTTGGCTGGCGTTCAGGGCGGAGTCTGTTGCCTGGACGACCAGGATAAGGGAGGAAGTGACCTCATGGTCCAGTTCCTGCGCCAGGGTCAGGACGCCAGTGGAAGGGTCAAGGGCCAGGAGGTCAGTGAGGTCAGGGTACTGGAACATAGTAACGGAAACGGACACAGTGACAGTGCGCACCGAGGAAGAGAGGCCACGGACAGACAGAGCTGAAACTTCACTGCTTGACATGTATGATGAAATCCTAGTTGAGACTGAACAAATGAACGAAACACAGCAAGTAAGTGAAAGAAATAGATTTTGATTATGTTTTACTGGTAATGGGGACATACGAAAATGCCAACAAAATAACTTGTTGTCAGTGTGGTGTGTGTGTGTATGTGTGTAACCTTTATTTAACTAGGAAAGTCAATTAAGAACAAATTCTTATTTACAATGACGCCCTATGGGACTCCCGGGTGTGATACAGCCTGGATTCGAACCAGGGACTGTAGTGATGCCTCTTGCACTGAGATGAGATGCCTTAGACAGCTGCGTCCATGTGTGTGTATTAACTATTTAACTGTACTAGAACGCTTAAAAGGCCACTAAAATTTTAAATATCGGTTATCAGTATCGGTTTTTTTTTGGCAATGAAAATATTGGATATCGGTATCGGCCAAAAATGTAATATCGGTGCATCACTACTCCTAACCCTACCTGGTGCAGGATGGAGTAGGTCAGCAGGCTGTTGGGCCCTGATCCGTCCTGGTCCGAGGCTTGGAAGGCGTAGATGGACGCCCCAGGCTCCATGTTCTCAGGTATCACCACGGTAATGGGGTCCTCCGGGAAGCGGGGTCCATGGTCGTTGCTGTCCTCCACCTCGATGTCCAGCTGCACCAGGTGGCTGCTGGGTAACGTCATGGAGAAGTCGTCCACCTCTATCTGTAGTGTGTAGCGGGCGGAGCGCTCGTAATCCAGCTCCCTCGCCAGGTACACGTCACCTGTCTGACGGTCCACCATGAACGTTCCGTCTCGGTCTGACCCGCCCACCACCGTGTAGGTCACCTGACCAGCCTCAGGGAGCTCAAAGCCATCATGTGACCTCACAGAGCCAATCATAGAGCCTGGTTTGGCCTCCTCGACGGAGTTGAAGGACATGGAGAGGGAGTTGTCTTTGGAAGGAGCTCTGCTCGCACTCTGGACCTGTGGACAGAGAGATTGGAATTTGGTAAGCATATATCCTCAATACACCACTCAGGACCTACGGTCAGACAGATAGGGATATGGTTAGCATACTGTATATCATCAATATATTGGTGTTAAAAGTTTGTAGCTAGCTAACTTCATCACCAGGGTCACTTGTGAGAGCTGGCTGGAGGACGAAATTAGTAGCTAGCTAATCAATGTTTCTTATAACTGGGATCTCCAAACAATCTATTAACTGTTGAGGGACATTATTAGCAACTATGAATATCCTGACAGTTAATGATAATCCATTTAGCAAGATAGCTGAATATCAACAGGCAGCAGACTCATGCTACAGGGCATTCGGAAAGTTTTCAGACCCCTTCACTTTTTCCACAATTTGTTACGTTACAGCCTTAATATAAAATTGATTAAAAAAAAAAAATCCCCCTCATCAATCTACACACAATAACCCATAATGGCAAACAAAAACAGGTTTTTAGATTTTTTTGCAAATTTAGAAATAAAATAAAACTGAAATATCACTTTTACATACTGTAAGTATTCACACCCTTTACTCAGTACTTTGTTGAAGCACATTTGGCAGCGATTACAGCCTTGATTCTTCTTGGGTATGATGCTACAAGCTTGGCACACCTGAATTTGGTGAGTTTATCCCATTCTTCTCTGCAGATCCTCTCAAGCTCTGTCATGTTGGATGGGGAGCGTCACTGCACAGCTATTTTCAGGTTTCTCCAGAGATATTTGGATGGGCCACTCAAGGACATTCAGAGACTTGTCCCAGTGCCACTCCTGCGTTGTCTTAACTGTGTGCTTAGGGTCGTTGTCCTGTTGGAAGGTGAACCTTCACCCCAGTCTGGGGTCCTAAGCGCTCTGAGGCAGATTTTCATCAAAGATCTTTGTGTACTTTGCTCCGTTCATCTTTCCCTCGATCCTGACAAGTCTCCAAGTCCTTGCTGCTGAAAAACATCCCCACAGCATGATGCTGCCACCACCATGCTTCACCGTAGGGATGGTGCCAGGTTTCCTCCAGACGTGCTGGCATTCAGGCCAAGGAGTTCAATCTTGGGTTTCATCAGAGCAGAGAATCTTGTTTCTCATGGTCTGAGAGTACTTTAGGTGACTTTTGGCAAACTCCAAGCGGGCTGTCATGTGCCTTTTACTGAGGAGTGGCTTCCGTCTGGCTACTCTACCATAAAGGCCTGATTGGTGGACTGCTTCAGAGATGGTTGTCCTTCTGTAGGTTCTCCTATCTCCACAGAGGAACTCTGGAGCTCTGTCAGAGTGAACATCGGGTTCTTGGTCACCTCCTTGACTAAGGCCCTTCTCCCACGATTGCTCAGTTTGGCCCGGGCGGCCAACTCTAGGAAGAGTCTTGGTGGTTCCAAACTTCTTCCATTTAAGAATGATTGAGGCCACTGTGTTCTTGGGGACCTTCAATGCTGCAGACATTTTTTGGTATCCTTCCCCAGATCTGTGCCTCGACACAATCCTGTCTCGGAGCTCTACGGACAATTCCTTCAACCTCATGGCTTGGTTTATACTCTGACATGCACTGTCAACTGTGGGACCTCCTATAGACAGGTGTGTGCCTTTCCAAATCATGTCCAATCAATTGAATTTACCACAGGTGGACTCCAATCAAGTTGTAGAAACATCTCAAGGATGATCAATGGAATCAGGATGCACCTGAGCTAATTCGGTCTCATAGCAAAGGGTCTGAATTCTTATATAAATAAGGTATTTTTATTGAATTTTTGCAAACATTTCTAAAAACCTGTTTTGCTTTGTCATTATGTGTAAATTTGGTGAGGTAAAAAAATATTTAATTTATTTAGAATAAGGTGTAACGTAACAAAGTGGAAAAATTCAAGGGGTTGAATACTTTCAGAATGCACTGTATGTGCCTAATAATGACATTATACATGCCTAGTGCAGTTGGAGCTACATTTTCAATAACAACGCTAAAGAATCCAAATATTAAACGGGACGCTGTGAACCAGAAACAGATTTCAACAACCCACTCTATTTCTCATTAGAAATAAAAGAACTGAACGTTTGAAGAGTTTTTTTTTCACAAACTGTAGCGCATGTCACTGCCAGGAAAATAATAAAGGATCAAGTAATATAATCAGAAAAGGACATTTTAGTGATCTTTCAGATCTCGCTGCAGCAGGCAGGGCTCGGTCGTCTACAGTACTGAGTTTTTACACCTCCTTGATGACCAATCAGAAGAACATGAAAGACCGCGGCTTTGACGCATCGCTCCCTTTGTATGGAACAGGCACCAGAAGTTACACATATGACACATTGTTCTAATAATCCTGTTTTTCAGTTCAGCTCTAAGCAGGGATGGATCACAGGGTTTAAATATCTGAGCGAGCAGAGAGAGAGAGTGAGAGAGAGAGAGAGAGAGAGAGAGAGAGAGAGAGAGAGAGAGAGAGAGAGAGAGAGAGAGAGAGAGAGAGAGAGAGAGAGAGAGAGAGAGAGAGAGAGAGAGAGAGAGAGAGAGAGAGAGAGAGAGAGAGAGAGAGAGAGAGAGAGAGGGATAGAGAGAGAGAGAGACGATAGAAAAGAAAGAAAGAAAGAAAGAAAGAAAGAAAGAAAGAAAGAAAGAAAGAGAGAGGAAGGAAAATAAAATATTTTTGTGCGCTTATCCATTTTTCTTCTCAACAAATCCTTGTTGATGCTTAATTCATTACAGCCTACAATACCTCGATAAACCAGTTACACTATACAGCACCACTATGTTGGCAGTCACTAAACAGCCCATGCTCTTTATGAAACATAATATGACAAAGTGTGAATTAACTCCACATTAGGCGGCAAATTGAGCGTCACCAAGCGTTAGAATTAGTGAGATCATATCCTTTCCCTACTGCTGTACTTGTCTTGGACGGTGTGAGGGTCTGAAATGATGACGTGATAGAAACGCGTCAACAGACAAGAACAACACAACCCTGTTTAATCCTATTACACACTAATTATTACTCACATTCTTACGTCAGAAGAACAGGAGAAATGAGGGAAGGAAACATTTTTTGAAAAAAGTAACCCAGAGAAGCTGTTTTACTGCAGCCATTACAAGACCCTTCTATTTTCCTGGAACCTTAAAGATTCTGGGTATGCGTTCCAAATGGCACCCATTCCCTACATGGGGCACTGGTCGAAAGAAGTGCACCATACAGGGAATAGGGTGTCATTTGGGATGCACATTGGATTTACAGCTACAGAGTTCCTTCCATTGTGCTGGCCTGGCCGGTCACTATTTAGTTGTACATTAAATATTAATTAAATTAACTTGAATGGTGTATTTTATGTGGGTGCACATCCCAGGTGGTGTTGTATTGAAGCGGGGCTACTGTATTAAAAGTGTTGAAGTCATTCAGTATGGCCTTGATCAGAGCAATCACAGCTGGTGATCATCATGGGCCAGATGGGAGCACTTGATTCATACCTACTGTAGTTTTCCATCTTTTACTCAAAGAGAAATTCCCCTTTTAAAAAGTCACAGAGGAGGAGAAAGGAGGGAGGGAAGGTTGTCAGAACTCAGCCTGACATGTCTATTTGGAACAACATTGTTGTGAGGAGCCAGACATCAAGAGGAAGTTTGACTTAGTACTTTTCTCGATACTTTAGTTTAATGTGGGATATTTGATAGATAGGTGTTGATCTAGGAGTTTTCTGACCTTTATTATTAGGATACAGCTAGATCAGTGAGAAGGAAGGTGGTAGGGGATAGGAGATAGGGTATATGACATAGGAGATAGCAATCTGAGGCAGGGCTCTCATCTGTATGTGTAGTGTACAGGTAGCGCTGTAAGAGGGAAGGAGGTAGGGGCTAGGGGTTAGGAGGTAGGGGTCTTACCTGTATGTGTAGTGTACAGGTAGCGCTGTGAGATGGCTGGCCTCGGTCAGTGGCGGTCACAGTGAAGCTGTACTCAGCTCTGTCAGAGCGACTCAGAGGAGAGGAGGAACGCAGTTCACCTGTAGTAGGGTTCAGAGAGAAACGCTCTGCTCTGGGACCTGTAGAGGAGGGAGGGAGGGAGGGAGAAAAAGAGAGAGAAAGAGTGAGCGAGAAGTGCAGCTATAAATTGTTACAGAGTCTTTTTGGAAACAATGCCAGAAGAAAACAATGCATTCCTCACATAATCACTCAACGGCAGAAAATAGCATTAACAAAATGTAATCTTCAATCAATAACTCACACACAATCCCTCCCTCTCTCTCCCTCCTTTCATCCCTCTCTCACCTGACATGGAGTAGTACACAGTGCCGTTCTCTCCCTCATCAGGGTCATTGGCCTGTACTTTCCCCAGCAGTAGACCTGACGCCTGACCCTCCATCACCTACAGAAGGAAATCACAAGATAAAACGGTGACTTTGTTTTCTTCTCAACGCTGACCACTAAGATATCATGTAAGATCCCATCCTCTAAGGGCCCTAGTCAAAAGTAATGTATAATATATAGAATAGGGGCCATTTGAGAGGCAGCCTCAGTATTACCTGCATGGTCAGTCCTCTGCCAGGCTGGCTGTGTCTGAAGGAGGGAGTGTTGTCGTTCTCATCCAGGATGGTGATAAAGGCTGTCCCTGTAGCGCTGCGTGGGGGAGTACCTCCATCCTGAACCACCAACAACACCTGGTAACTACTCTGCTGCTCCCTGTCCAGACCTACACGGGTACTGATCTCACCTGAGGGAGAGAGGGAGAGGACACAGGGATGGAGGAGGGACAGAGAGAGAGAGAGATAGGAAGGAGAGGAGTAATGATGAGAAATTAAAGGGAGAGACAGTAGTCTTTGATCACACACAAACACACACACACACATGCACACACGCACCCACAAACATACACACACGCACACATACACACACAAAGGCATGGCAGGAACCTGAACAGCTGCAGTGGAGGTTAGAATGATCAGCCCCTGGCGAGCAGCTACACACAGTCCCACAGTCACAGCAGGCCAATTAGGGCCCAGCAGGACCCTCAACACTGCAGATAACCTGATTTACTATCACAGAGAACAGACAGGCCAGGGACAAGCCAGGGGTCTGCAGTAGGAGATTCTGAATGCCACATCTGAAGTGCCTGCGGTAAATATAAAGTTGTTAAACACTGAGTGTACAAAACATTAGGAACACCTGCTCTTCCATGACATAGATTGACCAGGTGATCAGGTGAAAGCTATGATCCCTTATTGATGTCACTTGTTAAATCCACTTCAATCAGTGTAGATGAAGGGGAGGAGGCAGGTTAAAGAAGGATKGTTAAGCCATGAGATAATTGAAACATGGATTGTGTATGTGTGCCATTCAGAGGGTGAATGAGCAAGACAAAGTGCCATTGAATGGGGTATGGTTGTAGGTGCCAGGCGCACCGGTTTTTATCAAGAACTGCAGCGCTGCTGGGTTTTTCATGCTCAACAGTTTCCYGTGTGTATCAAGAATAGTCCACCACCCAAAGGACATCCACCCAACTTGACACAACAGTGGGAAGCATTGGAGTCAACATGGGCCAGCATCCCTGTGGAACACTTTCGACACCTTGTAGAGTCCATGCCCCGACGAATTGAGGCTGTTCTGAGGGCAAAAGGGGGGAGAGGAGGTGTGTAACTCAATATTAGGAAGGTGTTCTTAATGTTTTGTACACTCAGTGTATCTTTTTTTATTCCATTCATTAACCAGTCTTTGAACTACCTGTGTGTGAGTTGATCTGGAAGTGTCTGTCTGGGTGTAGGAGTCTGTAACTGAGCCTGCCGTTGAGGCCCGTGTCGCGGTCCGTAGCCAACACCCGTCCGAACCCTGAACCCGCCGGAAGGTTCTCTCTCACGGCCAGGAAAGCCCTCGCCTGGATCAGACGGGGAGAGTTGTCATTCTCATCGGTCACCGACACCCTCACCGTGGCACTGCCCGTCTTCTTCAGCTGCCCGTGGCCCGCCGTGGCCAGAACCATCAACATGTACATGTCCTTCACCTGGGCAAAGGTCATGGACACACATCAAAGGGACATTACATTATAAATGAAAGTTAGTCAGATGTTTTCAGGTCTCTAAAGAGATCTAATCAACATGAATGAGATCTACATGATTGATGTCAATCAAAGTGGCTTAAAGGAGCATTCAGTGTGGGGGTCTGGAAAGGTTTATATATCTTCCTGTCACATGTTCTTCACCTCTCTGTCCAGGGCGCTCTTCACAAACAGCCAGCCGCTGTCTACTGCGATGCCAAACCCTGCTGCGTCTCCGTCAGGTCTCAGGTGGAATGCCAGTGGAGAGGAGGACCCTGAACCCGCGGTGTCCCGGCTCAGAGCTCGCACCTGTAGATGGATTAATTAAGCTCTTAATCAGAAATACATATACAGCCAAAACATCAGAGAACTAACTGTTCTGTTTGATATGTGAGATATTATGTCTATTGTTATATACAGCAACATATGTCCAAGACACTGTTCCCCTTTCAACCTGTAGATGAACAGTATACATGAAGTGTAGCAGATATTGGTTTAGATCTTATCTGTCGGAAAGATATAAGTTTGTCTCTGGGAATGGTTTGTCCTCTGACAAATCAACTGTAATTTTCGGTGTTCCTCAAGGTTCCGTTTTAGGACCACTATTGTTTTCACTATATATTTTACCTCCTGGGGATGTCATTCGAAAACATTATGTTAACTTTCACTGCTATGCGGATGACACACAGCTGTACATTTCAATGAAACATGGTGAAGCCCCAAAATTGCCCTCGCTAGAAGCCTGTGTTTAAGACATAAGGAAGTGGATGGCTGCAAACTTTCTACTTTTAAACTCGGACAAAACAGAGATGCTTGTTTTAGGTCCCAAGAAACAAAGAGATCTTCTGTTGAATCTAAAAATGTATCTTGATGGTTGTACAGTCGTCTCAAATAAAACTGTGAAGGACCTCGGCATTACTCTGGACCCTGATCTCTCTTTTGACAAACATATCAACACTGTTTCAACGACAGCTTTTTTCCATCTACGTAACATTGCAAAAATCAGAAACTTTCTGTACAACAATGATGCAGAAAAATTAATCCATGCTTTTGTTACTTCTAGGTTAGACTACTGCAATGCTCTACTTTCCAGCTACCTGGATAAAGCACTAAATAAACTTCAGTTAGTGCTAAATACAGCTGCTAGAATCCTGACTAGAACCAAACAATTGTTCATATTACTCCAGTGCTAGCCTCCCTACACTGGCTTCCTGTTAAGGCAAGGGCTGATTTCAAGGTTTTACTGCTAACCTACAAAGCATTACATGGGCTTGCTCCTATCTATCTTTCCGATTTGGTCCTGCCGTACATACCTACACGTACGCTACGGTCACAAGACGCAGGCCTCCTAATTGTCCCTAGAATTTCTAAGCAAACAGCTGGAGGAGGGCTTTCTCCTATAGAGCTCAATTTTTATGGAATGGTCTGCCTACCCATGTGAGAGACGCAGACTCGATCTCAACCTTTAAGTTTTTACTGAAGACTCATCTCTTCAGTAGGTCATATGATTGAGTGTAGTCTGGCCCAGGACTGTGAAGGTGAACGGAAAGGCTCTGGAGCAACGGACCGCCCTTGCTGTCTCTGCCTGGCCGGTTCCCCTCTCTCCACTGGGATTCTCTGCCTCTAACCCTATTACAGGGGCTGAGTCACTGGCTTACTGGTGCTCTTCCATGCCGTCCCTAGGAGGGGTGCATCACTTGAGTGGGTTGAGTCACTGACGTGGTCTTCCTGTCTGGGTTGGCGCCCCCCCTTGGGTTGTGCCGTGGCGGAGATCTTTGTGGGCTATACTCGGCCTTGTCTCAGGATGGTAAGTTGGTGGTTGAAGGTATCCCTCTAGTGGTGTGGGGGCTGTGCTTTGGCAAAGTGGGTGGGGTTATATCCTGCCTGTTTGGCCCTGTCCGGGGGTATCATCGGATGGGGCCACAGTGTCTCCTGACCCCTCCTGTCTCAGCCTCCAGTATTTATGCTGCAGTAGTTTATGTGTCGGGGGGCTAGGGTCAGTCTGTTATTTCTGGAGTATTTCTACTGTCTTATCCGGTGTCCTGTGTGAATTTAAGTATGCTCTCTCTAATTCTCTCTTTCTCTCTTTCTTTCTTTCTCTCTCTCGGAGGACCTGGGCCCTAGGACCATGCCTCAGGACTACCTGGCATGACGACTCCTTGCTGTCCCCAGTCCACCTGGCCGTGCTGCTGCTCCAGTTTCAATTGTTCTGCCTGCGGCTATGGAACCCTGACCTGTTCACGTGCTACCTGTCCCAGACCTGCTGTTTTCAACTCTCTAGCGACAGCAGGAGCGGTAGAGATACTCTCAATGATCGGCTATGAAAAGCCAACTGACATTTACTCCTGAGGTGCTGACTTGTTGCACCCTCGACAACTACTGTGATTATTATTATTTGACCATGCTGGTCATTTATGAACATATGAATATCTTGGCCATGTTCTGTTATAATCTCCACCCGGCACAGCCAGAAGAGGACTGGCCACCCCTCATASYCTGGTTCCTCTCTAGGTTTCTTCCTAGGTTTTGGCCTTTCTAGGGAGTTTTTACTAGCCACCGTGCTTCTACACCTGCATTGGTTGCTGTTTGGGGTTTTAGAATGGGGTTTCTGTACAGCACTTTGAGATATCAGCTGATGTAAGAAGGGATATATAAATAAATCCGATTTGATATATAAATTTGATTTGATATTGGTACGGTTTCCCGGATACAGATGAAGCCTATTTTGGACAACAAAACTATTTCAATGGAAATTGTAATATTCCAGAATAGGATTACTATAGTCAGGGTCTGGGAAACCTGCCCTCAATATCCTTTTCTTATATACAGCAGAATTGTTTCCAAGACAGTTTTCCTCTTGGTGACGATAAAGGTTTGCACATTATTTGGATAGTCCCCGGTAGGCGATCTACAGATACTCAAACTATCAACAACCTATCGACTGCAACTCTGTTGATACATAACAGCTTGCTGCGGTTACGGTTAGGAATAGTTAGTTGAAATGTTGTTGACAGTTAGTTAAACAATCTACTGAACATACCTGTAGGAAGCGTGTGCTGAGCGGCGTGTTCTCCCTCAGCTCCACGCGATAGGTCAGGGTGTCGAACACGGGACCGTGGTCGTTCTCCGCTTGGACGTGCACCACAAGCATCATGGTAGAGCTCAGCTGGGGAGCGCCACCATCTTTAGCTGTCACCGTCAGGTCGTAACGCGGCGTTACGCCGTATGACAGCCCGCCAACCAGCCGGATCTCCCCCGTGCTGCGCTCCATGGAAAAGGTTCTTTGACCTCCGCTTGAGGTCGCGGTGGAGGAAAGGTCAAAGGTCACTTGGCCATTGATACCAGAGTCCCGGTCTTGGGCCTGGACGCGGTAGACCATGGTCCCCATCTCTGTGTGCTCCGGGAGGAGGAGAGACTCAGAAGAGGAGGGCAGGAAGACAGGAGTGTTGTCGTTGATGTCCTGGATTGTGATGTGAACGTGGGTCTGACCGAAGGCAGGGGGGCTGCCGCTACGAGCCTGGAGCTCCAGGGTTAGAGAAGGCTGGGCCTCGTGGTCCAGGGGAAGGCTGGTCCGCAGGGCTCCGCTCTCTGGGTCCACGTTGAAGTAGCCAGCAGGGTCTCCAGAGGAGATGCTGTACAGAATGTCCTTACTGGGGACGCCTGGGAACAGACAGGGGAAGTTTCAAGTTAAATATATTATTATTATCCTGTATGTACAGGATACACATGGTATACACTGTCCAACGAAATGCTTACTTGCAGGTTCCTTCTCAACAATGCAACAACGCCTCCTGAGTGCTGCTGTGGTCTAAGGCACTGCATCGCAGTGCTAGCTGTGCCACCAGAGATTCTGGGTTTAAGTCCAGGCTCTGTCACAGCCGGGCGCGACCGGGAGACCCATGGGGCGGTGCACAATTGGCCCAGCTTTGTTTGGATTAGGTGAGGGTTTGGCCGGCAGGGATGTCCTTGTCCCATCGCGCACTAGCGACTCCTGTGGCAGGCCGGGCGCAGTGTACGCTGACACGGTCGCCAGGTGTACGGTGTTTCCTCCGACACATTGGTGCGGCTGGCTTCCGGGTTAAGTGGGCATTGGGTCAAGAAGCAGTGCGGCTTGGCTGGGTTGTGTTTCGGAGGACGCACAGCRYWCGACCTTCGTACGGGAGTTGCAACGATGAGACAAGACTGTAACTACCAATTGGATACCACGAAATTGGGGAGAAAAAGGGGTTTTAATTTTTTTWAATAAAAGTATAATGTGGGAAAGCACAATTTATAGTCCAATAGTTACACGTGTATTGCAGAAGGAGGGATTGGGGGGCAAGTGTTTAATTTGTGCAGTATTTAGCAATCATAATAAGAGTCTGGTAGTAGCAGTTGTGATGTGTGTGTATAGTAGCATGAATGTATGTGTATGAGTGTATATCTGTGTGGGTGTGTGCGTGAGTTAGTGCATGTGTGTGATGTGACGATCCTCCCACTCTGTCTGCCGAATTCTTTCTCTTTGCTCTTGTTTTCCTTAATAGGATGTCAGTGGGCGGAGCCGGGAGGGTCGTCAGCGAAATGGGACACACCTGGCCTCTTCCCCATTCATTGGGGAGACTCTCTCCATGCAGACACRCTGATTTGATTTTGGTTGTGGCTGTTTTGTTTATTTMAACACCCCTCATTATCACATTTATGCACGCAACCACTCCCTTACATTACTGACTACACTCACCATTGTTAATTGTATATAGTTGACTTTAGTTAATAAATATATTTTGTTATTCCTTATCTCCACGTTGTCTCCCTTTTTGTTACGAACTTCGAGCCGGTTCGTGACAGTGAATACAGATGCAATTGTGTGTGTGTGTGGGAGTTTATTTGTATCTTTTGAAGCGAGTTGACAAGATCCAGAGCCACTGCAGACGAGGAGACCAGGACCAGACCAGGCAGAGACCACTTCAGTTACAATATACTCCCCCTCAGTCATTAGTCAAGTCTTTTACACTATGACAGAGCACTAAATATCCAAAGTAATGATTATAAAAACAATGTGCTGGGATGGAATTTGCGATTAATGTGATTTCTAAACAAGGTGTGTACAGTGGCTCACTGCCTATGTGAACAATTGTGGACAGGGAGCACAGATCAACGAGTGAGTACTTTCAGCACATCCCCCACCACACACACACACCCACACACACATACCCCCACAGACACACATCCCCCAACACACACACACCCCCCCACACACACATACCCCCCACACACACACCCCCACACAACATACACCCCACACCGCCCCCACACAACATCCCCCACACCACAACGCCCCCACAAACACATACCCCCCCACACACACATACACCACCCCCCCCACACACACACACCCCACACACAACCCCCCCACACACATACCCCCCACACAACATACGCCCCCCCACAAACACATACCCCCCACCCCCCCCCCACCCCCCCCCCCCCCCAACACACACCCCCACACAACAACATACCCCCCCACACACACACACCCCGCAAACACACATACCCCATTACCACACACCTACCCCCCACACACATACGCCCCCCACAAACACATACCCCCTCACACCACACATACCCCCTCACACCCCCCCCCCACACACCACATACCCCCCCACACACACACATACACCCCTCCACACACACCCACACATTACTCCCCCCACACCCACACACACACACATACACCCCCCCACACACACACCAATACACCCCCCCCACACACACCATACCCCCCCAAACACACCCACACATACACCCCCCACCAACACCACATACACCCCCCACCACACAACGCATGTGCTTTAAAACAGATGTTAGCAGTCCTTAACCAATCATAAGTTCCAATCCAATCACACCCACCGTTCTTACCGATGGCCTTTACCATGCCAACCTCAGTCCCTCGCAGTACGTCGTTCAGACACAGTGGAAGCTGTACTGCTGTGTTCGAAACACAGGGGGCGCCACCAGGCCTGCACCACCACTGATGGTTGACCCGGGCGATTGACCAGTGCTGCCAGACCCCCTCCGTCCTGGGCTGAAACCACCATGGGGATCACCGTGTTGGCCTTGCCGTGCAGCGACCGGGACAGGGAGATCACACCTGTGGAGAAGGGCACAAAAAAACACAGTGGGTCAAGGTCAGACACAGCTCAAAGTACACACCACAGAGACATGAGGACGACACACACATACTGCCTACACCACAGCGTCGGTCCGGGTTAGGGGAGTGTTTGGCCAGCAGGACCGTCCTGGTCCCATCGCGCGCACTAGCAACTCCTGTGGCGGGCGGGCGCAGTGCACGCTGACACGGTCGCCAGCTGCACAGTGTTTTCTTCGACACCATTGTGGGCTGGCTTCCGGGTTAAGTGGGAGTATTGTGGTCAAGAAGCAGTGCGCTTGGTGGATTGTGTTCTTAGAGGACGCACGGCTCTGACCTTCGCCTCTTCCCGAGTCGGTACGGGAGTTGCAACGATGAGGACAAGACTGTAACTACTGTAAACCACCAAACTACTATGAAATTGAGGGGAAAAAGGGTAAAGTAAAAAAAATACTAAAATACAAAAAAAGCACCCAACCTGTTTATTTTTGTTCATAGTTAAAGCTGTATACAGTAAAACGCCAACCGTTTTATTTTGTTCATAGTTAAAGCTGTATACAGTAAACGCCAACCTGTTTATTTTTGTTCATAGTTAAAGCGTATTAACAGTAAAACGCCACCTGTTCATTTTGTTCATAGTTAAACGCTGTATTACAGTTAAAACACCAACCCTGTGATCTTTGTTCTAGTTAAGCTGTATTACAGTAAAACGCCAACCTGTTTATTTTTGTTCATAGTTAAAAGCTGTATTAAAGTAAAACGCCAACCTGTTTATTTTTGTTCATAGTTAAAGCTGTATGTACACGTAAAAACGCCAACCGTTTATTTTTGTTCTAGTTAAAGCTGTATACAGTAAAACGCCCAACCTGTTTTATTGTTTGGTTCATAGCTTAAAGCTGTATTACAGTTCAAAACGCCAACCTGCTATTTCATTTTTTTCATAGTTGTAAAGCCTGTATTACAGTAAAACACCAACCCTGTGACTTTTTGTTCATAGTTTAAAGCTGTATTACAGTAAAAACACCAACCTGTGTCTTTGTTGAGGGTGAAGAAGGGGGAGTTGCCCCTGGGGACGGTTCGGTACGTGACCCTCCCGTTCTCCCCAGTGTCGGGGTCAAGGGCCGTAACCTTGACGACAGAGGTGCCAGGTGCACTCTGGGAGCTGAGGCTGACRGCGTAGCTCACAGGGTAGAAGACTGGTCTGTTGTCGTTGATGTCCAGCAGGTCAACCCTGACATAGGCCATGGAATTCAGACCGCCCTGCAGGGAAACAGAAAGGAAAATCTATCAATGAATCTAAAAGACAACGCTCATTGGAATGTGTTAGATGTGTCAGTGCCATTCTGTGTTGGTTTGTTGATGTTGGTGAATTTTCTGGAAAGGTCACCACAGTGTCCTGGGGTAGTAATGTTTTTGATTTCAATGTGCCTCAGTTAAGCTGAGCACCTTTCCCCCTTTATATCAAAGCCCAGCTGAAGTGAGTTAGGTGTTGGGTTTGCACCACTTCTAAGGACAAAAAGCCCTCTGTTCTACTAGACTTCACATGCTGTTGAATATCAGCAGGACAAAGTGGTAGAAAATATGAAAAAAAGAGTTAGACCACATTAATAGAGCAGGTTAAAATCAGCAGGAACCCTGTTAAAAACGTCAGACTCTAGAATCTAGTCCTGGCAGGTTGGTGGAGGGATACGGATTGATAGCTTCCCCAGGGAAACAGCAATCTGTCAKGATCTGTGTGGGGTGAGAGGGCTCGCTACCGCCGCCACAGAGCATAGAGCTCTGTTTCCCTGGCGGCTTGTTCTGAACAGCATACAGAGCTTTTCATTTGGCCGGACTAGTGAGAGGGAGGAGGAGGGAGCAGCGGTCCAACTTATTAAATATTACTGCTGCCTGCCTGTCTCCTTGCATGCCTGTCTGTCTATCTGTCCATCTGCTTGCCTGTCTGTCT
>NC_036862.1:20452946-20459944 GCF_002910315.2 Salvelinus sp. IW2-2015
GTATTAAGTAATTAACTCTCCGTCCACTCCGAGCTATATATTACTCTCGAGCCTCAAATCTATCCTGTCCCTCCTAGTATACGTCATACTGCCCATCTACTGACCTCTCTCTCTGTCCCCTCCTTAGGACTAGTACATACGCCCCATTCTCACCTCTCTCTGCTGTCACCTCACTAGTATTACTGTCACTACTGCCCACCAGTCTACTGACCTCTCTCTCTGCCCTCAGTATACTGAATACTTCCGCCATGTACTACCTCTCTCTGTCCCTCTTCCTAGTATATGATACTGCCCCATCTACTGACCTCCTCTGTCCCTCCTAGTATACTGTCCAACTGCCCCATCTACGACCTCTCTCTCTGTCCCTTCCTAGTATACGTCATACTGCCCATCTACGATCTCCTCTTTCTAGTGATATGTATAACTAGCTGCCCCATTCTGACCTCCTCTCGTCCCCTCCTAGTAAAACTGTCATAGCAGTCCACCTCTACTAGACCTCTCTCCTCTGTCCCTCTGTATACTGTCATACGGCCCCCATGTACTGACCTCTTCTCTGCCTCCTAGTATACCTGTCGACCCTCACTGCCCCCATGTACTGACCTCTCTCTCTGTCCCCTCCTAGTATACTGTCATACTGCCGCCATCTACTGACCTCTCTCTCTGTCCCCTCCTAGTATACTGTCATACTGCCCCCATCTACTGACCTCTCTCTCTGTCCCTTCCAATAAGTATAGTGTCATACTGCCCCCATGCCAAAACATTATCATCATCAGGCTCTGTCCTCTCATTATTTAAATTATTTCCAACTGTCCTTGCTGGTCTGGGCACACAACCACGCGATCACTATTTATTAATACTGACTGACTGGCTCTGACTGACTGACTGACTGACTGGCTGTCATGACTGGCTGTCTGACTGGCTGACTGACAGAGCTGTGTGGGCTTTCAATGATAGACCAATAACACTTTATCCCAGCCTGACCAGACTACTCAATGCAGTGTTGACCTCACTAAAGGTTGGATCAGTTAGTGATGTTGGATCTTAAAGTCTACCTCCCAAATGGGCACTGGTCGAAAGAAGTGCACTATAAAGGGAATAGGGTGCAATTTGGGACTCAGCCAGGGTTAGGAAAAACCCAAGACCCTAATTTCTCATGAGTATCTATGGATTCTGCAGTCTTAAGCCATGGAGTTGTCTGAGTTAGCTGTAGAGATACCTTGAGGCATTGGTTACTAGAATAGCAGTGATTTCATGAACTTGCGCTTTTTATTTTCCACTGTGTAGTGTTGACATAAACCTGCCGAGGCTGGGCTGGACCCTATTCCCTACATAGTGCAATACTTTTGACTAGGGCTAGTCCACAATGGCTGCGTTAAGACAGGCAGCCCAATTCTGATATTTGTTTTCTGTTGACCATTCAAAACGGCTCTGAAAAATATCTGATGTGAAAAGATCTGATTTGACTGGTCTTAAGACCAATTAGTGGGAAAATATAATAATTGGGCTGTCTATGTAAACCCAGCCTTAATAGGGGGAGAGTTAATATGGAAGACAGGGTATAATGACACTAGGAGGCAGAGTGCAAAGAGGGGATGGAGGGTAAGGTTTAACTTTCTCTCCTCTCTTCCTTTCTCCTCTCGCTCTCTCCTCTTATCTCTTCTCTCTCCTGTTATCCTCCTCTCTCTGTAACGGCCAGTGTGTGTTTCATCTGGCTTCCCCATCTGGGAGTGATTAGAGCAGCAAGTCATTTAAGGGGAAGAAGGGGTCCTGAGGAGGGAAAAATGTGTCCTCCATTTGGCAAATCTGACAATACTATATCCTCTTGATTCTTGCTTACAGGCAAAAACTCAAACAGGAAGTACCAGTGACACACTCAATTTGGAAGTGGGCTGATGAAGCAAATGCTAAGCTACAGAACTGTTTTGTAGCACAGACTGGAATATGTTCCAGGATTCATCCGATGGCATTGAGGAGTTTACCACATCAGACACCGACTTCATTAATAGGTGAATTGACGACGTCGTCCCCACAGTGACCGTACGTACATATCCCAACCAGAAGCCATGGGTTACAGGCAACAACCACACTGAGCTAAAGGCTAGAGCTGCCGCTATCAAGGAGCGGGACGAACCATCAAACAGGCAAAGCGTCAATACTGTCACTCCCTGATCTGTTTCACCTGTCCTTGTGATTGTCTCACCCCCCCCCCCCCCCCCTCCAGGTGTTGCCCATCTTTCCCATTATCCCCTGTGTATTTATACCTGTGTTCTCTGTTTGTCTTGTTTGTCAAGTCAACCAGTGTTTTTCTCAGCTCCTGCTTTTCCCCAGTCTCTCTTTTTCTCGCCCTCCTGGTTTGGACCCTTGCCTGTCCTGACTCTGAGCCTGCCTGCCTGACCACTCTGCCTGCCTCTGACCTTGAGCCTACCTGCTGTCCTGTACCGTTGCCCCTACTCTGGATTATCGACACCTGCCTGCCTTGACCTGTCATTTGCCTGCCCCTGTTGTTGTAATATATCATAAGGTGAATGCACCAATTTGTAAGTCGCTCTGGAGAAGAGCGTCTGCTAAATGACTTAAATGTAAATGTAATAAACATTGTTACTTCAACACCGTCTGCACTTGGGTCTTACCTGAAACATTATAAATACAGAACTAAAATCGAATCCTACTACACTGGCTCTGATGCTCAGTGGATGTGGCAGGGCTTGCAAACGATCACGGATTACAAAGGAAAACCCAGCCACGAGCTGTCCACTGACATGAGTCTACCAGAAAAGCTAAATGCCTTCTACGCTCGCTTAGAGGCAAGCAACACTGAACCATTGTGTGAGATCATCAGCTGTTCCGGAAGACTGTGTGATCACACTCTCCGTAGCCGATGTGAGTACATTACATACATTTTCAACCTCTCTCCGGCCCAGTCTGTAATACCTACATATTTCAGGCAGACCACCATAGTCCCTGTGCCCAACAACACCAAGGTAGCCTCTCTAAATGACTATCGCCCCGTAGCATTCACATTTGTAGCCATGAAATGCATTGAAAGTCTGGTTATGGCTCACTTCAAGACTATCCTCCCAGACACCCTGGACCCACTCCAATTCGCATACGGCTGCAACAGATCCACAAATGACGCAATCTCTATTGCACTCCACACTGCCCTTTCTCACTTGCACAAAAAGAACACCTATGTGAGAATGCTGTTCATTGACTACAGCTCAGGTTCAACACTATAGTGCCCTTGAAGCGCATCACTTAGCTACGGTCCCTGGGACTGAACACTTCCCTCTGCAACTGGATCCTGGACATCCTGAAAGGCCACCCCCAGGTGGTACAGGTTGGTAACAACACATCCGCCACACTGACCCTTAACAAGGGAGCCCCTCAGGGGAGCGTGCTTAGTACTCACTGTTCACCCACGACTCCAACACCATCATTAAGTTTGCCGATGACACAATGGTGGTAGGCATGATCCCCGATGATGATGAGACAGCCTATAGGGCGGAGATCAGTGACCTGGCAGTGTGGTGACAGGAAAAAAAACTCTCCCTCAACGTCAGTAAGGCAAAGGAGCTGATGGTGGACTACAGGAAACGGAGGGCCGAGCACGCCCCCATTCACATCAACGGGGCTGTAGTGGTGCGGGTCGAGAGCTTCAAGTTCCTCGGTGTTCACATCACTAAGGATCTATCATGGTCCAAACACACCAACACACTTGTGAAGAGGGCACGACAACACCTCTTCCCCCTCAGCAGGCTGAAAAGACTTGGCTTGAGCCCTCAGATCCTCAAAATGTTCTACAGCTTGGCTGGCTGCATTACTGCTTGGTATGACTGCTTGGCATCCGACCGCACAGCCAATGCACACAGAGGTTAGTGTGCACAACCCAGTACATCACTTGGGCTGAGCTCCCTGCCATCCAGGAACTCTATACCAGGCGTTGTCAGAGGAATGGCCAAAGAAATGTCAAACACTCCAGCCACCCAAGCCACGTACTGCTCTCTCTGACTACCGCACGGCAAGCGCTAGCAATGCACCAAGTCTGAAACCAACAAGACCCTGAACAGTTTCTACCCCGAAGACTTCTAAACAAAACTGCTAAATAGCTCATCAAATGGCTACCCAGACAACCTGCGTTGACACTCTTGCACTGACTCTATGCACACACACTCACACATACTTACACTGACACCCCAAAACACACACTCACACATACTTACACTGACACCCCAAAACACACACACTACATACTTACACTGACACCCCAAAACACACACTCACACATACTTACACTGACACCCCAAAACACACACACTACATACGCCACACACACATAAGACTGCTACTACTGGATAGCACCACATACACTGCTGCTATCCTGTTGCCTATAGTCACTTTAGCCCTACCTATATGTACAGTACATACAATTACCTTGTACCCCTGCACATCTAGTAGGTACTGGTATTCCCTATATGTAGTTGCTACCTTCTAGTGATGTGACAGCTGTAAGTTGTGTGTACTGGAGTAGCATAACCAAGTTACTGTACATCACCATGTGGGAATGTGACTAAGGTGAGCACCTTGGAAGTAACTCAAGGGCTACGTCCTAAATGGCCTCCTATTTCCTATATAGTCCACTACTTTTGAGTAGTGCACTATGAAGACACTATGACAGGAATAGGGTACCATTTGGGATGTGTCCAGGTGTGTTTTAACAGTCATGTAGTGTCACTAACCCCATGGTCAGTACTTGACTTAAGACCAAGCAGCCCCTGAAGGGAAACTCTCTCTGGACGGATTTGATTTGTGGCTCTGACTTAAAATGTTATAAAACCATTTGCAATTTCCACCTCAAAGACAGGGTGCAGAGGGGGGCAGAGGGAGTGAAGGGTAAGAGATGGCGGGGGTTCTGGGAACGACCTGCAGGCTGGATACACAAGCTGTGTGTGTGTGTGTGTGTGTGTGGACGTGTTTAACTATTCTTGTGGGGACCAGAAGTCCCTACAAGAATAGTAAACAAAGTAAAAATTGACCAACTGGGGACATTTTGTTAGTCCCCACAAGGTCAAATGCTATTTCTAGGGGGTTTAGGGTTAAGGTTAGAATTAGTGTTAGGGTTAGAATAAGTCAATATTAAGGTTAGAGTTAGGGTTAGTGTAGGGTTAGGCGTTAGGGTAGTTAGGTGTTAGGATTAGGATTAAGTTTAGGTTAGTTGTTGGCGTAGGGTTAGGTTAGGGTGTTAGGGGGTTAAGTTTAGGGTTAGGTTTAGGGTAGTAGAGTACGGGTTAGGATTATGGTTAGGTTTAGGGTTAGGGGTTAGGGAAAATAGGATTTTGAATGGGAACTGAATGTTGTCCCCACAAGGTTAGCCTGTACAAGACTGCTGTGTGTGTGTGTGTGTGTGTGTGTTGTGTGTGTGTGTGTGTGTGTGTGTGTGTGTGTGTGTGTGTGTGTGTTGTGTTGTGTGTGGTGTGTGTGTGTGTGTGTGTGTGTGTGTGTGTGTGGGTGGTGTTGTGGTGTTGTGTGTGTGTGTGTGTGTGTGTTGTGTTGTGTGTGTGGTGTGCCGCGCGCCGTGTGTGGGTGCGTAGTGCGCGCATGTGTGTGCGTGTGCGCGTGTGTAATCCTGTGACATCCATACAGGGCTAAAGTGGACCTGCTCCCCAAAATGCACAGAAGATCTCAAGGATCATTCTCAAGGAAGGTTTTACTATGACTAGAAAAATAAATATGACAAAACCTCAACTGGAGATATAGAGCTGGCTGTGGAATGGAGTTTAACCCAGAGGAGCTGGAGGGACAGAGGGTCCTCAGTGACTCAGGGCTGGTCTCTGCTCTGGGTATTAACCTGTTTATTTACAATGGGTCAGATGGGAGAAACAAGCCTGCTGCTATTTTCTTACACACGCTGCTCACTGGTTCAGCCCAGGGAAAGAAAACATCAAGAACATTACTAGCTRGAGTGTTTGAGTTCAGAGTGTGGCAGGGTAATCGTTTGACTGACAAGACCAAACCCAGATGTGAACGTTAGGATTTGAAATGAGAGAGGGGGAGGGGTGTGCCTTGTCATATACCTGGGGTTGGTAATCAGAGCGGTTGGTGTGGGTGCCTTGTCGTATACCTAGAGTTTAATATTACCAACGGTTACCAACCCCATCACTCCACACCACTCATCTTAACCCTAACCCTAATGGTTAACATTAGACCCCCAACTCCCACCCAGGCTCCAGGCTCCACCGCCCAGCCACCCCCTGCATCTCTATGCTCTGCTCCAGGGCCCAACTTGCCCCAGCCTCGCCCTCTCTCTCCACAGGCCCAGGGCCCAGCTTGGCTCCAGAACAGCCAGGGGAGGTGAGGAGGGGAATGGCTGGCTGGAACAAACTCTGGGACGATCTGCAGGGTAGTACAGCACATCCATGACCATCCTGCTCCATAAGACCACTGGATGTCAAGCTAGCCTGGGTTGGGTCCACTCTTCTGAGCTCCCATCTATAGTCCACCTCCCCACCTCCTACTCTGAATCCAGGTCAGGCAGGCATTATAGACTCCTTCCTGGTTCTGCTGGCTGGCTGGGTTGTAGAGGAGAAGTTAAGGAGGTGGAGGAGTGTTGTGATGCTGGGCAGTCTGGGGTGGTTTAAACCCAGGCCAGCTGTCTGTCTGTGTGTGTCTGTCTGCACCACTTCTCTCTACATGGACTGGCTGCCTCTAACACGCAACAGAACGAGTCAGTTCAGACTGGAGCAAAGATCATGGCAGGATGGATTTTTTTTTGTAAGCAGTAAGCAAAGTGAGTCACAGGGTAGATAGGGTTTCTAGTTCCTTCGGATCAACAGAACCGTTTGATGTGTTGGAAGAGAACACAAAAGGGAGACCACCTTCGACGACACTGAGTTTTCTCCTCTTTTATCTTCCTCTCTTCTCCCCTCCACTCCCCTTTCCTTCTCTCCATTCTCTTCCTCTCTTCTCCCCTCCACTCCCCTTTCCTTCTCTCCATTCTCTTC
>NC_036862.1:20460674-20471198 GCF_002910315.2 Salvelinus sp. IW2-2015
CTCTCTTCTCCCCTCCACTCCCCTTTCCTTCTCTCCATTCTCTTCCTCTCTTCTCCCCTCCACTCCCCTTTCCTTCTCTCCATTCTCTTCCTCTCCTCTCAGCGTTCGCAAGGTCTGGTGTATGGACTGCTAGAGCCCTGTTGTTTTGCAATCTTCTAAACTCCTGTGGGTGGTTACTGGCAGTGGGACAGCGGGAGAGGGTTGTGTAGTTCTGCAGTCGCCACCAAAGCAGTTTGAGTGTCACTTAGTTTGAATCTCCCTAACAGACTAAACTCCAAGCATCTTTGATATGGATTCATATTCCGCAAGAGGAATATTCAGAATAAAGTGGCGTGCAACCTCATGCTAATTATGTTATTTGGTGGTCAACTGAAAGCAGGACACATAATCACTTGTAATGTAACGTATACCACCACATGCCAGACATCAGATTTGGATTGTCTTGTCTGCTCTGACATTCTGGCAGATCATGAAAGCAAATCTTTCCCGTTCTGCAATACTGGTCTTTCAGGGCTTTACATTTGCACGGAAAAACAGTTGGTTGTATATTGAACATATAGAATTACAAACACATAGAGACAGCTCCAGGCTGTGGATATACTGTAGACATAGACATACATAGACATATTCCTAATATAGTGCACTATTTTGGGCACACACTGGTTGACTCAACATTGTTTCCACGTCATTTCAATTAAATTACTTTGAACCAAAGTGGAATAGATGTTGAATTGACGTCTGTGCCCAGTGGTCAAAAGGAGTGCACTAATGTATATATGGAGTAGAGGTTCATTGCAGATGTAGGGTAAAGCTCGGCTGAGGTCAGCAGTTTACAGTCAAGCTGACTGTTCTGGTCCTTAGAGCAGCAGAGGTAGCCAGATCTGTGGTGTTGCACAGACCCCCTTCTCCTGGTTGTAGGGTTGACATTGGGAGCGTTTGAGTGATAATCCGAAAGTAGACGAAAAATGTCCAATTCTCCTACACAAAGCTGAATGGTCCAAGGAATGAATGAATATCCTGATGATTAGGACGTTAGATGCGAGCCCAAGTTCTTTCTAACATTCAAAAGACTTATTTTGTACCTTTGTGATGGTTTTCTCTAAATATAACCAGGTAGTTAATGATAGGCTACTAGAATGAGAACATACAGGTGTTTTTTTGCAGTATGGGATATGCTCTACTTGCTATTACTTTATGCCCTTGTACCTTCCTAATTATTATTTGTCTACAAAGACTCTTACTGTATGGTAATTAATTGCATGTCAGCATCACTACAGCCTTCGTATTTCAACCTTTATGTTCTTTTGTCAGTAAGCATGTAAAGGACAGAATTTGATTCAATCACATGAAGGAAAAAACACTCACTGTATAGAAAAGGATTCAACTATACATGTACAGTACCAGTCAAAAGTTTGGACACACCTACTCATTCAAGGGTTTTTCTTTATTTTTACTATTTCCTACATTGTTTAATAATAGTGAAGACATCAAAACTTTGAAATAGCAAATATGGAATCAATGCAGTAAGCAGAAAAGTGTTAAGCAAATCAAAATATATTTTACATGTTTTATTCTTCAAAGTAGCCTTGATGACAGCTTTGCACACTCTTGGCATTCTCTCAACTAGCTTCATGAGGAATGSTTTTCCAACAGTCTTGAAGGAGTTCCCACATATGCTGAGCACTTGYTGGCTGATTTTCCTTCAGTCTGCGGTCCAACTTATCCCAAACCATCTCAATTGGGTTGAATTCGGGTGATTGTGGAGGCCAGGTCATCTGTTGCAGCACTCCATCACTCTCCTTCTTGGTCAAATAGCCCTTACACAGCCTGGAGGTGTGTTGGGTCATTGTCCTATTGAAAAACATATGATAGTCCCACTAAACGCAAACCAGATAGGATGGCATATCGCTGCAGAATGCTGTGGTAGCCATACTGGTTATGTGTGCCTTGAATTCTAAATAAATCACTGAGTGTCACCAGCAAAGCACCCCAGACCATCACACCTCCTCCTCCATGCTTCACAGTGGGAACCACACATGCAGAGATCATCTGTTCACCTACTCTGCATCTCACAAAGACAGGGCGTTTGGAAACAAAAATCTCAAATTTGGACTCATCAGACCAACGAACAGACTTCCACCGGTCTAATGTCCATTGCTCGTGTTTCCTTGGCCCAAGCAAGTCTCTTCTTCTTATTGGTGTCCTTTAGTAGTGGTTTCTTTGCAGAAATTCGACCATGAAGGCCTGATTCACGCAGTCTCCTCTGAACAGTTGATGTTGAGATGTGTCTTTTACTTGAACTCTGTGAAGCATTTATTTGGGCTGCAATTTCTGAGGCTGGTAACTCTAATGAATTTATCCTCTGCAGCAGAGGTAACTCTGGATCTTCCTTTCCTGTGGCGGTCCTCATGAGAGCCAGTTTCATCATAGAGCTTGATGGATTTTGTGACTGCACTTGAAGAAACTTTCAAAGTTGTTGACATTTTCCGGATTGACTGACCTTCATGTCTTAAAGTAATGATGGACTGTCATTTCTCTTTGCTTATTTGAGCTGTTCTTGCCATAATATGGACTTGGTCTTTTACCAAATAGGGCTATCTTCTGTATACCACCCCTACCTTGTCACAAAACAACTGATTGGCTCAAATGCATTAAGAAGGAAAGAAATTCCACAACTTAACTTTTAGCAAGGCACACCTGTTAATTGAAATGCATTCCAGGTGACTAACTCATTAAGCTGGTTGAGAGAATGCCAAAAMCGTGCAAAGCTGYCATCAAGGCAAAGCGTGGCTACTTTGAAGAATCTCAAATATAAAATATATTTTGTTTAACACTTTTTGGTTACTACATGTTTCCATATGTGTTATTTCGGCGGGTAGCCGAAGTGGTTAGAGTGTTGGGCCAGTAACGGAAAGGTTGCTAGATCGAATCCGAGCTGACATGGTAAAAACCTGTCGTTCTGCCCCTGAACAAGGCAGTTAACCCACTGTTCCTAGGCCGTCATTGTGAATAAGAATTTATTCTTAACTGACTTGCCTAGTTAAATAAAAAATAAAAAATGTCATAGTTTTGATGTCTTCACTATTATTCTACAATGTAGAAAATAGTAAAAATATAGAAAAACCATTGAATGASTAGGTGTGTCCACACTTTTGACTGGTACTGTACATCAGTACACATAAATTACTGGGTAAACAATATGAAAAGGATTAGACTACATGTACATCAGTTCAGATAAGTTACTGGGTAAACAATATGCCAAGCAGATACACTTGGTATTGACCCCACGACTGGTGTCTGGGGTACTTGATCATTAAGGGCCATTTACCTGGACACAGACTAAGCCCCTACAATAATCCATGTGTAGTTTACAATATGTACTCAATTTTATTCACACTTAATAGACAATCAACAAATTTGAATTGTTTTGGTGACAACAATATTACAGAGAAGACTAATTGTAGGCTATGACATGGGACAMAACATTACATTACAGTATCTAGATAATAGCCTCCAACACTCTACTCAGCAAACTGGATGTAGTCTGTCACAGTGCCATCCGTTTTGTCACCAAAGCCCCATATACTATCCACCACTGCGACCTGTATGCTCTCGTTGGCTGGCCCTCGCTACATACTCGTCGCCAAACCCACTGGCTCCAGGTCATCTATAAGTCTTTACTAGGTAAAGCCCCGCCTTATCTCAGCTCACTGGTCACCATAGCAACACCCACCCGTAGCACGCGCTCCAGCAGGTAATTATTACTGGTCATCCCCAAAGCCAACACTTCCTTTGGCCGCCTTTCCTTCCAGTTCTCTGCTGCCAATGACTGGAACGAATTGCAAAAATCACTGAAGCTGGAGACTTATATCTCTGCACATCTATCACTCCAGTGTTAATGCTAAATTGTAATTATTTCGTCTCTATGGCCTATTTATTGCCTTACCTCCCTAATCTTCTACATTTGCACACACTGTACATAGATTTTTCTATTGTGTTATTGACTGTACGTTTGTTTATGTGTAACTCTGTGTTGTTGTTTKTGTCGCACTGCTTTGCTTTATCTTGGCCAGGTCRCAGTTGTAAATGAGAACTTGTTCTCAACTRGCCTACCTGGTTAAATAAAGGTGAAAAAAAAGTGCTATATTGTCGCAAGTCAATCAATCAATCAAACGTTTTTATAWAGCCCTTTTTACATCACCCGATGTCACAGAGTGCTATACAGAAAACCAGCCTAAAACCCCAAACAGCAAGCAATGCAGATGTAGAAGCACAGTGGCTAGGAAAAACTACATAGAAAGGCAGGAACCTAGGAAGAAACCTAGAGAGGACCCAGGCTCTGAGGGGTGGGCAGTCCTCTTCTGGCTGTGCCGGGTGGAGATTATAACAGAACATGGCCAAGTAGTATATTTAATTTATTTATGTTACAAATGTGGATCCCATGTAGGCCTACGTAATTAGAGGATGTAAGGATAAAGATGTATTTAAGCTCTAAATAGTCATCCACCCAAAAGAGTAAACATGCATTGATAACAACCAATGATACAGTAGGTGGCGACATCAACCATTTATGAGCATGTAGTGTCTTTGCTTCCAAAAAACAGAATGTTTCTTCCACACTGCTTTGGTTTGGACTACAAGTTGCAGTTGGTGAGGATCAACTGCAGAAATGTTTATTCCACTACAGTAGAATATTCGTGACCTTTGATCACATGGTTGTTGTAAAGGTCATGCAGCCGACATGTAGTCGCAAGTCAGACCATATTTGTATACCCATAATGCAACACACTTTGAAAGGCGGTGACCAACGTTGGTCAACGTCTTGACAAAGGGGATCCACTCGAACGCGCCCATTAGATCCTGATTGAGTTCGCTCTCTCCCTCCCAGACAGTGATTACATTATGAGGGAGCAGAGCGGTAAAGACAGGCTGATACTGTTTACATTTGGAGGTGGGTTGTAATCATCACCACATCGTCATAGATGAACAGACTTTTTACAGTGTTTATAGAGACTCTAAACCACTCCAACACAGCCACTCTGTCTGGGTTTCTCTGTGTGTGTTATTGAAAGAGCAGGAGNAACCACTCCAACACAGCCACTCTGTCTGGGTTTCTCTGTGTGTGTTATTGAAAGAGCAGGAGGAGCTACTTGAATGAATGGGAGACTGGTGATCAGTAATTATGTGTACTATGAGAAGTTATAAGTTCAGGAGAAGGAGTCTTCAGGTCACTAAACTATAACATTACCCACAGGTGTTTGTAAATTGCTTGAGTGCTGAACATATTCGTCATATTATCCTGATAAGAATCGCAGTGTACCAAGAGGATGACAGGGTTTTTAAAGAAACAGAGTGTGTACAGTATGTAATATTAAACAGATCCCTTAGCGTCTAGATGCCATCCATACTTTTGGGGGTGTTTTCAGTGTCAGTGCTAATGTATTTCCTTTACATAGGAATATGGCCAGAAATAGTGTATTATGCAGGTGTATTTAAGATGTCTGTGTATATAGTACATGGGTATACTATTCTCAGCTGCTGGGGCACCACTGGTCCTGCCAGGCACTTGGCAGGCAGCGCCATCTTCCCACTTCCCTGTGTGTGTGTCTGTGTGTGTGTGTATGTGTGCGTGTGCGTGTGTGCCACTAAAGACCCTGAGCGAGCACCTCGCCATGCTGCGTAGGTCGGCTGGGCCATGGCATCGTGAAAACAGGAACAGGGAGAAAACAGCAATAATATATCATCAAGCTACTTACAATAAAACCCAATGGCTATTTTAGGAGAAACACAGGGACAGTGTGGGAATGCTACTGACATAAGGTGCCAGGTATAGCACAGACACACAGACACCCACACACACGAGGTGAGAGGGGTTAGAATATTTTCCTCTCTGATTGGGAGTGATTATAAAGTAGAGCAGTAAAGATGTGTTTAGCTATACTGGTTCCCAGGACCCAGGACTACAGTAAACTACTGTACCTTTTCATTGCTGTGTGGATGTGGAGGCTGCAGTCCCAGAGAGGAGAAATCTGTATCTGTAGATGCTCTACAGACTATCTATTCATTGACTACAGCTCAGCATTCAACACCATAGTACCCTCCAAGCTCATCATCAAGCTGGGGGCCCTGGGTCTCAACAACGCCCTGTGCAATTGGGTCCTGGACTTCCTGATGGGCAGCCCCCAGGTGGTGAAGGTAGGAAGCAACATCTCCACTTCGCTGACCCTCAACACTGGGGCCCCACAAGGGTGCGTGCTCAGCCGCCTCCTGTACTCCCTGTTCACCCACGACTGCGTGGCCATGCACGCCTCCAACTCAATCATCAAGTTTGCAGACGACACAACAGTAGTGGGCTTGATTACCATCAACGACGAGACAGCCTACAGGGAGGAGGTGAGGGCACTCGGAGTGTGGTGTCAGGAAAACAACCTCTCACTCAACAACCTCTCACTCAACAAAACAAAGGAGATGATCGTGGACTTCAGGAAACAGCAGAGGGAGCACCCCCCTATCCACATCGAAGGGACAGCAGTGGAGAAGGTGGAACGTTTTAAGTTCCTCGGCGTACACATCACAGACAAACTGAAATGGTCCACTCAAACAGACAGTGTGGTGAAGATGGCACAACAGCACCTCTTCAACCTCAGGAGGCTGAAGAAATTTGGCTTGTCACCCAAAACCCTGACAAACTTTTACAGGCGCAAGGCTCTCCAGAGTGTGGTGCGGTCTGCACAACGCATCACCAGGGGCAAACTACCTGCCCTCCATGACACCTACAACACCAGATGTCACAGGAAGGCCAAAAAGATCATCAAGGACAACAACCACCCGAGCCACTGCAAGGTCACCCTGCTACCATCCAGAAGGCGAGGTCAGTACAGGTGCATCAAAGCTGGGAACGAGAGACTGAAAAACAGCTTCTATCTCAAGGCCATCAGACTGCTAAACAGCAATCACTAACTCAGAGAGGCTGCTGCCTACATTGAGACCCAATCACTGGCCACTTTAATTAATGGATCACTAGTCGCTTTAAACAATGCCACTTCAATAATGTTTATAGAACTTACATTACTCATATCACATGTACAGTTGAAGTTGGAAGTTTACATACACCTTAGCCAAATACATTTAAACTCAATTTTTTACAATTCCTGACATTTAATCCTAGTAAAAATTCCATGTCTTAGGTCAGTTAGGATCACCACTTTATTTTAAGAATGTGAAATGTCAGAATAATAGTAGAGAGAATGATTTATTTCAGATTTTATTTCTTTCATCACATTCCCGGTGGGTCAGAAGTTAACATACACTTAATTAGTATTTGGTAGCATTGCCTTTAAATTGTTTAACGTGGGTCAAACGCTTCGGGTAGCCTTCCACAAGCTTCCCACAATAAGTTGGGTGAATTTTGACCCATTCCTCCTGACAGAGCTGGTGTAACTGAGTCAGGTTTGTAGGCCTCCTTGCTCGCACATGCTTTTTCAGTTCTNGTCAGGTTTGTAGGCCTCCTTGCTCGCACATGCTTTTTCAGTTCTGCTCACAAATTTTCTATTGGATTGAGGTCAGGGACTTGTGATGGCCACTCCGATACCTTGATTTTGTTGTCCTTAAGCCATTTTGCCACAACTTTGGAGGTATGTTTGGGGTCATTGTCCATTTGGAAGACCCATTTGCGACCAAGTTTTAACTTCTTGACTGATGTCTTGAGATGTTGCTTCAATATATCCACATAATTTTCCATCCTCATGATGCCATCTATTTTGTGAAGTGCACCAGTCCCTACTGCAGCAAAGTACACCCACAACATGATGCTGCTACCCCCGTGCTTCACGGTTGGGATGGTGTTCTTCAGCTTGCAAGCCTCCCCCTTTATCCTCCAAACATAACGATGGTCATTATGGCCAAAACAGTTCTATTTTTGTTTCATCAGACCAAAGGATATTTCTCCAAAAAGTACGGCCTTTGTCCCCATGTGCAGTTGCAAACCGTAGTCTGGCTTTTTTATGGCGGTTTTGGAGCAGTGGCTTCTTCCTTGCTGAGCGGCCTTTCAGGTTATGTCGATATAAGACTCGTTTTACTGTGGTGTATGTAAACTTCCGACTTCAACTGTATATACTGTATTTTATACCATCTATTGCACCTTGCCTATTCTGCTCGGCCATCTCTCATCCATATATTTATATGATCATATTCTCATTCACCCCTTTAGATTTGTGTGTATTAGGTAGGTGTTGGGAAATTGTTAGATTACTTGTTAGATATTACTGCACTGTCGGAACTAGAAGCACAAACATTTCGCTACACTTGCATTAACATCTGCTAACCATGTGTATGTGACCAATAACATTTTATTTTATTTTATTATCTACAGACTATCATATCATTTCAAATAACTATCTACTTACCCTAACCCTAACCCTAGCCCTAACCTTGACCCTTACCCTAACCCKAACCCTAAACTTAACCCTTACCCTAACCCTTACCCTAGCCCTAACCCTTACCCTAACCCTTATCCTAACCCTAATTCTAAACCTAACCCTAACCGTAACTTTAGCAAGCAGTTGCTTATCAACAGATAGTTTGTTATGACCATCAGTATAGCATCTGCAGATGGACAATCTGGACAATCCAAATAAAGTGTGACCGAAAGAGGGAGGAGAAACTGGTAGAGCCATGCAGAGAAACCACAGCATTATGTAATTAGTGTTACTGTGGAAATATGCTACTTGATGATGTACTGACTTGTATATTAATCTCTTGAGGTTTGGTTCTGGGTTCTGAGATGATTTATTTACATTTAAAGTGAGGCTAAGAGGGGGGCAATTCGTTTCATTATCTTAAATGTTAAATGTGAACACAATAGCTAATTGTTCAGACATACCTTGGCAATGGGGAGAAAGATTTGGTTGTGTATTTTGGTCATGTCTTTGTTTGTTTTGTTACTTTCCACATAAATATGTCATTTGAATGTGAAGTGTAATAATTAGGAAACAACAACTAAAAATAAACAGGAAAGGTAGTTGTGAATTCAACGACTGTAAAGAAAAGGTTAGATTGTGATAAACACACAGCCTAGCAATTTGAGTTGGAACACAAACGTATGATTCCAGGTTAAACCAGAACCTTTTACTATCAGGATCTTTGGCCAGACCATACTATTAAAGAAGTGGTTTCCCATCATGGCTGCTTCTCCCTGCATGTGAAAACTAGCAGGTTTAGACATATAGTTTAGTTTAGCACCAAGCTTCCCTATGAATCATGATAACACAACAATAGTCAGTCTCTGCTCTGACACGGTCTGCTCTAATGACTGTTTTCCTTCTGAAGGACAATTACAATGAATGTCTCAGCGTCACTAAACACTGACTGGGGCTCAAATCTCCACCATTAAAACAGACCAGGAAATCTCCACTATTAAAACAGACCAGGAAATCTCCACCATTAAAACAGACCAGGAAATCTCCACCATTAAAACAGACCAGGAAATCTCCACCATTAAAACAAACCAACAGACCACGGGACAATCCTCACCATTAAAACAAACCAGGAAACTCCACCATTTAAACAGCCAGAAATCCTCCCATTAAAACAACCAGGAAATCTCCACACATTAAAAACAGACCAGGAACATCACCATTTAAAACAGACCAGATCTCCACCATTAAACACAACCAGGAAATCTCCACCATTAAAACAGACCAGGAAATCTCCCCATTAAAACAGACCAGGAATCTCCACCATTAAAACAGACAGGAATCTCCACTCATTAAAAAACAGACCAGGAAATCTCCACCATTAAAACAGACCAGGAAATCTCCACCATTAAAACAGACCAGGAAATCTCCACCATTAAATACAGCACAGGAATCATCCTGCGCCCTACTGCTGGTGCGCCAATATATGGCCACCTATAAATTACTACACAACAAGAGCTTATTGGCCGTGGTCAAAAGTAGTGCACTTATTAGGAAAAGAGTGCCCTCTTCAATGCAGATCATGTGTGTTTGGCACATCTCCATGCGGACACTTTCCCAGTTCCATTCCTGGCTTAGAGAGAGAACGAGAGGAGAGATGAAGAGCTGAGGTTTCATTAGAGTCGGAGCCTGGAGGGATGGTGAGGAGAAGAGGGAGGAAGGGATGTAGAAAAAATAAGGGGGAAGAAAGTACTGGGGGGGGAGCCGGGCGTGAAAAAAAGAGCAAGAGAGAGAGGGAGATGAGGCATAGATAGAGAGAAAGAGAGAGAGAGAGAGAGAGAGAGAGAGAAGCAAGAGAAGAAGAGATGAGAAGGAAGAGAGAGATGAGAGAGAGAGGACAGAAGACGTTGGGAGAGAGAAGAGATGAGAAAGAACTACCCTGAGGAGAGAGAGAGAGAGAGATGAGAGAAGAGAGAGAGAGAGGAGACTAGAGAGAGACGAGAGAGAGAGAGAGAGAGAGAGAGAGAGATGAGAGACGGAGAGAGAGAGAGAGACAGGAGAGAGGAGAGAGGGAGAGAGAGAGGGGGCTGCTCGTGGGCCCCACTCATTC
>NC_036862.1:20471223-20480145 GCF_002910315.2 Salvelinus sp. IW2-2015
GGAAAAAATCTCACACCATTAAGGACACAGACCAGGAAATCTCCACCATTAAAACAGACCAGGAAACTTCCACATTTAAAACAGACCAGCTGGAAATCCTCCACCATTAAAACAGAAACAGGAAATCTCCACCAATAAAAACAGACCAGGAAATCTCCACCATTAGAAACAAAACCAGGAAATCTCCACCATTAAAAACAGACCAGGAATCTCCACCAATTTAAAAACAGACCAGGAAATCTCCACCATTAAAACAGACCAGGAAATCTCCACCATTAAAACAGACCAGGAAATCTCCCCATTAAAACAGACCAGGACATCTCCACCATTTTAAAACAGACCAGGAAATCTTCCACCATTAAAACAGACCAGGGGAAATCTCCACCATTAAAACAGACCAGGAAAATCTCCACCATTAAAACAGACCAGGAAATCTCCACCATTAAAACAGACCAGGACATCTCCTGCCTGTCGGTTTGCGCCAAAATGGCACCTATAATTACTACTACAACAGAGCTTTATGGCGGGCGTGGTCAAAAGTAGTGCACTTATTAGGGAAAAGAGTGCCCTTTCAGATGCAGATCAGTGTGTTTTGGACATCTCCAAGCGGGACACTTTCCCAGTTCCATTTCCTGGCTTAGAGAGAGAAACGAGAGGAGAGATGAAGAGCTGAGGTTTCATTAGAGTCTGGAGCCTGGAGGGATGGTGAGGAGAGAGGGAGGGAAGGGATGTAAGAAAAAATAAAAAGGGGAGAGAAAGTACTGGGGTAGGGAGCCAGAGCGTGAAAAAAGAGCAAGAGAGAGAGGGAGAGAGGCATAGATATGAGAGAGAGAAGAGAGAGAGAGAGAGAGAGAGAGAGAGAAGCCGAGAGAGAGAGATGAGAGAAGAGAGAGATACAGGAGAAGAGAAGAGAGAAGACTACAGCCTGCACCGACCGTAGTACGACGAAAGAGAAATGCCACACCAGGCCTGAGAGATAGACTGGAGACGCGACTGTACCCCTTGCACGGCTACACACAGGTCTCAGAGACTTACAGCCGTGGACAACCCCGAGTGTATACGAGTAGCACTACCACGCAGAAGGTCTAGACTAGACGAAGCGCATGCGAAGGAGAGACCACTTTACCGAGCGCGACACCAGGTCTAGACTTACAGAGGACGACGAGCACCCCTTGATTGAACATGCGACGAACACGCAAACACCAGGATCTAAGACTACAAGCCCAGCCAGCCCTTTACTGCCACACCAGCGGTCTAGGACTACAGCCTGCCACCCCTTTACTGCGACACACATCATCCTACTGGAACCACTGGAACCCAACACATAAACAGGCCTTGTCACCTTCCCATAAACACTGTTAATGTCCCAAATGGCACCCTATTACCTATATAGTGCACTACTTTGACCAGAGCCCTATTGACCCTGGTCTAAAGTAGTGCACTACATAGGGAATAAGGTGCCATTTGGGATGTAATCACTGAGACAAATGGAGCTGCCTGGTCCTGGGCAGGGCTCTGGGCTGGAGTGTGTATGCTGTGTGTAAGCCGTATGTATACAGTGTGTACAGAAATGTGTTGGCATGTGTATACAGTCTGTGTTGTAGCGTGTGTATACAGTGTCTGTAAGAGAGTGTGTTGGAGTTTGCTGGACTGTATATACAGTGTGTGTTGGAGTTTGTAAGCCGTGTGTATGCAGTGTGTGTAGTTGTGTGTGTAGTTAAGAGTGTGTATGCAGTGTGGGAGGTCATTAACACACACACACACACACCCACACACACACACACACACACTAGTTCTGTCCAGACCCATGGGAGGTCATTCCTGCTACAGACCAGGGCCAGACCCTGGTTGCTGTATAGAAACACATTCTGGTAGTAGAGATGGTCCGTCCACACACACGCATACACACGCACACTTTTAGAACTGTTTAGAACTGTTTGGATCTGTTTCATTGGCTCGAGTAATTGCAAGTAAACAGACATTTATTTTCAAACACACACACACAAAATAACTGCTTTTCCAAACACTTTGTGCCCTGCCAACAGTAAGCAACAGCTTGTTTTCCCATCCTCACAGAGAGGATCTGGCCACAGTTAGGAAGAGAACACCAGGTACCATCATTTCACCTCTCATCTTGTAGTTATCTCTTCTACTGGGGTTCTCTGGAGTTTTCTCCAGTTCTCTCAGTTCTTCCAGTGTTCTCACAAAGTTCTCTCACTTCTCTCAGAGTTCTCTCACTTCTCTCAGAGTTCTCTCAGTGTTCTCACAGAGTTCTCACAGAGTTCTCTCACTTCTCTCAGTGTTCTCACAGAGTTCTCACAGTTCTCTCAATTCTCTCAGTGTTCTCTCACTTCTCTCAGTTCTATCAGAGTTCTCTCAGAGTTTTCACAAAGAGCTTAAGCAGTGTTGGGGAAAGCTACTCTGAAAATATAGTTTACCAAGCTACCAATTACTTCACACTGGAAGAAGTTAAGCTACACCAAAGCTACCCTTAAGAAAAATAGAGCTTCATTAACTAAAGTTAGAAAAAGTAGTTCACTACATCTAAACTACTTTGTGGTAAATTATCATATCTAAATCTGAAATGCCATAGACCACAAATTGAAAGAGCAGATCACTCTGGAGCCCCAGTGCAGTCAATATTCTGTGTTTTTTTAATCATTTTGTACAACAGCTGATGAAACTAACACTGTAAAAGTGTGGAAAAAAAATGCTGGTTGAAAATACAATCTACACAGGACCTTCTAATCATCAGGTTTTCATGGGCGGGAATTTGGCTTTCCATGGTGACATCACCATTCAGTWAATTGGTTAATAGACCAATAACATAGAGAGTTCCAAACCTCTCTGCCAATAACAACTCGTTTTCAGTCCCCCCCCCCACTCCCAGACAGTCCTAGMAAAATTCTTGTTTGAGAAATAGTTTATTTCTAAAAAGCAATTTTTTTCCCATTTTAATGGAAATCTATTACAGTAACCAGGTTTCCATCCAAGCTATTTATGAGAGTAAAGTACATTGGATAAAAAACTGTCATAACAGGCCTGATGGAAACAGAAAAATGTTCGGTAAACTTTCCAAATGTTGACAAAACAAAATGCACTAGACAAGGTGGAATCTTTTTGTGTCGATAAAATTAATGAATGTCGGTGGAAATGCTTTTATGCTCAAATATTGATATAATAACCATCATATCGAAGTAAATTTGGAAAACACTACCAAGATTTGAATTTAGTTGAACTACCACCAAGCTACTACAAAATGTAGGTAAATTACTAGTTGAACTACAGTATATGTACACTACTCCCCAACACTGAGCATCAGAAGAATATCACTACATTTACTCACTACATGTGAGTTTCAGTTAGGACTCCAAAGCAATGTACTCCACTCCAAGACTATTTATTTAGTTTTCAGCAAAATATTTAGGTGGCAGAGTAATCATATTTTCTCCTATATACACATCTACTGCTCCTCTTCAGGTGATTCATCTCAAACATTCCCGCCTGTCTGGTGTATGGTGTACGTGCGCGTGCATGTATGTGATGTAAAGTATAGAGAAGGTAGTATGTAATTACTTCATGTTGTTTCTCCCTGCAGCTCCACAGACTTTAGTAATTAAACAAAATGACACGCAACCTACTAAAAGAAACCTATAAAACATTTAATTAATCCAATCAATTTGAAAGATAGAAGGGCTTACTAAGTTTGATTTATATTACAAGCAAAGCTAATGTTGGCATTTTAACTCCTAGGTAGCATCCCAAATGGCACCCTATTCCCTACATAGTGCACTACTCTTGACCAGAGCACTACAGTATATACAATGAGTACACGTGCTCTTTCCATGACATAGACTGACCAGCTGAATCCAGGTGAAAGCTATGATCCTTTATTGATGTCACTTGTTAAATCCACTTCAATCAGTGTAGATGAAGGGGAGGAGGCAGGTTAAAGAAGGATTGTTAAGCCATGAGACATTTGAGACATGGATTGTGTATGTGTGCTATTCAGAGGGTGAATGGGCAAGACAAAAGATTGAAGTGCCTTTGAACGGGGTATGGTAGTAAGTGCCAGGCGCACCGGTTTATGTCAAAAACTGCAACGCTTCTGGGTTTTTCACGCTCAACAGTTCTATGTGTGTATCAAGAATGGTCCACCACCCAAAGGACATCCAGCCAACTTGACACAACAGTGGGAAGCATTGGAGTCACATGTACCAGCATCCCTGTGTTATCACTTTCGTCACCTTGTAGAGTCCATGTCCCAACGAATTGAGGCTGTTCTGAGGGCAAAAGGGGGTGTAACTCCATATTAGGAAGGTGTTCTTAATGTTTTGTATCCTCAGTGTAGGTAATAAGTTGCAATTTAGGACACAGCCCTACAGTACAATCTGTTTAAGCTTACCTCAGTTCCACCCCAGCTGCTATCCAAGAACACTACAGGAGCGCCTAACCCAAAGTCAGGCTCCACTGAATGATGACATTTCCTGCTTTCTGTACAGCAATAGAATAATTAAATAGGATATGGATGTTATCACTGAGTGTCTGGACCTGCAATATGCTGCTGTATTAATTACCTGGCCAGCTGGTGCAGCTGTGGAGAGAGATATATAGAGGAAATCTAGTTTACCAAGCTACCAATTAACTTCCACACTGGACGAAGTTAAGCTACACCAAAGCTACCCTTAAGGAAAAATAGAGCTTTCATTAACTAAATGGTTGAAAAAGGTAGTTCACTACATCTAAACTACTTTTGGTAAATTATCATATTCTAAATCTGAAAATGCCATAGACCACAAATTGAAAGAGCAGATCACATCGGAGCCCATGCAGTCAATATTCTGCTTCCTTTTAATCATTTTGTACAAGCAGCGATGAAACTAACACGTAACAGTGATGGAACAAAAAATGCTGGTTGAAAATACATCTACACAGACCTTCGTAATCATCAGGTTTTCATGGGCGGGAATTTGGCTTTCCATGGTGCTCACCATTTAGTAAATTGTTAATAGACCAATAACATAGAGAGTTCCAAAAACCTTCTGCCAATAACAACTCGTTTTCAGTCCCCCCCCACTCCCAGAGCAGTCCTAGCAAAATTCGTGTTGAGAATACTGTTTATTCTAAAAAGCACTTTTTTCCCATTTTAATGGAAATCTATTACAGTAACCAGGTTTCCATCCAAGCTATTTATGGAGAGTAAAGTACATTGGATAAAAAAACTTCATAACAGGCCTGATGGAAACAGAAAAATGTTCGGTAAAACTTTCCAAATGTTGACAAAAAAAATGCACTAGACAAGGTGGATCTGTTTGTGTCCGATAAAATTAATCATGATTGTCGGTGGAGATGGCTTTTATGCCAAATATTGATATAATACACATCATATCGAGTAATTTGGAAAACACTAATCCAAGAATTTGAATTTAGTTAACTGACCACCAAGCTTACTACAAAATGTAGGTAAATTACTACGTTGAACTACTAATATGTACACTACTCCCCAACACTGAGCATCAGAAGAATATCACTACAGTTTTACTCACTAACATGTGAAGTTCAGTTAGGACTCCAAAGCAATGTTTACTCCACTCAAGACTATTTATTTAGTTTTCAGCAAAAATATTTAGGTGGCAGCAGTAATCATATTTCTTCCTATTACACACTCTATGCTCCTCTTCAGGGGTGATGTCATCTCAAACATTCCGCGCCTGGTCTGGTGTATGGGGTTCCGTGCGCGTGCAGTATGTGATGTAAAGTATAGAGAAGGTAGTATGTACATTACCTTCACTGTTGTTCTCCCTGACTCCACAGACTTTAGTTAATTAAACAAAATTGACACGCAACCTACTAAACAGAAACCTATAAAACATTTATTAATCCAATCAATTTGGAACGATCGAAGGGCTTACTAAGTTTGATTATTATTTACCAAGCACAAGCTAATGTTGGCATTTTAAACTCCTAGTAGCATCCCAAATGGCACCCTATTCCCCTACATGTGCCACTACTTCTTGACCAGAGCACTACAGTGATATACACCATGATACACGTGCTCTTTCCATGACATAGACTGACCAGCTGAATCCAGGTGAAAGCTATGATCCTTTATTGATGTCACTAGGGGGGGGGGTGTTAAATCCACTTCAATCAGTTGTAGATGAAGGGGAGGAGCAGGTTAAAAACTTCTTGCAACTATAGAGGGGGTGCTGTTCGCATTAAGCATATTTGTGTCTCCAATTAAACTGCCCTCGTGCTAAATTCTTGATCGTACAATATGCATTAATTATTGTTTAATTGGATCAAACACCTTCTAGTTTCTATAAGAGTTGAGAATTTGTCCTCTGAGTGGTAACAGAACAATTTTCTACAGCACTTTTCATGACAGGGTTCAGATTTCAGAAATTTTACCTACTATCTGGGGTCTGTTTATTAAGGCCACAGTTGAATGCTATGAGAAACCGACATGCCACGTCTTCCTCTGGGTGTCTGTACGTCATCACGTTTTTCAACTGAAGTCGATGGGACGTTCACAGCCATATATAAATGACAAAACAATGTACGAGACCCCTCTTGCTCAACTGCGCCTCAGCGTGAAGGCCCATCGGACTGCCTCGTCCAAATGTTTCTAACCAGCAATATTTCTCCGGTCATGTTTTCAGTCGTTATAGTTGTTAAAAAACATCATAATGTAGTTAATTTGATCCGTTTTATATCAATTTATCTCCGTTTAGTGCGATTTGAGGAATTTCTTTGTTTGTGCGTTCTAAAGTTTGGACACACTGTTTTTAGGGAGTCGGTCGTTTGGTGGTGGACAATTCAAACGGACCAGAGGACATCATCGACCCAAAAAGACGTTTATAAACATAGAAAGATACATTGCCCAAGATTATGGAAGAACAGCTCAAAGTAAAGCAATATTTATATGCATAAACCGTTTTCTGTCGAAATATTTTTAAAACGCATAATTCGCCATTTTGTTTTGGTATAGCTTCACTTGGCCAACCCTGTATTGAAAAGTAAGGAAATTTTACAAATGTTAAATCCGCGGTTGCATTAAGAAACTGAATTTTCTTTCGATTGCTGTCACCTGTATTTTTTAGTCAAGTATATGTTAGCTTTCAATTAAGACTAGATCACTCGGGATAATACGTCAACACATATTGAGGTGTGATTTCCTAGTTTCTTTGTATTGTGTAACCACGGTTTTGTATGGCTAAATATGCACCTTTTCCGAAACCAACCTGTATATGTATATTGTAAATGATGTTACAGGAGTGTCATCGGAAGAATTCTGAGAAGGTTAAGTGAAAAAATTAATATAATTTTGGCGGTGATTACGTTACTAGCGCTCTTTGGCTGGAATCGGATGCTCTGGGTAACGTTGTTCATGTGGATGCTAACTATCGATTATTGTGTGTTTCGCTGGAAAACGCTTTAGATAAATCTGAAAATATGGTCTGAAAGGCACAAAGAACTGGCGTCTTCCATTGCTATTGCTTTGTCTTATTTTTATGAAATGTTTTTATGATATGAGAAATTGGTCAACCACCGTTGCTCTATCTCAGTAATTCTAGTCGATTTGTGATGGGTGGGTGAACAATTTGTAAACTGTGATTTCTACCTGAAATATGCACTTTTTTAACATAAAAACTATCCTATTACCATGAATATGTTTATAAAGACTGTCATTCTGAAGGGTTTTTTCTGGTTAGTGGATATCAATATCTTAGTGAGCCGAATTGGTTTGAGTAGCACTGAAGGACGTAAGAAACTGATGGAGTTTAGAATATGTGTGTAATTTTGCTAACGTGTTTTAGCTATAGATTTATATTTTGTCTTCCCTGTAACACATTTTAAAAATCTGAAATGGTGCTTTATTCCAAAGACTCTGTATCTTTCATTGGTGTCTTGGAACTTGTGGTTTAATGATATTTAGATGCTACTATCTACTTTTGAAGCTATGCTAGGTATGCTAATTAGTGGTGTGGGGGTGTGGGGGGTGCTCCGGATCCGGGGTTAGAGGCTCGTGAAAGGGTTAAAGAAGATTGTTAAAGCCATGAGACATTTTGAGACATGGATTGTGTCATGTGTGCTATTCAGAGGGTGAATGGGCAAGGACAAAGATTGAAGTGGCTTGTACGGGTATGGTAGTAAGTGGCAGCGGCGCACCGGTTTATGTCAAAAACTGCAACGCTTTCTGGTTTTTTAACGCTCACAGTTCTAGTGTGTATCAAGAATGGTCGACCACCAAAGGACATCAGCCAACTTGACACACAGTTGGGAAGCATTGAGTCAACATGTACCCAGCATCCCTGTGTTATCACTTTCTCACTTGTAAGAGTCCATGTCCCAACGAATTGAGCTGTCTGGGAGGGCAAAGGGGGGTTGTAACTCCATATTAGGAAGGTGTTCTTAATGTTTTGTGATCTCAAGTGTAGGTTATAAGTTTGCAATAGGACACAGCCCTACCGTACAATCTGTTAAGTGCTACCTCAGTTCCACCCAGCTGCTTCCAAGAACACTAGCAGGAGCGCCTAACCCAAATCCGTGCTCCACTGAATGATGACATTTCCTGCTTTCTGTACAGCAGAATTAGAATGAATTAAATAGGATATGGATGTTATCACTGAGTGTCTGGACCTGCAATATGCCTGCTGTATTAATACCTGGCCAGCTGTGGCAGCTGTGGAGAGAGATAATATAGAGTGTGGGAGGGGGGGTTAGAGAGAGAGAGGTTTGGAGAGAGGTATATAGAAGGTGGGAGGGGGGGGTAAAGAGAGAGAGAGGTTTGGAGAGAGGTATATAGAGGTGGAGGGGGGGTAAAGAAGAGAGAGGTTTGAGAGGGTTATATAGAGGGTGGAGGGGGGGGTAAAGAGAGAGAGAGGGTTTGGAAGAGGTTAATAGAAGGGGGTGGGGTTA
>NC_036862.1:20482243-20488155 GCF_002910315.2 Salvelinus sp. IW2-2015
AGAGAGAGAGAGGTTTGGGGAGAGGGGGGGGTAGAGCTCTGTGTTTGCACAGTATCTAGTGAAGAGTGCTGGAAGCCTACAGGAGAGTACAGAACCCGTACTAACACTGCAGGCTCTGTAAATCAAAGGCTTAACTGGACATCTTTGTCCTTAGTTATATTTTCACAACTTAATCCTGGTTCCAGCGCAACAGGACAGTGAGAGAAGGGACTCTCCAGGGCTCCTTCTAGGGTGGCATGGTAACCCCAAACCACTCTCTCTAGTTGTAAAGCACACAAGATTGTTTCTTCTATAAAATTGTCAGGACCTGTATACCCTTAAAACGACAATTTTCTCAAAGACTACGCTGCCATCATATACAAAATCAAAATCAAATCTAATAATTCTTAACAATAGTCAAATGTTCACCAGGAATGCAGAGATGTAATTTTCCCCAAACTCACAAGATACGCTTCTGTGTATCACATCTGGCACTGACCACACAAACAAAACAAGGCCTGTTGTTCATTTTTTTTAACAGATGTACACAGAGCTCTCTCTGCCTCTCTCTGTCTATTTCTATCTCTCTCTCCCTCGCTCTGTCTCTCTCTGCCTCTCTTTCTGTCTCTCTCCCTCTTTCTTTCCCTCTCTCTTTCTCTCTTTCTACTTCTTTGTCTTTCTTCCTCCCTCCCTCTCTCCCTCTCTCCCATGCGTGTGTCCATATTCTGATAAGACAGTGTTGTGAATCTTTGTAGAGTTTGTCATACATTACCGTAGACTAGAGTGGATATGATTCAGACACAGTCCCTGAGTTCTCCATGGTGATGGAAAACAACAGATTATTGAAGTCATACCACGTCTGCTGTGTTTCCCAACAGAAGGGCGTCACCATAACCATAATTACTTAGATGATAATGACCACTTTACTATAGCAGTAAAATAAGTTATTTATTTGTCTTACAACATGCAGATACTCATGTAGACAGACAGAAACAGCACACAACATACCCTTACACGGAGTGACCCATACCTACAGCATCAACAACTGTGTGGGTGAAATCATATGCCAATGATACTCCTAAACAGATGTGGAGGTATAAGGCCATGTGTGGTGGTCACAGCTGACAGGTTCCCTGCTACGACTGAGAGACTACAGCTCAGTGTCACCCATGCAGAATGGGGGAGGCATGCAAACTCCTCCATGGACACACACTCCCCACTCCCCCTTATGCTGCTGCATGGTGTTTGTGTGTGTCTGTTCTACAAAATCAAATCAAATCAAATGTTATTGGTCACATGCATGTTTAGCAGATGTTATTGTGGGTGTAGAGAAATGCTTGTGTTTCTAGCGTGTCTATGTGTGTGTGTGTGTGTGTGTGTGTGTGTGTGTGTGTGTGTGTGTGTGTGTGTGTGTGCGTGAAGTCTTAGTACAGCTGTTTACTAGTTGGCTACCACCCGGTTTTCTACCCTACACTTAGAGCAGGGGTGTCAAAGTCAAAATGACGGAGGGCCAATAAAAAATTTAGCTACAAGCCGAGGGCCGGACTGTTCGAATGTTCATTGAAACATTTTTTAAATGAGCGCATATAGTCTAGTGACCTAATTGAATACTTGAAAACTAACAATAATTCCAATATGATCAGATAAATAAAGCAATATTCTTCTATGGCTCTGTCAGTAACTTTAATTTTCAACAGACACAAAAGAAAAATTCTTTATATAAAAATCCCATAACATGAACATTAAATGAAAGAAACGTATTCAAGGCACCATCAGTAGCTATATTTTCTATTTTAGCAAAAGTGGGCTAAAATTACTTAAAGAAAAAACAATAATAGCAGATTTCTATCATCCACTCAACTGAAATATTTTAAAATATTTAATTGGATTGAAATACAATAAAATAAGTGCAAAATCTATTAATCAAAAAACACTTTGTTTAAGGAAAGTAAACATGCAGTGAAAACAAATATTAACTTTAACTTTTAAACTTGAACTGAGTAAAAACTCTAATATGTGATTGCACAGTATTGTTCACTTGTTTGAGGTTGAGGGTGATACTTGTGGTGTCCCATCTTTTCCACAAGTTCATCAATGTTCGGGTAGGCTCTGAGCTGAGGAAAATTCCTCAGAATTGAGTGGAGGTGTTCAGCAGTAAGTCGACTTCTGTGTGATGTTTGTTCAGGTTCATCAAAAAACGTTGTTCAACAGGTATGTGCTGCCAAACATAGACCGTTTGAGCAGCTGGATGCGCAGCTGGGGCATTGTGTCGGGGAGGAAACGGGCGAACTCCGCACACACTGCCGCATATTTTGGCCCTCAGTGCATCATTGCATTGGAGGTCAATCAACTCCTTTGGAGGTTTGGTGGTGAGCTTTCCACGTCACAGCAAATGGGTTACCGAGCAGTTCAACCTGCTTTTTTGTGCTTCAAAGTCAGCAAATCGGCGTCGAAAGTCAGCGGCAAGCATACCTATTTTATCAGCCAACTGTGCGCTCGGGAACGCACTGGTAGAGAGCTTCTCTTATGGTCTGGCAGCTGGGAAAGTGGCTCAATTTTCTTTCCGATCTGCGTCTCCCACAGAGTCAGTTTGGTTTTAAATGCCTTCACTGTACTGTACATATCAGAGATGACATGATCCCGACCCTGCAGCTGCAAGTTCATTGCATTCAGATGACTCGTAATGTCACACAGAAAAGACCATTTCACCAAGAAACATTTCGTCTCGGAGTTGTGTTGTGTCTTTCCCTTTGCTGTCCAAGAAAGACAAATCTCCTACGAAGCTACGAAACATCTTTGGCACCTTTCCCTGGCTTAGCCATCGCACCTCTGTGTGATAAGGCAAATCACCATGCTCCGTTTCTAACTCCGTCAGAAATGCCTTGAACTGGGGTGATTCAAACCTTTGGCTCTGATAAAGTTAACTGTGCGCGTGATGATGCTCATTACATGCTCCATTTTCAAGGCTTTACGCACACGCTTCTGGTGTATGATACAATGATAAGCTGTCAGCTCACCTGTCGCGTTTTCCTCTTGCATCTTTTCCGTATCTTCGCCACCAGTCCGCTCCTGTGTCCACACATGCAGGTGCTCCGTGGTTGTCAAACCCACGAGTTTTTCCCAAGGCAGCTCCATCTCATTTACACATCTTGACACCTCTTCATCAAAATATGCCCGTAGTTGTGCCATGCATAGGACGTAAAGCCAAAAACTCCTCTGTCACGCTTAGGCTGGAGTCCACTCGCGGATGAAAATTGACAACTGGGCAATGTCAGAAATGTCGTGTGCTCATCCACACCAAGGAATATGCAATGAATTTTTCCCTTTTTCACAAGCTGCTCTTTTAGATTGATGACAACTGGTCTACTCTCTCGGCAATGGTGTTTCTTGTCAGACTCAATTTAAAAAGAGTTGCTTTTTTCTGGCAAACTTCGTACAAACTTTAATCATGCAGTTTTTGATGAAATCCCCTCCGTAAATGGCCGGCTGATTTAGCGATCTCTTCTGCAAAATAAACTGGCTTGACAGCAGCCTGGCTTGTGATTTGGCTTTTTTGAACAGAGCCTGTCGAGATTTGAGGCTCGTTAATTTCCTCTGCTTTTGTAGCCTTTGTTCCATGTCCATATCTCTTGGTTTTTCCGCGTGTTTCGTTTCATAATGTCGTCTCAGATTATCCTCTTTCAGTACGCAACTTTCTCACACAGAAGACACACAGGTTTCAGTACCTCCGTGAACATTATACTCCGATCCAACCTGTTTGAAACCCGTTTCTCAGGTCCACTTCCGTTTTTGCATTTTTGATGGTATCTGAAAGTTAATTTTTACTGTGAGGCTGACGACTGCTGTGCAATAAATATTGAAATGAAGCAGCCTACTGCTCGTGCGTCACGTTGCATTGTGGGAAAGTAGTATTGTGCGTGTAAAAGATCTGGGGCTGCCGGCTTGCTGCGGTCTGCGGGCGTGGTTCTAATAATAATAAGGTCATCCAGGGGCGTAAAAAACTTCTCTCGCGGGCCGGATGTTGGCCGCGGCCTTGACTCGACGATATTGTGCCTTAGAGACTGCTGCCCTATGTACATACAGTCATTGAACACTGGTCATTTAATGGGGCGGCAAGTAGCCTAGAGCGTTGGGCCAGTAGAGAGTTGGGCCAGTAACCAAGAAGGTTGCTAGATCGAATCCCGAGCTGACAAGGTAAAAATCTGTCGTTTCTGCCCTGAACAAGGCAGTTAACCCACTGTTCCTAGGCTGTCATTGTATATAAGAATTTGTTCTTACTGACTTGCCTAGTTAATATTAAAATAATCTCGCATTCTTCATTCCCTCTCTGTCAGGTGACTCCCTACCCCTCTCCATCTTATTCTCCTTTCCTGTCAGGTGACCTCATTCCCTCTCCTATCAGGGTGACTCCTCCCTCTCTCTCATTCTCCGCAGGTGACTCCTACCCCTCTCCATCTTTATCCTTTCCTGTCAGGTGACCTCATTCCCTCTCTATCAGGTGACTCTCCCCCCTCCATCTTTTATTTCCTTCTCTGTCAGGTGACTCCTTCCCATCTCCATCATTATTACCTTTCCTATCAGGTGTTCTTCCCCATTCTCCATCATTTTACCTTTCCTATCAGGTGTCCTCTTCCCCCCTCTCCATTTTATTCCTCTCCTGTCAGGTGACCTTCTCCCTTCTCCTATCAGGTAACCTCCTCCCCTCTCCTATCAGGTGACCTCCTCCCCCTCTCCATCTTTATTCCTCCTCCTGTCAGGTGACCTCCTTCCCCATCTCCATCATTATTACTTCCTATCAGGTGTCTCTCTCCATCTCCATCATTATTATTTTTCCTATCAGGTGTCCTCCTTCCCTCTTTTTTCCTTCCTGTCAGGTGACTTTTTCCCTCTCCTATCAGTACCTCAGTTACCCCCTCTCTATCAGGTGATCTTCTTCCCCCTCTCTCATCTTTATATCCCTTCCTGTCTAGGTGACCTCCTTCCCTCTCCATCTCAGTGTATTCTCCTTTCCCTCATGACTCTTCCCCTCTCTGTCAGGTGGATCTCCTCCCCTCTCTATTTATCCTTTTCCTGTCAAGATGACTCCTCCCTCTCCTATCAGGTTGATCTTCTCCCTCTCGCATTCTCTTTCATTCCTCTCCTGTCAGGTAATCCTCCTTCCCCTCTCCATCAGTTTCTATTCTCCTATCAGTGACTCCTTCCTCTCCTACATGGTGAACTTCTGTCTGTTAGTCAGTTTGTCTGGTTAGATATTTGGTCACTGACAGACAAATGACTAACTCTCCTATCAGAATACAGAGGCTGAAAATACATCACTCGTTTGTCTGTCAGTTGACTGGCCTGTTTACCCTGGTTAATGTTTCCCCAGTGATCAATAACTGTCCATCCTGTGGTAACTGATATAGTCCCTAGAGACGGGAGTCAACATACGTTCCGAGGAATCTCGTCTTTTGGGATGTCTAGCATTTACCATTAATTGTGGTCGTTCAAATAATGTCACCCTATCCTATGTAGTGCGTTATCTTTTGATCAGGTGCCCATTGGGGTGGGATGCAGCCTGACTGTAAATCACACTCTTCATGATAATTAACCTGTGGTGTTAGAGGAAAAGGTGTCATGTCTTAAAATGGATATGAATTACTCATTTATGATGCTTCAATTGTCTATGATCATATTCAGTTTGCTCAATATACGTCAGTATGTGATCTGTATCTGTACATAAGGTCTGCTAGGCAGGTAGAAAGACAATGTAAAGCTGGTAGATAAAAAAGATAAAGGGCTTGGAACATGTTGGGTGGGGGGTGCATGTGAAGTTTTCATGAGCTCACGAGGACAGGACAGACATTCAGTAGCGCTATACTTTGAGAGTGGGATTGAAATAGTATTGTCCAAAGTATGAAACTAGTTTATAGTGGCTTGACTTCTGCCGGTTT
>NC_036862.1:20488180-20491134 GCF_002910315.2 Salvelinus sp. IW2-2015
ACCACACAGACACAACACAGACACACAAGACACACAGACACACAGGACACACAAGACACCAGACACAGACACAGACACAGACACAGACACAGACACAGACAAGACACAGGACACAGACACCACACACACACACACACACACAACACACACACACACACACACAACACAGACACACAGACACAGACACAGACACAGCACAGACACAGACACACACGCAGACAACACACAACACACACACACACACACACACACACACACACACCACACACACAACCACACACACACAACACACACACACACAGAGATGAAAGAGCAGGGATGTGTGCAGGGTAAGAGGTCAAGGAAGGACAGCTGGCTGTTTGGTTGACTCTGACTCACATGTTATTCAGACTCCCTTTTGTGTGGATGGTTTAACACCACACACACACACACACAACGTGCAGAACACACAACACCCTAGAGAATACACCAACGGTGAGAATACCACACACACCTTGCAGAACACACACACACACACCGTGGAGAATACACACACATGGAGAATACACACACCCTAGAGAATAACACACCCTAGAGAATACACACACCCTGAGAATACACACACTGTGGAGAATACACACACACCTTGCAGACACACACACACCGTGAAGAAAATATACACCCTTGCAGAAACACACACCATCGTGGAGAATACACACACCTAGAAAATACACACACCCTAGAGAATACACACACACCTTGCAGAACACACACATACCATGCAACGCGCACGACACAAACACACAACACACACCAACACAACCAACAAACCAACAAACCCACACACACACACACACACACACACACACACACACACACACACACACACACACACCACACACACACAACACACACCTTCAGGGCATGGTATTGTGCGGAGGCCAGCTAGTTGTGACTGTTTAACAGTCTGATGGCCTGGAGATAGAAGCTGTTTATCAGTCTCTCAATCTCAGCTTTGATGCACCTGTACTGTCTCTGTCTTCTAGATTGTAGCAGGGTGAGCAGGCTGTGGCTCGGGCGGCTGAGGTCCTTGATGATCTTCTTGGCCTTCCTGTGACACCGGGTGCTGTAGATGTCCTGGAGGGCAGGCAGTGTGCCCCCGGTGATGCGTTGGGCTGACCACACCACCCTCTGGGGAGCCCTGCGGTTGCGGACGGTGCAATTGCCATACCAGGCGCTGATACAGCTCGACAGGATGCTCTCAATGGTGCATCTGTAGAAGTTTGTGATTTCTTCATTTGAAGAGGGACTGCAGCGCCTTCTTCACAACACTGTCTGTGTGAAGGGACCATTTCAGGTCGTCRGTGATGTGCACGCCGAGGAACCTGAAGCGGTCCCATCAATGTGGATAGGGGCGTGCTTTCTCTGTAGTCTATAATGGTGGACATCTTGAAGCAAGTAGGGACAACAGACTGGAATATGGAGAGATTGAATATGTCCATAAACACTGCACATGCTCTGCGGGCGTGGCTTGGGATGTCGGTAGGGAACTAAGAGGTCAAAGGTGAGGCATGGCAGATGCATCTTCTCTGGGATGGGGAAAAGGAAACCACATTCCAGAAAGGTCACACTATCCTTTCCTTTCCCTCCACTCTTTCTCTTTCTTTTTCTCTTTCTCTCTCTCTCTCTCTTTCCCTCCACTCTTTCTCTCTCTCTTTGTATGATGTTCTTTATGTGCTGTTGTTACCACAATACCATAAGGCAATAAAGTGATAACACAGTTAGAAGATCTTCCTATCTTCCTTGACGTAATAAAGCTATCAGCCATTTCTTGACTGTTCATATGGTCTTCATATCAGAAGCGGAAGTACAACCATACTCCTTTGAAGCACCTGTTACATGACTAGCAGCCTGGGTACCTCGTGCCTGGCTGCTTTGTTGGCTGAACTTCTGAAGGGTTCAGAATTTTGCAGGGCCCTTGTCCTGATATAAAACTGTCAGTGTATTTCTATAGGCTGGATGGAAGGAGCTACCTCCAAGGCCTGTAGTACTGGAGATAGCAGCAGCACCAGCAGGAGCAGCAGCCATATTGAGATTTCATTAGGGRWCCGGGTGGATGGTAGAAGAGAGGAAGGGAGGGGGCGGGGTAGAGGTCAAGGGTCAGAGAGGGGTGGATCAGAGGAGAGACGTCATTGGACCTTAATCAGATCAAAGAGAGATGTTGGGCTGTTTAAACCAGGGGCTGATGGATAATTAAGTCCCGGGATTAAGTGAGTGGTGACGAGAAGAAGAAGAGGAAGAGAAGAAGGAGAGGAAGAGAGGACGAGAGGAAGAGAGAAAAGACAACACACTCCATTCAGCTTCTCCCCTTCTCAGGCTAGCTCTGGTTGTGCTACCTAACAAGGAAGAGAGGGGAAAGACTAACATTTACTTTGAAGGGGTCACTGACTCTGTATGTGCATGGAGGGGGTGGAGGTAAGAGAAAAGTGTAGAAAGATTCACTTAATTAAACAACCCATACACACATCATCAATAAAGGAACTATAGTCTGAGAACTGAGTTTAAGAGATGAAATCTAAATACACAAAGGGACATGGTCTAAAAGGTGTACAAAGGTCTCTAGATTGACTGGTAACTATGATCATTGTATAAGCATGACGGATAATATGAATCTGAAATATGGGCTGGAACTGCTGTACAAGGTGTTTGGATGTATTATTCCACTATCATATGTACATGTCTTTAGACCAGGGGCTATATAACAGGGTAAATGTGGACACGAATTACTCCCTGTGTACAACGAGTTGGTTTCTAGGATAAAAATGCACAGTAATGTAAAAGCTGGAAATGTAGAAGGAGTTGATAGTAACAGCTGGAGGGCATGTATGAAGGTGATAATGAAGACATGTATGAAGGTGATAATGAAGACATGTATGAAGGTGATAATGAAGACATGTATGAAGGTGATAATGAAG
>NC_036862.1:20491564-20493021 GCF_002910315.2 Salvelinus sp. IW2-2015
ATGAAGACATGTATGAAGATGATAATGAAGACATGTATGAAGGTGATAATGAAGACATGTATGAAGGTGATAATGAAGACATGTATGAAGATGATGGGAGCGAGGAGAGAAGTAACACATGACTTCCATGTGGTGCCTAGTCAATCTCTGCTTTACTTTACTATCTCTGCTTCAATATACTGTCTTTGATTATCTCTGCTTTACTATACTGTCTTTGATTATCTCCGCTTTACAATACTAGTTTTGATTAACTCTGCTTTACAATACTAGTTTTGATTATCTCTGCTTTACTGTGTTAGTGGAAACCTCTGTCATTAATCCTGTCATATATCAGATCTTCTACCATCACTTCTCACATATCAGTCTGAATCTGTCTCTGTTCTGTGATGCTACTGAACTCAGCTGGCGCTTTCAACTTTCACAGGGAAATCTTCAAATTGGGACATAAGCATTTGGTAGGATTACATGTGGCATGGGAAAATTCCATGATCCTTGTGGACCTCGGTACATATAAGCATCTTTCTGCCTGACAGGAAGTAATATTGTGGTCTTGAACCATATTATGGTTTTTAAAACTGCTGATGCTGTCTTTTCAGAGAAACTAAGTTTAAGGAAATCAAACCACATTAAAAGGACACCAACAGCGCTGCAGAAAATACATGACCATTAATACATTACTACATGACCAGTACTACATTATCATTACTGAAATCACATGGTCATAATTGGTAGCCCCCAGTTCTGTTTTTAAGATATGACCGTTTATGTGTTAATGACAAAAAAAAAATTCTGTTAAAATCTCAATGCAAAAACTTCATGTGAGCGTAAAACTTGCAAACCACTCAGAATTGGAGGAGTCTTGTATTTGTCTGAATACTGCAGAAGACTAGGAAAGCTAGTCAGTCACATCTCTAATTCAAAGTGCTCTTTGGGGGCGGAATAGAGGTACAGTGTATGTTCAGACTACAGAGTAAACTGAAGAGGAGTTCCAACATGAGGAAGAGGAAAAGACAAGAGAAGAAAAGGGGGTGAGAAGTAAAGCTTGAGTCAGAGAAAACTATTCTTATTATCCAAGCCCACGTTCCCAGTTGTGTGTGTGTGTGTGTGTGTCCCTCTCTCTCTCTCTCTCTCTTCTTCTCTTTCTCTCTCGTTCTCTCTCTCTCTCTCTCTCTCTCTCTCTCTCTCTTCTCTCTCTCTCTCTCTCTCTCTCTGTCTCTCTCTCTCTTTCTCTCTCTCTCTCTCCTGGCCTCTTGCACTGGTGGTCTCTCGCTGACCCCCTCCATCGCTCCCCACCTCCCCAGATTAAAATATAATCCCTTGAGGACCAAACTGATCTCAAGCTGATCTCTCTTATCGTTTTTTCTCAGTAAATGCCCTCTCTTCTTTCTTTCTTTCTCTCCTCTCTCTCTCTCTTCTTTCTCTCTCTCTCTCTCAATTCAAATTTCAAATGACTTCTA
>NC_036862.1:20493046-20503555 GCF_002910315.2 Salvelinus sp. IW2-2015
GCCCTCTTTCTTTCTTTCTTTTTTCTTTCTCTCTCTCTCTCTCTCTTTTCTTTCTCTCTCTCCTTCTCTCTCATTCAATTCAAATGACTTTTATTGGTCTACAACATTCCTGGCGTCTCTCTCTCTTCTCTCTCTCTCTCTCTCTCTCTTCTTCTCTCTCTCTCTCTTCTCTCTCTCTCTCTCTCTCTTCTCTCTCTCTCTCTCTCTCTCTCTCTCTCTCTCTCTGCTGGCTCTGCGCTCTTCTCTCCTTTCCAAGGACCCTTTACCAGTGTGACAGCAGACATCTTTAACCCATGAAATTGAATCTGACAGTTCAAACTGGCTCAGTGTTCGTTGTCCCAGGTTCTCAAGACTACTCAAAACGATTCCCATGATTCTGACAGCTAATCCTCTCCTCTCCGCCTTCTCTTTGGGGGTCAGACTTTCGGGGTGGTGCTTTCACCTTTTCCCACCATGTGGCGCTTTCACATCAGGGCCAGGGAGCTCTTATTGGTTTCATGTAGAAAGCCAGTCTAAATGCCATCCATTTAGCCTGCAATAGAAGTGAGGCTTTAAGTGTAAAGACACTGTGCGCCCTGGGGTTGTAGGACAGCTAAAGCTAGGATGTATGTGGGGTTTCCGAACAGGATTAAGGGATAGGGCATTGGTATAACTGCATTTTTTTTCAAACGTTTCTCTTTCATAGTCGTATCTATATCACTGTAGGCGAAGCCGCATGGGTGATCGATGCCTTCGGAAGCAATGGTGTCCTTATATAGCTCTCTCCTGGCTCAGTCCATGGACTAAGTGGGCTTTGTATAGCAGATAGCATCTGAGAGTCCTATGTATGTATACGATGTACCATCAATCCGATGCCATTCACAGATAGACTCTCTCCAGTGTTGGGGCCATTTGGGACAACACAGACAGTGTTCGTTTGGTCTGTGGTCTAGTCCGTGTGGGGACTGAGACAGGCTGGCTGTCAGCAGGAAAAGTCTGTAGTCTAGTCCGTGTGGGACTGAGACGGCTGGCTGGCTGTCAGTAGGAAAAGTCTGTGGTCTAGTTCGTGTGGGACTGAGACAGCTGGCTGTCAGCAGGAAAAGTCTTGTGGTCTATCGGTGTGGGGACTGAGACAGGCTGGCTGTCAGCAGAAAAGTTGTGGTCTAGTCGTGTGGACTGAAAGGGCTGGCTGTCAGCAGGAAAGCTCTGTAGTCTAGTCCCTGTGGGCACTGAGGACAGGCTGGCTGTCAGCAGGAAAAGTCTGTAGTCTAGTCCGTGTGGGACTGAGACAGGCTGGCTGTCAACAGGAAAAGTCTGTAGTCTAGTCCGTGTGGGACTGGCAGGCTGGCTGTCAGCAGGAAAAGTCTGTAGTCTAGTCCGTGTGGGACATGAGACAGGCTGGCTGTCGCAGCAGGAAAGTCTGTGGTCTAGTCCGTGTGGGACTGAGACAGGCTGCTGTCGACAGGAAAAGTTCTTGGTGCTAGATGCCGTTGTGGAGGACTGAGGACAGGCTGGCTGTCAGCAGGAAAAGTCTGTGGTCTTAGTCCGTGTGGGACTGAGACAGGCTGGCGTCAGCAGGAAAGTCTGTGGTCTAGTCGTGTGAGGGACTTGAGACAGGCTGGCTGTCAGCAGGAAAAGTCTGTGGTCTTAGTCGTTGTGGGACTGAGACAGGCTGGCTGTCAGCAGGAAAAGTCTTGTAGTCTAGTGCGCTGTGGGACTGAGACGCGCTGGGGCTGGTCAGCAGAGAAAGGGAAATGTTGTGGTAGCTGGGTGGATTGATTAGGTTGGTAAGACACTAACTTTACACCTCGAACTACATAACACACACCCACCCACCCACCGCCACCAGCCACCCACGGAGGGGGGGGGACTGTGTTGGAGGGAAACAATAAGGAGATCTGCTTGAGATCAGTTTGGTCCTCAAGGGGATTAAATGACCAGGTGCAATACCAGAGAGGTACGGGAGGACCCGGAGGACACACACACAGACAGACACACACATACTCACTCTCCTCACTATCAGAGTGGAGCACACACAGCCAGCACCACTGTTCCTTCTCTCCTCACAGAGGGGCTTCAGTGTCATAATAAACAAAGGCAGAGTGCATAGCCAGACTGGGGTGCTTTGGCCAGGTCATGTCCCCTAGGACACTGAGAGGGGCTGTGACACTGGGAGGGGGGGGGGTAATTAAAAGGTTGATGAAGAGGACACCTGTTGTCCAGAACCAGAACCAAGCCTAATCTCCTTGTGACTATTCTCATTAGCCTTCAACTATGTCTCAGATGACACCCCTATTCCCTGTGTAGTCCACTAGTTTTGACTAGGACACATACGGCTCTGGTCAACAATAGCGAACTATGTAGGGACTAAAGTGCCAGTTAAGACACAGATTTCATGTCAACTGGAGGTTGATATTGTAAAGTATGAATGTCTGTCAGGGAGACTACCTCGTGTCCAACCGTATCAGAGTTACAACACTGTCACACGGATATAGAACAATAATAGCCAACCCAGTACTTCAACAACCAGATTTATATCAGGACATTCAACCAATTCACTGATGTCTAAGTTGTATTTTACTTCCCATCCAAGCAGCATCTCTCCCTTGTCAGTGCTCTGCTGCCTGACACTATAGCTGACTGTAGCTGACACATAGTTTAGGAGCCTGGTCTCACTGGGGTTGTGTTCTCTCAGCCTCAGCATTCTATAGGAGGGGTTAGAGTGCACTGAATGATGACTCAGACACATCAATGCTGAAGATGCTGGGCTAATAGGTAGATTATAAATGATTAACCAGCTATGATAATACCACAGTCCGCCAGTTCCCTTCATGTTTCTGTGCCCATAACTACGTACAATACAGAGAATGTATCTCTGATCAACTGTTGCCTGCTGTGACAGCTTTAGACATCTAGTTCTGGTTTCAGACTTCTGATCGGATGTCAATGTGCAGAAGACAGGGAGGTGGGGGGAGGTAGGGAAGGAGGGAGGGAGGGAGGGAGGGAGGGAGGGATATTACAACAATAAATCCAAAGCCACAGAGAAACATTCCCTGTCCCTTTCCATCATAGTGAAAAACATTATGGACTTATGATTTCAGTAATAACTTTGCCGCTCCCACAGACAAATAGTTCCCAGGGGAAAAACAGTTTACTTCCTGCTCCGTTTCCTTGATAGCTGAACGCACACAACTGTTTATATGGGAGATAAAATTCTGGCTGATATATGTGGCCGTGGCTATAATCTCTCAGCCTGCTGTTGTCGGCCTTTGTGTTGGAACAGGTCACAGGTCAGATGCTGTTGTAAAACACACAATTCGCCAACCCAGATGTCTACAGGCTTTAGCTGCGTGGCAATCGGTACCCTTTTACTTGTAGTTGCACACTGGTCAACAAGTACTGCAACACATATTAGAGAATAGAGTGTGCCATTAGGGACACACGCCTTGAGTTTGACTTTAAGCCTTTTGGCCTGACTAGCGCACTGACTTGCGCCTGGCTCTGTACATTAGTGCTCTTTGTTTTGTGCTATAATGGGGACTCAGTGGGAACTGAGTTAATAATACATTCCGGAAGATCTTTGATGTCAAGCAATTAATCTGGGTTTATGTTGATGCGCACCGCATGGTACGCAAGCACGCTCCTCAGTTGTAAAGCCCAAGCTCTGCAAGCATCCCAACAAGGGAGCATTATTCAACTATAATAAGTCCACTTACTAGACACAGTCTTTCACTATGTATGGGAATGGGGGGCAATTTTGGCATGGCATTACCAAGCTAAAAGACTGGATCTGGTTGTACATACAACAGACTCTGGAAATCCTGCAGAACTAAAATGGCTAGCAGCACTTTGAAACAAAAACTGGCACATTAGTTGTTCATTTGTTTATTCTTTTTAACTTTTGCAATTATTACTGTGAACAGTCAGCACTCATGTTCGCCTAGGTTATATCACTGTACTTGAGAGACGGAAGTGTTGAAGTTGTTCGGAAGGTGACGTGTTGTTGAATCGCCAATGTTTTTTTGTGTGTGGGTGTTTTGTGTGTGTGGTTTTATGTGATTTTGTGTGTTACGTGGTGTGTGTGTGTGTGTTCTGTGTGTGTGTGGGTGTTATTGTGGTGTGTGTGTTGTGTGTGTCGTGTGTGTGTGTGTGTGTGTGTGTGTGTGTGTGTGTGTTTTGTTCGACATTGTCGATAGAGGCTCTCCCGCCAGACAATCTCAGGCGAGCCTGTCTGTATTATTAGTGGCTGTTGACTAGATAGATAAGTGACAGGTGTCACACGTCGGATGTGAAAAACACGTTTGCTCTGCGTAGTCCAGAAACTCGAGATGTGAGAGAGTATTAGACTGGATGGCGTAGGATTAGAACTCGAAGACGGAAGAGGATAGGAGAGGAGCAGGATAGGAGAGGAGAGGAGAGGAGAGGAGAGGAGAGGAGCGGAGAGGGAGGGAGAGAGAGGAGAGGAGAGGAGGAGAGAGAGGAGAGGAGGGAGAGGAGACGGAGAAGTGGTTTCGTACTGTACACAGTATAATAAAAGTCAATGCATTATCGAATAGTGTAAAAACCACAAGTTGAAAACAAACACATTTGGAATGGAGATGGATAACTAGCAGCAGCCAGCCATGTCCATACACATTGGCTCAGCGATTAATAACTGCAACGATTAAAAACTGTGGTTAGTTAGCGTATACAAATACAATCACACTGTTTTTCCTCTTTTTGTCTCAGTTGATTAAGCGCATAGCAAAATATTTGTTATTGTTTAGCTCTGCACACAGGAATGACATAAATATTCTTCTAAAGGTGAGAGTTTACACTCAAGCCCCAAGACTGGAAAATGGAACAGACAGTAGAGACCACATACAACATCAGCCCAACGTCTAAACCGTATACGTCTAACCGCAACGTCTAAACCGTAACGTTCTAACCGTAGCCGTCTAACCGTAGCGTCTAACCGTAGCGTCTACACCGTAAGCGTCTAGTAGCCTACGTAGCGTAAACCGTACACCTACGTAGAACCGTACTTAACCGTAAGTCTAAACCGTGTAACGTCTAACCGTAAACGTCTAACCGTGTAGCGTTAACTATTGTCGGTAAGCGGTCTCGAAGGTGTTACCGCTAACTGCGTCTAACCGTAGGCGTCTAACCGTAGCGTCTAACCGTACGTCTAACCGTTAACGTCTATACGTAGCGTCTAACCGTAACGTCTCGAAGCCGTACGTCTAACCGTAGCGTCCTAAACCGATACTGTTCTAACCGTTAACGTCTAACCCGTAGCGTCTAACCGTAACGTTCTAAACCGTAACGTCTACGTAGCGTCTAACCGTAGCGTCTAACCTAGCGTCTAACCGTAACGTCTAACCGTAACCGTCAACCGGTAGCGTTAAACAGCGTACGTCGCGTCTAACCGTAGCGAACGCGTACCGTACGTAACCCGTTAAGTCGTAGTCTAAACCGGCGTAACCGTTAGCGTCTAACCTAGTAACGTAGCGTCTAACGTACGTCTAAACGTCTAATTGCTCGTAACGTAAGCTGTACGTTAACCGGTAAGTACAGTCGTCTACACGCCGTTAACGTCGTCTAACCTAGCGTCTAAACTTAACGTTAAGTGCGTCTTAACGTACGTAACCGTAGCGTCTAAATCTAACGTAGCGTCTAACACGTAAGTTGCGTCTAACCGTAACTCTAACTGTAGCGTTCTAACCGTAACGTCTAACGTAACGTCTAACCGGTGACGTAACGTCCTAACGTAGCGTACTACGTCTAACTCGTCTAACGTACGTCTAACCGTAACGTACTAGCAACCGTCGTCTAACGTAACGTCTAAACAGCGTAACGAGGTCTAACCGTAGCGTCTAACCGTAACGTCTAACCGTAGCGTCTAACCGAGTCTTAAGCTACGTAACCTCTGTAGCGTTCTAAAAACCGTAGCGTACTAACCGTAGAAGCGAATACTTAACCAGACGTATAACCGTAGCTGGTCTAACCGTACACGTCTCAACACGTACTGGATCTGCAAGACACGATAAAGTGCGATACTACATAACAAGTACGTCTAAACGTCTAACCGTAAGCGTCTGAACCGTACGTCAACCGATAGCGTTAAACCGTAGCGTCTAATAACAAACGTCAGCGTCAAACCGTTGGTCTAACTAACGTTACGTGGCGTACCGTAACGTCTACCGTAACGTCTAACCGTAACGTCAACGTAAACGTTAACCGGTAGGTCACCCCGTAACGTCGAACCATGTAGGCTATACCGTAACGTTACCGTGAGCGCTAACCGTAACTGTCTAACCGTTAGCGGTTAACCGTACGTCAAGCTGTATCTAACGATAACGTTCAACCGTATGCGTCTAACCGTATCTAACAGTTCTAATCCGTAACGTCTAACCTACTGTCTAACCGTATCTAGAGCCGGTAAGACGCTAACACCTACCGCTAAGCGATAATCTAAACGGTTCTACGAGGCGCTCCTAACCGGTCTAACGAACGTCTAACCGTGCCTAAGCGTACGCAACTATACCGCCTCTACCGAGGCCGGTTAACCGAACATCATACCTAGCGTCTAACCGTGACGTCTAACCCGTAACGTCTAACTCGTAGCGCTCTAGAACCGTAACGCCTCTAACGTCCGTAGCGTCTTAACCGTAAGTTAACCGTGAACGTCTAAACTCGAGCGTTCTAACCCGTAGCGTCTAACGTAGCGTCTACGTACAACGTTAACCGTAAGTTACCTGGTCTAACCGCACGTCTAACCGTAGCGTCTAACCGTTAAGTCTAACTGTGCGTAGTGTTAAGTAGCGTTAAACCGTCAACGTCCTAACACGCTCTAACGAACGTCTAACCGTAACGTCTAACGCTACGCGTCTGAACAACAGTCTACCTTACTAACCGTAACGTCTAACCGTAACGTCTACGCACCTGAACCAAAGTAACCGTCGGTCTAACCGGCGTAACGACGTTACGCTACGTCAACGAACGTTACGCGCTCGTAGGTCTACCGTAACGTCTACGAGCGTCTACGGAACGTCTAACCGTTAGCGTCTAACGTACGTTTAGTACGTTAACTTCTAACCACACGCTCCGAACGTCTAACCGTAACTCTAACCGTAGCGTCTAAACCGTAGCGTAAGTAGTCTTACCTTGTCAACGTCTACGTAGAGCGTCTAAGAGCGCTACCACTCTAACATGGTAAGGTCTAACCGTAACGTCTAACCGTAAGCGTTACATAAGTCACTGTATGGTACCTGAATGCTAACCGTAACGTCTAACCGAGTCTAACCTGCGGTCTAATCCGTTAACGTCTAACGTAATGCTAACCTACGTTAGCTGAACTTAACCGTAGCGTCTACAGTAAGCCGTTCTAAACCCTAACGGATCCTCACCGTAAACGTCTAACCGTAGCTGCTCTACCGCATACGGTCTAACCGTTAACATCTAAACTGCGTAACTTCTAACCGTAACGTCTAACCGTAACGTCTTAACCGTAGCGTGCTAACCGCAACCGTCTAACTCTCAACGTCTTCACCGTAACGTGCATGAACGCGGGAACCCCGTAACAGTAAACTAAAACCGTTAGCAGATCTTAACCGCCAACGTACTAACTCGGACGCGTAACACTAACCGTACGTCTAACCGTAACGTTCTAACCGCAACGTCTACCTAACGTCTAACCGTAACGTCTAAACCGTTAGCGTGCTACCGTAGCGTCTAACCGTAACGTCTAACCGTAACGTCTAACCGTACACGTCTAACCGTAGCGTCTAACCGTAACGTCTAACCGTAGCGTCTAAGCCGCCAACGTCTAACCGTTAGCGTCTAACCGTACGTCTAACCGTAACGTCTAAACCGTAGCGTCTAAACCACACGTCTAACCCAACGTCTAACCGCAACGTCTAACCGTTAAGTCTAACCGTAGCGTCTAACCGTAAGTGCTAAACCGTAACGTCTACACCGTAGCGTGCTAAACCGTAGCGTCTAACCGTAACGTCGAACTGTAATTGTCTTAACCTTAGTCTAACCTGTAGCCGTCTAACCATGCACGTCTAACTGTAGCGTCTAACTGGTAATTCAAACCGTTAACGTCTAACCTGTGCTTTAGCGTCTAACCGTAGCGCGAGTGCGAACCCGTTAACGTCTTAATACTGGTATGATGTTTCCTAACCGTAACGTCTAACCGCAACGTCGTAACCGTAACGTGTCTTAACTGTGAGCGTCAGCCAATAGTCCCGCCTTATTTCAGAAAGTCGTTTGTGTGGGATCCATGAGCAGGACTGGACTCAGAAGTAGGATTCACTAAGTTCATCACGGGAAACATACAGTAAGACAATTTCTGTTGGAAGTAATTCATTGTACATAAGAAAGTATGTGCATCCAAAGGCACCCTATTCCCTTATAGGCCCGATGGGCCCTGTCAAAAGTTACGCACTACATTAGGGGAATAGGGTGCCACTAAATACGTTCCAAGTGTATATCGCCTTGGTTGCCTATAAGACACACAGTTGATCATCTATTAGAGGGCCGGGGATTTACCGAGCACCATTGTGGAATAGCTACAGTTAGGACAAAACCAATAGTGAAGTCATACTCAGCAAACACACACATATCAGGTTTACATTCCACAGCAATAATGGAGGGGGTAGTGTCCAGGAGAGGTCAGCAAGCAAGGAGAGCTGCTGAGTTTTGAAAAGCTACACAATGATCTAGTAGTATTTAGGGCACATCCTAAATGGCCCCCTATTCCCTTTATAGTGCACTGCTTTCGACCACGGCCCATAAGGATCCTATTCGGGACGCATCCCACTACTGACCAGGAAGCAGAGAGGTAGACTTTCCCCATCACAGAGGGGGAGCAGAAATGGAACAGTCGACTCCTACTCCATGCTCCACTCTAATCAAAAAGGAAATGAAACTACATTCCTGTAATGACGCCAACTCTCTGTAACGTCTGATAGAGAGAGAGAGAGGAGGGAGAGAGAGAGCAAGAGTGAGAACGAGAGAGAACGAGAGAGAGAGAGAGAGAGAGAGAGAGATGGGGAAAATAAGAAACAATTGTTCGAGGAGGTTTTTGGTCTCCCAATCCATTCTTCTCCACTCCTCACTCTCTTCATTTTTTACTATTACTGGGGAACTGATATGGCTCCCTTTAAACTTCAGTGCATGCACACAGGCACACACACACACACATGCACACACATACGTACACACGCACACGTGCACACACACACACGCACGTTTGCAGCCTGCTGTAGCTGATGGAGGCAGTAGTCATGTATATGGGCAGTCTGCCCGGCCGCCTAGGCCTCAGTCCCGAATGGCACCCTATTCCCTACATAGTGTACTACTTTTGAACAGAGCCTGATGGGTCCTGGTCAAAAGTAGTGCACTATAAAGGCAATAGGGTGCCATTTGTGATGCCATCCAGATCAGAGCAGCAGTATGGAAGGAGATCATTTGTCTTAGCTGCTGTTGTTAGAGCGAGGGGCCCAGGCAGGCAGCTCTACAACAGGGGCCTCTGTCTGGATCCACTCTGCTGGTCAAAAGTGAAAAACAACCCCGGATTTGGCAAGATACACATAAAAAGCATGTTGTTTAAGACTCGGATTGGGACGCTTTCTATTGTCATACCCACTGGTAGCATCCTAAATGGCACGCTATTCCCTATAGTGTTGTCTCTCTTGTCATAATGTGTGTTTTGTCCTATATTAATATTTTATTTATTTTTGTATTTTTTATCCCAGGCCCCCGTCCCTGCAGGAGGCATTTTGCCTTTTGGTAGGCCATCATTGTAAATAAGAATTCGTTCTTAACTGACTTGCCTAGTTAAATATATATATTTTTAAATAAACTACTTATAGAATGACCAGAGTTCTGGTCAGAAATAGTGCACTATGTAGGGAATAGGGTGCCATTTGGGATTTAGACACTATATTTGGGATTTAGACACTACACAATGTTCGTTTTAAAATGTCAAAGTGTAAAAAGCACCAATTCCTAAAATCTGGGTAATAGCATGGACTTACACTCAAACATCCTACTGTGATGTGATCTGTTTCTAACTACCCAGTTGGTGTTGTTATACTGGAATACAATACAACTCTGCTTAACTCTCCTTTTGTCTTATTTCTCCTCAACCCTCTATCTCTTTCTGTCTTATTTCTCCTCAACCCTCTCTCTCTTTCTGTCTTATTTCTCCTCAACCCTCTCTCTCTTTCTGTCTTATTTCTCCTCAACCCCACCTTCTCTCTCTTTCTGTCTTATTCTCCTCAACCTCCTCTCATTTCTGTCTATTTTCTCCGTTCAACCCTCTCTCTCTTTCTGTATTATTTCTCCTCAACCGACTCTATCTCTCTTCTGCTTATTTCCTCCTAACGCTCTCCCTCTCTCTCTTCCTCGTTGTATTTCTCCCTCAACGGCTCCCTCATTTTCCTGTCTTATTTATCCTCAAACCCTCTCTCTCTTTCGGGTCTTATTCTCGTAACCCTTCAGTCTCTCTTTTCTGTCTTAATTGCTTCCCAGCCTCTCCTC
>NC_036862.1:20503601-20511542 GCF_002910315.2 Salvelinus sp. IW2-2015
ACAACGACAAAGCACATTATCAATGACCATAAAGGGTACATCAAGAGTGCTGCTTGTCTTAGGGCATGTACAAATAGTGTTCCCAGAGTCCATGATAAACAGTTTTACTAAAGATGTATCGATAACTCCAGCAGAGCAGCTTCCCCAATGGAGCCATGTGTGGCCTGCCTAAAAGGGGAGACTGTAGAAACTGCAGCTGAAATGCTTAGCACACACAGCACACACGCAGCACGACACAACCACTATACGAGCGAGCGACAACGACACTAAGATTTGGAGGCCAAGGTCAGAGGAAAGTCTGACAAACACACCCCCCTCAACCACACACACACACACACACACACACACACACACACACACACACACTCCCACGCATGCATGCCACCATGCACACACACACAACAACTTCTTTCTAATCCACTAAAGAAAATGAAGTGAATTTCATGCTTTGCCCAAATTCACTGAAGACTTAAGAACCTCAAAGAGGGACATTCTGAACCACAAATGAACGACCACACATTCACTCACACTGATTACATTTTATTTGGCGTGTCCCTTATCTAGCAAAGCCTTCGCTTTGGTGATTATGTTGAGGCCCACGCAATGCTCTATTTTAATAGGAAGCATGTATGCACAAGTATGAATGAGAGAGAGAGAGAACATGAGAATCATTGAATTGCCTTACAAGGGGAAAGGGGGATACCTGGTCAGTTGTACAACTGAATACATTCAACTGAAATGTGGGAACAGTAGGTTAACTGCCTTGCTCAGGGGCAGAACAACAGATTTTTACCTTGTCAGCTCGGGGATTCGRTCTAGCAACCTTTTGGTTACTGGCCCAACACTCTAACCACTAGGCTACAATACAGGAAAGCATTGTCAAGTTGTCATTGGCAGCTGAACACACAATCTCCTGCTTCAGATTGACAGCTGCAGGGCTAAGGGGCTATGCAAGTGGCAGAACCAATGTGACCAGATTATCTCTGTCCTGAACGTAGCTAGCTGGAAACTATTACCTGGATTGACCTCAAATCAAAAAGACTTCTTATCTTCTTATCTCAGCAGGACCACAGCAGAATAGACCCAGGCTGAGTCCCAAAATGGCATCCTATTCCCTATATAGTGCAATACTTTTGACCAGAGCCCAATAGGCCATGGTCAAAAGTAGTGCACTACATAGGGAATAGAGAGCCATTTCAGACACAGACTCAGATTAGAATAACAGCACTACAAACCTCTATTCCCAGGACTACCTAGAGCATGAATAGTATTGAAATGAGTTGGCCCAAAACAATACAATAACCTGGATATCTTGAAGAAACGACATGGTCATTTAAGGTCATTATTGCACATGGCAATGTTTTATTGAGTGAGGATAAATGAATGATTTGTTGGTTTTGTCTGATAATTCATTCTTCTTCTGGCAAAATCTGGATGTCCAGGCTAACACAATTTCTCAATATACAATATTTTTTCATTGTCACAAGCAATCTGTAAAAACGTCACCCCCCCTCCCCCCACCACACACACACAGTAGGAGATCTAGTTCCATGGTCCATAGGGACTCCTCTCCCCCCTACTGACTGCTATAGCCCACCTGCCAGTCCTCAGCCTAGTGGTTTAATCACCTCTAACACCTCCTGACAGAGGTCAAACATTCCCCCAGGGTCACGCAGCCATTCAGCCACAGCGCTGATGATGAAGATGTGCTGGACACAATGGAAGTCTTTGTATCGTTAACTTGTAGACAGACAGGTACTGTGTCCTAATACACACTCCAACAGGCTAGCTATTATATAAAATGTTTACATATACAGTACAGCCACGGTAATTGAAGAGAGAGGAAGACAGTGGGAAAGAGGAGAGAGAGAGGAAGAGACAGAAAGAAAAAGGAGAAGAGAGAGGGAGGAGAGAGGGAGAGAAGAGAAGAGAGAGAGAGAGAGAAGAGAGAGAAGAGAGAGAGAAGGAGAGAGAGAGAAGAGAGAGAGAGCAGAGAGAGAGAAGAGAGAGAGAGAGAGAAGAGAGGAGAGAAGAGAGAGAGAGAGAGAGAGAGAGAGAGACGCACACCTCACCAATCCAGTTAAAAGCCTGTTAACCAGGGTTACTTCTCTAACTACTGTTGTTCTGATTGTTCCAGTCTCTATGACGTCTGGAACTCTGACATAATCTGCAGGTGTGAGAGAGACTCTGGCTGGCAAACGGGGAAATGGAGGGGACAACCGCTGGAAACAGTTTAGCCAGGAGTGACGACAGTGTAACCCATGGGGCTTTGGTCAAAAGTAGTGCACTATGTAAGAATAGGGTGTCATTTGGGACACCGATTGCCTTGGTTGCTGCTGCCGCTGCTGCTAGCGGTCTGCTAGTCTAAACACACTGTATAGTAGTACTCCACTGCCACAAATCCCTTTTGTTTTTCAGCCATATAATTCGAACGACCATTTCCCCTATATTATGAATTAGACGATCAGACAGGTGTTGTGAGAATTGAGCATTATACAACCCAGACAGAACCACTCCAGCAGTCCCACTGCCAAATACTACTACTAACATAGTGGGCACCAGCCAACATATTAGCAACGGCTGGCGTGGTTAGTTGAAATCCTGTTAGTAAACACATTGGCTGTCTCAAATGGACTCTATTCTCTATATAGTGCACTATTTTTGACCAGGGTCCAATGGGCTTTAGTCAAATGTAATCTTTACATAGGAAACAGGGTGCCATTTGGACAATGGCTTCCCTTTCCTCCTTCCTCTCTAATGGTCATTTTCAATAATGTGATCAATGTGGTGCTCAAAGGCTAACCCAATAGCTTGGCAAGGCTTTCTCACGGTGCCAGGCAGGCTGTTCAGGGTTTGGTGGGCCTGGGGTCTCCGACACAGACACAACAATGAGATCTGGAAGGCAGGGCCAGAATATGAAGACTGGGGGCTGAAGAGCCAGAGAGAAGGGGAGGAGAACAAGGAGAATGGTAGGGGACTTGCGAGGGAAGAGGGAGGGTAGAGTAGAGGATGGAGCGAAGGAGAGATGGAGAAGGTAGGGGACTGGAGGGAAGGGGAGGGACAGCGAGGAATGTGTAGGGGACTGAGAGAAAGGGGAGGGACAGGAGAATGGAATAGGGACTGGAGGGAAGGGGAAGGGATAGAGAAAGAATGTAGGGACTGGAGGAAAGGGGAGGGACAGAGGGAGAATGGTTAGGGGGACTGGAAGAAGGGAGGATAGGAGAATGGTAGGGGACTGGAGAAGGAGAATAGCAATGAGTTAGGGACTAGGGCAGAGAGAGAAGAGGATATAGAGAATGGAATAGGGAACTGGAGGTAAGGAGGACAAAATAAGATATAAATCGACATAGAGGGGGAGCAGATAAGAGAATTGTAGGGACTGGAGGAATGGAGGGATAGGAGAATGGTAGGGGACTGGAGAAGGGGAGGGATAGGAGAATGGTAGGGGATGGAGGAAGGGGAGGATATGAGAATGGTAGGACTGGAGGAGGGGGGAGGGACAGGAGAATGGTAGGGGACTGGAGGGAAGGGGGAGGGATAGAGAATTGTAGGGGACTGGAGGGAAGGGGAGGAAGGAGAATGGTAGGGGACTGGAGGGAAGGGCAGGGACAGGAGAATGGTAGGGGACTGGAGGGAAGGGGAGGATAGGAGAATGGTAGGGGACTGGAGGGAAGGGGGAGGACAGGAGGAATGGTAGGGGGACTGGTAGGGAAGGGGGAGGGATAGGAGAATGGTAGCTGGAACTGGAGGGAAGGGGAGGGACAGGAGAATATGTAGTGACTGGAGGGGGGAAGGGAGACAGGGAGAAATGGTAGGGACTGGGGAAAGGGAGGGACAGGACCAATGGTAGGGGACTGGAGGGAAGGGGGGGGGGGATAGGAGAATGGTAGGGGACTGGAGGAAGGGGGGGATAGGAGAATGGTAGGACTGAGAGAAAGGGGTCGGACAGGAGAAGTGTGTAGACAAACTATCTGAACCTAGAATGGCTGAGATGATGGTATTGTCACTGGGCCGTATTCATAAAGCACATCACAGTAGAGTTATGATCTAGGATCAATTTTGCCTTTTAATAATGATTAATATATTACATGGACACGGGGACCTGATCCTAGTTCCGTACTCCTACTCTGAGGGCTTTATGAATACATACCTGTAGAGTTAGGCAAGTCACATGGTCCTAAAATCGTTTCACATGAACTTTCTAACCTCATCTTTCACCTCTGGATGATGACTGCAGATGACACCCTTATGAGTCATTGCATTCACAGAATGCTTGTATAGTAGTGCTGGAAAGAACATCTTTCAAAGAGCCTATCGCTTTATTCAGACAGTCTCCTGCAGAGCACAGGCTTCCTAACCTCAATCTATCCCATCTTTTCTTCCTAATCCAATCTATCCCATCTTTTCTTCCTAACCTCAATCCATCCCTTCTTTCTCCCTTAACTCCATCTCCCCTCTCTTTCTCTGGCGAAGTCATCTGTGCGCCCCGGGTCCCTTGATTCATTCTCCACCCTGTCTTCTTCTCTCTTTATCTCGGCAGGCTCTTCTCCCATCGTCCACCTCCACCCTGTCTTCTTCTTCTCTTTATCTCGGCAGGCTCTCTTCCATCTCCACCTCCACCCTGTTCTTCTTCTTCTCTTTATCCGGCAGGCTCTCTCTCCATCTCCACCCCACCCTGTCTTCTTCTTCTCTTTATCTCTCCATCTCCACCTCCACCCTGTCTTCTTCTTCTCTTTATTCTCTCCATCTCCACCTCCGCCCTGTCTTCTTCTTCTCTTTTTCTCGGCAGGCTCTCTCTCCATCTCCACCTCCACCCTGTCTTCTTCTCTCTCTTATCCTCTCTATCTCCACCCTCCAACCCTGTCTTCCTCTTATCTTTTGCATCTTCCACTCCACCTCCAATCTTCTTCTTCTCTTTATCTCTCCATCTCCACCTCCACCCGTGTCTTCCTCTGTCGTCTCAGCATCTTAGCTCCATCCTTACAACATTTATTCACAAGATGTTCACCTTTTAGTTGCATGAATTGTCACAGATGTCTGTGCTTTGAGAAATAGAATAAGACCCAAAGCCCCTCAGCCCCCACCACCCCCCTGTCTGACCCCCAACCCCCGAAATTCAGCTTGGCCACTAAGACCCTCACAGAAGTCTACAGATGCACCATTGAGAGCATCCTGTCAGGCTGTATCACCGCCTGGTACGGGAACTGCACCGTCCACAACCGCAGGGCTCCCTAGAGGGTGGTGTGGTCAGCCCAACGCATCACCGGGGGCACACTGCCTGCCCTCCAGGACATCTACAGCACCYGGTGTCACAGGAAGGCCAAGAAGATCATCAAGGACCTCATCCGCCCGAGCCACGGCCTGTTCACCCCGCTACCATCTAGAAGGCGAGGTCAGTACAGGTGCATCAAAGCTGGGACCGAGAGACTGAAAAACAGCTTCTATCTCAAGGCCATCAGACTGTTAAATAGTCACCACTAGCCGGCCTCCACCCAGTACCATGCCCTGAACTTTAGACACTTTCACTAGCCGGCCACCACCTGGTTACTCAACCCTGCACTTTAGATGCTGGTGGCCTATGTACATAGTCATGGAACACTGGTCACTTTAATAAGGTTTACTGTTTTACCCACTTCATATGCATATACTGTTTTCTAGTCAAGGCCTATCCYATTTAACTATTGCTGTACATATACTACGTATTCTACAGATATACTACATATTCTATCCATATACTGTCCATAATGCCTATACATCCCATCATATACATCTATATTTATATTCCGGACTCTGACATTGATCGTCCTAATATTTATTTTACTTTTAGATGTGTGTAATGTTGTGTATTGTTAAATACTACTGCATTGTTGGAGCTAGGAACACAAGCATTTCGCTACTCCTGCAATAACATCTTGTCACGCCCTGACCTTAGAGATCCTTTTTATTCTCTATTTTGGTTAGGTCAGTATGTGACTAGGGTGGGTACTCTAGTTTTTGTATTTCTATGTTGGCCTGGTATGGTTCCCAATCAGAGGCAGCTGTCTATCGTTGTCTCTGATTGGGGATCATATTTAGGCAGCCTTTTCCCCACTGTGGTTGTGGGATCTTGATTTTGTATTGTTGCTTTTTAGCCCTACAAAGCTGTACGTTTCGTTTGTTACGCTTTCTTGTTTTGTGCCGGTTATCATAAATAAAAGATGATTAACCTACCCCACGTTGCATCTTGGTCTGACCATCCTTCCAACAACGATCGTTACACATCTGCTAAATATGTGTATGTAACCAGTAAGATTTGATTTGATTTGCCCAAACCCCTCTCCAGCCTCCAACCCTCCAGCTCCCAGCTCCGCCATGCTGAGTCCTGGGTGATTAATGGCAAAAACAGCCCAGGTCTGTCAAAGAGATGGAGGGAAGGAGAGTGAGAGAGAGACAGAAAAGAGGATAATGTGATTAAATGTTGAGATGTGATCATGTTGATGTGTGATTATGTTGAGGATGTGATTAATGTTGAGGATGTGATAATGTTGAGAGTGATGTGAATGTTGAGAGATGGCGTGATTGATGTTGATGGATGTGATTATAGTTGAGTGTGGATTAGATGTTGAGGATGTTGAATAATATGAGATGTGAATATGTTTATGATGTGATAATGGAGGATGTGATTATGTTGAGGATGGTATCATGTTGATGATTTGATTATGTTGAGGATGTGATAATGTTGAGGATGTGATAATGTTGAGAGGGTGATTATGTTGAGGATGTGATTATGTTGAGGATGTGATAATATTGAGGATGTGATTATGTTTAGGATGTGATAATGTGAGGATGTGATTATGTTGAGGATGTATAATGTGAGGATGTGATTATGTTTAGGATGTGAATAATGTTGAGGATTGTGGTTATGTTGAGGATGTGATAATGTTGGGATGTGATATGTTGAGGATGTTATTATGTTGAGGATGTGATTTGTTGAGGATGTGATAATATTGAGGATGTGATTATGTTGAGGATGTGATTTTGTTAGAATGTGATATATTTAGGAATGTGATTATGTTGAGGATGTGATCATTTTGAGGATGTGACTAGGTTGAGGATGTAATTATGTTGAGGATGTGATTATGTTGAGGAAGTGAAATGTTGAGGATGTGATACTGTTGAGATGTTGATAATGTTGCGGATGTGATTATGTTGAGATGTTTAGCATTTGGTGACAGAGCAGCTTTAAAGGCTCCTGTTTATCTAGTTCTTGATCACCATGACAGGTGGACAGGGCCTGTGCTTAGGGGTTAGAAAAAGAAAGGTGCTATCTAGAACCTCAAAGGGTCCCCATAGGAGAACCCTTTGAAGAACCTTTTGTGGATCCAGGTAAAACCTGTGGAGTTCCATGTAGAACCCTTTCAACAGATGGTTATCCTATGGGACAGCCAAAGAACCCTTTTGGAACCCTTTTTTCTAAGAGTGTAGGGGTCAAGGGTTAGAGGTCAGGTGCCAGTGTGGCCCATTGACTCTATTACCCTTCGGAACACCCTAAATACAGAAGACCATTCACTAGAGTTAACCAGTCAACACGCGTAGGGATAGACTTCTCTAGTGCTGTCTCTATATATCTCTGTCCACAATGAAAACGCAAATAGCTCAATTTCATGGTAGAGCATTCTGGCCTTTGTGAGTTTGTAAGTTATATATCAGCATAAATACAAATGATTCAACCCAGACAAGTCAAGCTGTACGTGAACTTTAGTGGTTAATAATAGATTTTAGAGTAGAAACGCTAAGATGGCAGTTTTCCCCTTTTTTTCCTCTCCTGCATTCGCTCTCTCTCTCTCTCTCTCTCTCTCTCTCTCTCTCTCTCTTCTCTCTCTCTCTCTCTCTCTCTCTCTCTCTCTCTCTCTCTCTCTCTCACCCCATTCTCTCTTCCCCCTCTGTCTCTCTCCTTCTCGC